>NW_008795128.1:867630-940754 GCF_000699145.1 Aptenodytes forsteri
GTGGTTGAGTCACCATCCCTGGAGGTATTTAAAAGACATGTAGATGTGGTGCTTTAGCAGTGGACTTAGCAGTGCTAGGTTTATGGTTGGACTTGATGACCTTAAAGGTCTTTTCCAATCTAAATGATTCTATGATTCTATATTTTTCACCACGATGTTGAGTAGGCACAAAGAACATGGATTAGGGTCTCACTGTGCTAAACACTATGCAACAAACAGGCAGCTCCTGGAATAAAGCATTTAGTATAGCCTTCCCCCTGTATACACATTAGTATGGCCTTCCCCTTGTATACACAGAGACAACAAATGCATACAGACCAACAGCCAAAGAAAAAAAAAAATCTTTGAAAGTGTATTTTAAATTTTCTGTGTCTTAGCACATCACTGGTCTGAGATAACAGAATTCACATGTACAGAACAGAAACCTGAGAAGCTATTATGTGAACTTGCAGCATATCTGTTACCACACTGCATTGGCCTACATACACTCACTTTTTTGTGAAAAACTTCTAAGGAAATCTGCCTCATATCAGTAAATGGAGAATTCAGGTGAGAGACTGAGACCAGCAGTTACGTAACAGATAGATAGCACACACTAAAATAAAAACACATTTTGTGTGATGGAGGGCACAACTCTGCTAACGTGGATACACTTGAGTTTTTGAGGCACAAACATCACACTGATGGACAGATACAATGTGCTATCCTGTAACTGGACTATATACCCTTTCACCTCTGGTCAATTCAAACTTGCCTTAGTAAGGTTGTTGTTTATGATACCTGAAATGTCTGAGAAAAGTTTGCACAGAAGATGAGGATTATGTTTATATATACACCCAAGTAATACTTCAATTTCCAGCACAGAAACTGCTAGTGTATGAAGGACTAGCATAAATCAACTTCAGAACAGTGAGAAATGATTCACAGTACCTGAGTTATTTCAGCTATGTACAAGCTTGGGACAAAACAGCAGGTTTAATAGATTCAAAAGATAGAATCTACTTCATCACCTCTTAGGCATATAGTATATGGTGCAAAGAAAGCTTTTTTCCTTTTGTAAAAAAAATTCCTATCAGAAGTTCATTGCTACTTGACAATTAAAGCCTATGGTCACAATGCTTAGCATGACGTACTGAAGTTTTGTTTCTTGGGGTTTTGTTTTGTTAAGTATTCCCAATGCTGGATCAATGTGAAGAATGGGAACACCCAAAACCACAGAATGGTTGAGGTTGGAAGTCACCTCTGGATTCAACCCTCCTGCTCAAGCAGGGCCACCTAGAGCAGGCTGTGCAGAACCATGTCCAGGTGGTTTCCAGTATCTCCAAGGAGACTCTACAACCTCTCTAGGCAAAGTGATCGGGGATCAATCACCTTGCAGTTACAAGTTTTTTCTTATGCAAAATGAGAAATTCCACCATTTCAAATTTGTGCCCATTTCCTCTTGTTCTTTCACCGGGCACCACCTACAAGAGTCTGATTCATCTTCTTTGTTCCCTCCCATCAAGTATTTATACATATTGGTAAGATCCTCTTGTTAAGGAACTGTTAAGAAATGTGACAATTTTGTGAGTGAGTGCAGGAGTGAAGTGCAGAAAGAATATAGTGCAGCAGGCTTAATAAAAAAAAATAGTTGCCTTCATACTGATTTTGTATTCTCAATTCCCATAATGATTTCCATATTATAAAACTAATTGCAATAAATAGAAAGTTTATTATTTGACATTGTGCTCAGTGCTTATGAAACCAAATTCTTCTTGCAAGGGTCTTTCTGTATAAAAAGCTGCATTATGTTCGGGGTTTTTTTTTTGTTGTTGTTGTTTTAATTTGGCTCATTTGAGCTTTATATGAAAGAAACATTGGAGGAGGATAAAAAAAAAATCATATGTTTTTTCCCCATATTACCAAGCACGCCCACATGAAGCAATTGAAACGCACTTTCCTAAACAGGTCTGTGTGACTTGAGGATCTCTGTGATAGATCTCTATCACCTGAAATGAAAGAGTAAACGTTTGGCAACTGTGTTGCTTTAGGTTGTGTGGCACTGATCCCTTCTCACCCAGTGATGTGCACATGTACAAGTCTGGCTTCTTGCGAAGGTTCCTGATACACTGGGCAGGCACATGGCAATTACAGCCCTCAAAATCAGCCTTTTTATATACTAAAATACATAAAGGAGATCCCGTGCCTTCATCCAGCACCTTTGATAATCACTCATGCTTCAAGAGATGATCCCAGCATGACACCTAGTGGCAGCAGCATATTTAACCCCGTCAGTGCCTTTTAAGCAGTTTCCATGAGATCCACACCTATTTTTTTGTTCTAGCTTACCTGCAACATCTTGGATGCACTAAAGTAGTAAAAGCATGAGTATTCCCAAAATCAGGGAATTGCTTTGTTTTCTCCACTTTTAGCCAGAATTAACTGAGACATATCAGGAGCCTATCTAAAATACTACTATCTGAGTAACAATCAAATATCCACTAACAATTTATTTCTTCATAACTTTTAAAATCTGTTTCTGATCACAGTCTCAGGAACAGGAATTGCTCAACTAAATGATCTTAATGAGGCTGTAAATCTCTCTTCATGTTGAGGTTTAATAATACGTACAGACTTTCTAAATACTGCTTTGCTTCCATAACTTGAAATGAGATCTACAAAAAAATTTAGGCAACTAATTCCCACTGTCTCACTAAGTCAGGAGATCCTGACATGCAGCCTGAAATATAGCACACTAATATATGTAATCTAAACCATAATTTATATAGACAGGTGTTATAGGTGTTACCTCTATCATAATAGGTTTTAGAGAGATTATTGATAATGGCCAGATTATACACACACTCTCAAGATTGTAACCTTTTAAAGAACACTAATATTATTACCTTTTATGGCCCAATATCTGCTTTGTTTCCCAACTGGTACTTTGATATTCATTTTTAATCCTCTGATAGCAAAATAATTTATAGAATTAACATGGTAGTATTCATCTCTAAGATTAGTATAAATTCAGTATGTCCACTAATGATAAGAAGGAAAAGAAACTCTTACCCAAAAATTGCAGGCCATTATTATTTGACATGCAGTAACAATTGTGTTGCCTTTAATAAAAGCAATATTGTTCCTATCAGCTAGATGGATGAGCAAAAGGCTATTGCAAACACATCATTTCTGTTTCCTTCAAATAAAATTAAAAAAAAGCAACAACAAAAATCACAGCAGCACTAAAGCAAAACTCATTAATTTCATTAAACTTCCAGGTGAGAAGAGGATCTCATAATATCACTCTCTCTACAGCAGGCCAGGACTTAATATAAAAAACAATTTCAAACTACACATTCTCAAATTTGGGGAAATACATTCTTAGATTGCAGTTATGTCCTTGAGGCTCAAGGTTCCTTATTAGTATATGCAAATATGCTTACAGAGTAGAAAGAAAAAAAATAAACTAGGAATATTCCTTAAAAAACAGCACTTTGCTATTTTCTTCTTCATTAGTCTATACCAACCTCCCAAACACTAAATCCACAAAATAAACTAGTGACCTGGGTTTTTTTTGTTTTGAACGGGTTTTTTTTTGTTTTCTTAGAACACTAGAATTGCAAATCCCTTAAATATACCTGCTAGGCTTCACGATTGTGTGCATCAGCCTTATTTATGCCAATTTGTGACTCTCCCATGCAGTAGTAACAGGTTCAGAGGAATCCTGTGCCTCATCAGACTGGTTGTGTTCTGGAGTTAATGTGGCTTCATTGCCTAAGAAGTGAAGGAGAGAGTCCCCTTTCAGGGCACCTCCTCCAAGGATGTACACTCTAGTCTACAGTCTTCGAGAAAGGCTTAAGAAAGAGAAAAGCAGGAACACAGTCAATTTGCTAATAGTCTAGTGATGTACAAAACCAGAAAACATTTGATATTACAAAGCCTTTTCAGTCTGACAGAGAAAGGCATAAAAAACCCCTCAATAGCTGGAAGAAGTAGTCAGTAAAATTCAAACTTTAAAAAAAAAAGGAACAATGTAAATTGATGGTAGCAGTAAGTGAAACTACATTGAGATAGATTACTGGGGAAATAACAAATCCTTCACAACATCAAGTCTTTAAAGCAAGTTTGGCTGTCTTTCTAAGTAAGATGCTACTTGTATGTCAGGCATACAAGATACAATCACGAAGAAATTCTATAAACGGGAAAGAGGATGGATATTAAAAAGGTTTTTTAATCATGAGGGAAATGAGATTCTAGAACAGATTTCCAGCAAGAGTACTGAGACCCCCTTTTTTTTTTTTAATTTGATACATATATGAAAACGATTTTCAAGCAAGCTTATTATATAAGAGCAAGAATTGATCTTCATGACTTCAGAGATCCCCTTCTTGTCATATACCATTGATTTTAAATGTATTCATCTCCTTTTCTTGAGAAATTACAAAACAGTAATTATTAGGAAGGAATAATTTTGCTGTTGTTATGGATATTGAAAAAATTCCTCGAGGCTCAAACAAGTATCAAAACCCCCAGCGTGAAATACTCTGCACAAGCAGCATCTGCTTTGAAAGTATACAGACTATCTAAAAAAAAAAAAATTAGCAGGAAATGAGGGAAGACAGAAACATAAGCCAGGAGTACACAACATCAATGAAAATCGTTTGTTTCAGGTCACATATTAAGAATATGAGATCTGCCGGAGAATATGAGTGGCCAAAGACTGATGTCTAAAGAAAAAAAATACACTTGAGTGATTCTTCCCCTGAATAGTCTTTGTCTCCAATAGGGAAAAGGGAAGTTAGGAACAGAACGCAAATCTTCTCATTTTTGATCCAAGGCTTTAAAAACAAGATCTGCACAGTGCACAATATTTTTTCAATATAGAACAAGTACATATCTGTAGGAACAGTCTCATATAGAACATTTTAATTCCGGTAAGATGGAAATGTTGCAATGGGACAATTAATGAAACAATAATCTTCAAGAAATTGGCTATTACCACCATTTAAGACTATTTTTAGTTCATTATTTGAGCTGGTTAACTCTCTAATAAACCCACTTTATTTCCTTAACTGGCTATTTTAAAATTATGAGCTGGCAAAGAGATATCTATTCAGATCAATTCCTTTTACTTGAAGTTACTGCCAAGCGATTTTACCATCTGGACATTTACCTCTATCAAATGAGTCACCACCACCAAAATACTTAATTAGTGTCACATGAAGAATTGCTTGAAGAGAAAAATAAATTTTTTAAAAAAGTAATTTTTTCACAAGTCCCTAAGCAAGATATGAGCTGTTAAGTCCCATTTTCAGAAGGCGCTGTTCATCTCATTTACTCTAAGTGAAGCTTAAAAGTATAGGCACTTAGCTTAAGTATGGTAGCTTAATGAACTACCACCTCTGAGCTGTGCCACGGTAACTGATAAAACTCATGTTCTTAAAACAGACCAACAGACTTCTCTCCAACCTATCTGGACTCATAATAGACTTTTTGAAGACTCCATTAGTCTCCCTTACCCATCAGCCAGCCATTAGCCAGAACTTACCAGTTTCACAGCTCAGTCAGTTAAACGCAACAGGACAACATTTTAACTGCTTCAGACACCTAACAATCCAAACCATATTACTTGGTTATTTAAGCTAAAACCACTGACTTTCAGTTCAGTGGATAAGGAGCCCTCCTAAGTGATGTTCTGCTGACTGTGATTTTGGGGTGCAGCACCTACCAGAATTTCAGAAAAGACAGTGTGGCGCTGTAATATCACCTGCTCCAGCCGTGGCAGAGTGAACCTACACCTAAACAACGGGCTTCCCCCAGCACTGGCAAAACTTCTTCAATTAAGTAACATATCAAAATGTATTCTGGGTGGCAATGTATATAATCTTTCATTTCCAACCTAAAAACTGAGTAAGAAGAAAATTAATTTGATTTACATTTATATACTTTACACATACCATCTAGGGAGCAAGAGTAAAAAAAGTTTTAAGAGACAATTGAATGGATGATTTCAGTACACATAATAACTATAAGGGTATAATGCAGTTCAATCTTCATGCTTCACAGCAGAAAATAAACGTGGAGTTCAGAAAGAAATTTTCCCAAGATCATTAACTCCCTAGTTTGGGGTGGTTTGTACATTTTGAAAAATAGCAATTATTATCGTTGTCCCCAAGACAAAATAGGTAGGTCTAGTCTGACAAGATAGGGCAGCTCCTAGATATGGTCCTAGTTTAAATCTAGCTGAGTGACTGTAAAAAGGAGGGGACTTGCCATCTTTTTTTCTCCCCTTCGCCTGGTGTGGGGGTGGGGAACAGGGGGAGAAGCTGTTATTGATGAGGTTTTTTTGAGGGAAGCTTGTTGTTTCAATCAAATTTCACTGTAACCACTGTTGCTACCTGAGTTACAGCTTCAGTAGATAGAAATTGCTGATCTCGTTTACGAGCGACTTTTCCAGACCACGGAGGAGGACACTGTCAGCGCAGTGACAAAGGAAGATTGAATTGTTACAGCCACAGCAACACCAGCTTCAAGATAAAGGGGTCATCACCAAATCCCACTGAGGTGACTTTGTACAAGTACATGTTACCACACAGTAAATGCAGGTCTGGATCATTTGGATGTGACATTGTATAAGTCATTTATTCAAGTTCTGCATGATCTACAATACATAGCTGTTACCAGTAATAACCAAGCTTTGCAAATACTGTTAAAAGCCAGACTGGTATTTTCTGTATTTATAGACAATAACAGTGAAACTACTTTACCATTTTTTTCAAGCATTTTCATTACTCAGGTAAGGCACTGAGACAACATTAACGACAAAAGCTTAATAGAAGTAATTATTAATAATGAGAGATAAAAATTTTAAAGGCAGCCTTCTGATCCATGTAATATAATAGTCATTAATAGATAGGATTGCAATAATTAACTTAATTTATTATCATCTTTAATGAGATTATTTTTCTGACTTGAGATAACAAAAACGAATATAAACACTCAAAAGGTGAATTGTCTCTGTTTCACTATGGTCATCTTGCTCAGACCAGGAGGTTTAGTAAGTTGGTATAGCATATGCCGTGAAGATACATTAGTGTAAAACCTTTGTTAAAAAGTTCAGATATGACAATGACAAAGTAGAGAATTAGAATGAGTGTGAATACGAGACACTTCGGCTAGTTGTGAAGTTTAATCGGAAATTTCAAGGTACATTATCTCTTTGTTTTTATTATCTATTTAAAATAGATAATATTATATATTTTAAACCCAGAACTGGGAGGACCTCAGAGCTGTAAAGAGATTAAAAATTCAGAGTTCATGGACAAGATGCTGAAACCATTGGGGTATCACACCCTTAGTACTCCTCACTGAGGAGCTGAGAGCCCAGACCTGAGATCCTGGGCTATGGTGAGTCTCTCCATGCTTCTAGTGCTGCCGGATGCCTAGACCATGAGGACCCAGAGCCAGGGCTGCCAGGCCTACCAGGGGACCTGCCGCAGAGGCAGGAGCCAGGATTCCTGCTCATGGCCTAATTCTGAGGTCTCTGAGAGCACCCACCTGTGGGACAGACAGACAGGTCCCAAATCAGAAAAGCTTTGATAACAAGGAATGAGAAAAAACACATCAGACTACATCAAGGGATCTCCTTTATGGTTTTCTCACCACTTTTTGATATCCTAGTGTCGATCTGGGAGCTTAAAAGCCTTGAAAGACCATACTTTGATTTCCAGGCTAAACGGAGTCCTGGCTCCCCAACAGAATGACGAATTTCTTTGTTTGGGGTTGAGTGCTCCCCTTTGACCCAGAAATACTGAAGTCTGGCATGTTCCAGAGTCTGAATCAGTCCGGGCAGCAAGGCTGTCTGCACCTTCTGACCCTGCCATTTACCAGGTGGGAAGCAAACCAATACAACTCTCATGGCATATTTTTAATCCCAAATTCAACAAAATTCTTGTATTTCTATGAAACATGAATACAAAAATCTGTAACTTCTTGCTAAAAACCTTAACAGTGGAAAATTCTTAAACAATTCAATGGCCAACCCTATTAAAAACCAGCATTCAGAAAAGATCAACAGAATGACAAAGAAAATTTGAGAGAAATTCCCAATTCAACTGAATAGGAACAAAAAGAATTTGGACAGGATACCCTTGGAGGAGAAGCAAAAGGACTCATCTAGTTCCTGTCACTGCCTCAGGGACAAAAAGCTCTGGGGCCAAGTTGCAGCAATCCTCAGAGCTTGCAGAGGGACTGGAAGTACCCCAGGCCTACACGGGGGGACCTGGAAGCTACAGGGTCTAGAAGCAAAACCCAACCTCTCAGCCTGTACAGAAGCTACTTTGAGAGAAGGTGAACTAATTTTACTAGAAAGAAAAGGAAACTGAAGATCCAGGAAATGTCTTGGAGTTTTGAAGACAGAAAGGGAGTCTACTGTGAAAATATTTAATTGTTATGGTCCCTGCACTTGGATAAGGGAGATACAAGAGGAAAAACTAAATATTGAAGGTGTCACACCACCTAGGAATGTCAGCCAGGACTGTACCTTGAGTTTAATTTTAGCCTTCCTGCACCATGCCCCACTGAGTGCCCATGCTTTCTGTGCTTAAAAGCAGTCTGAAAGAACTATTTAACATCAGTGCCTAAGTAAGATCCAGATTAAAATTCAGATAATAATTTCATCCAAATAGAATCATAGAATCATAGAATCATAGAATCATTGAGGTTGGAAAAGACCTCTAAGATCATCGAGTCCAAATAGATTTGGTTCACACCACCATTCAATATTGTACTATTGAATTTATTCTCTTTCTCTGTTTTCTTTTCTGACAAGTATCTGCAAGTCTGGATTCCAGTCAGAACTGTGTGGGTTTTCATACAGGATTCATCACTATAGTAACCAAGCACAAATCAAGTGTGAGGGGTTTTCTGTTTCCCTCTTTTTTCTTTTTTTTTCTTTTAAACTGACAGTGAAGTGGGACACAGAGAGATGGCTGAGATTCTCAGAAGCTTCCACAGAATTCCAGTAACATTTGGGTTTATAAGCCCTCCAGAATCCATCAGAAATCCCTGCGTAAATAGAATCACATAGGAAGTCTCTGCAGTGCTTTAGGCCCATGACTACAATAGGAGTAAATGCTGTGAAATGTAGATGATTTTGAGGTAAGTCACAAAACATATCAAGGACCATCGATCACTGGTTAAACAGATTATAAAAAGCCTGAGCCCGACAATTTGAATAAAAGCCAGGGATGAATATTACCTGTCCTTTGTAATTATTTTGAGAAAACATTTTAAGCAAAACAGTAGATTTTTTTTTCCTCACAAAAATATTCCTAAATGTGATGGTCCTCAAAACATATACATAAATAAGTCATTGAAAACAGTATTCAAGAAAAGGTATTAACTGAAAGATCATACCTGTGTGTGTACATGTGTGTGTGTATGTGTATAAATAAATTTGTAATAAAAGATTCATGAAGGTCTCAGGCTGCTCTGCAAAGATCAACTGAAAGCAATTACCTAAGTTTGTCTGAAAATTACAACAGAAAACGTCTACTTAGTGTTTGTATTTATCCCTCAAATCAGCAGTGTTCCTTATTTGGATTCTATTGTTCTTCAAACAACTATGGACATAAAAATCCAATAAAATTATTGTGCAATATACAATATAATGAACAGATCTCTCACTTCACTTACTTGCTAATCTTCCTAATAACATACACTGCACTGAAGCATTGGAGCAGGTATCAGAAGTGTGCTGCAATGAGACACAGATTTCTAACTGCGGTATGCAGCTCTAGGAACATTTGACATAACGTGGTCCAAGAACTGAATGACCAAAACTATGCTTAGCAAAGAAACTCCCCAAGTCTGAATCATTCAAATCAATTTTAAAATGAAAAATAGACTAGATGAAATGAGTGTCTGGTGATCAAAATTCAGTCAACAACTACATCAACTAACATCATACATACACAGGTATAGAGAAATGACATTTGAACAATCATAACAAGTAAATTCCATCTTGAACCAGAATGAAATTGAACCTGCTCATATAGTCATTAAACACAAAGGTTTAAAATGCAAATATCACAAATTGGTTAATCCCATTATTCAATTTCCATCATTTACTAATTAGAATGTTTTCCTCCTGCAACCTTATCAGCACAGAAAAAAATGTAATAGGGTAGGAAGACTTGTACATTTATTTGGGCAGGCAAGTAAAACCAAAACAAGATGACTGCATTAGCAGAAAGAATCAGAACTAGAGCTGTTCAGGTTCAGTTAACCTAGTCCAGTCCTTTACCAAGCAACAAAATATTTTAAGAATCTCATGACTATTGGCTCATTTATAATGAAATTACTTTGCCAGATCTGGTTGCTTCAAGTAAGCAGCTATCCACATCCTGAAAAAAACATCATACACAACACCAGATCCTGCTTATAGGAATGAAATCTCAACTGGGATGACAAGATACAGTAACGATAGGATACACACAGGTCTAATGAAGTGGCAGCATGGCAGTAAAGCTACAGTCCCATTTGTTCACAGCCTACAGGTTTGCATTTAAGGAGTTGCTATAGGAATGTAGAGATAGTGTCATTCTCCCACATTGAACACAAGTACTTTTCTCTCAGTCCTCATGAATTTTTACAAACAGTATAAAATTTTTTTTATTACACAAGTTAGCAACAAAAACTATTATACCAAAATACTATTTATAGTCAGTTTCATCTTGTAAATTATAAAATAAATGAGAGGGAAATGAGGGAAAACTGCACTGTTACTGATTTATTAAAGTTGAGGATGAAGTGAGCATTCAGTCTAGTCCAACTTCCTGTCTGTCACCAATTTGCCTTCACACTGAGCTCATTAATTTGCATTTAATGAAAGTTTAACTTGTATTTGGCTAAGGCATATTTTCTAAAAGCGATATAAATGACATCAAAAGATGAGAAAAATACACCTTCCATGACAGTTTATTCCAGCAGTTAATCATGTTAAAAAGTACCCATTTTAACTTAAATTTGGCTGACCTCAGCTTTCTAGGATAATTATCTCCTTTTATCTCCTTATAAAAGGAGAAAGCAGTTGCTCCCTCTCCCAGCTTGATTAGAAAGCCCTACACTATTTTGTAACAAGACATTTTTAACTAGAGGGTAGTTCAGGATTAGTTTCTCTTCTCACAATGAAAATTTCTGACAAACAACATACTGATTCTGATGACCAGAAGGAAAGATACAAATGATGAAAAATGAATGAAATGATGAAAAGAATGAAGAATGATGAAAGACTGAAAATACACCAAAAAAACCACATAGGAAATACTTATTTCTCCAGCTGGCCAAGACAAAAAATTACTAACCAAAAGAACTCGTCTTGGAATGAGCAGATGTAGGGGAAACTTATCATCTATAAGTTATATCAGATGAGCTCAGTCCTAAAAAAATGCCCCTTAAGAGAGTGTTTGGAAAGGAAAAAATAAGCAGCGCATGAGTAAGAAGTTTCAGACCACACAAGGACATGAAAACAGAACAACCACCCCTTCCCTAGGAAGAAAACTGTATACTTGTTGAAATGTCTTGCGAGGAACTGCTGAAAAATGCAGAATTAAGAGCCTGCATTCAGTTCCCCAAAGGCAGCAATTGGCTAAGATGACACTGGCTGATTAAAATGGATTCTCTATTTTATGCATAGAAGAGCTACACGAAGAGTAGATTGGGGTATAAGACTAATGGGGCAGAACAGCTATAGGTATGAAACAACTGCAAGGCTGAATTATCACCCCAAGGACCAACCCATAAGGATGCAGAGTTCCCTCACACGAAAAAAAGTCTGTGTTCTGTCATACGAGTTTACCACTTCGTATTTGTGGAATATATACCAACAGTATTTGTGGAATTAAAAACAAACAAAAAGCTTATTTTCTGTAGTAGCATCTTGGGAAAACAAACTTTACTCAGCATCAAGAGTAACAAGAAGAAATTAATGAAAACATTGGCTCCATGAACAGCCATACTGTTCTTCTAAATAAGAGAATTGCACAAGAAAATATCTCTCTCAAATACGGAAAATGTCAGATTAATACCACCACCACCCCAAAGTGAGCACCTAACTAATGAGGATAGATCTAATTTATGTCCACAGTGATAGCTGTCTTACAAGCAGATTCACTGATTCTCGATAACATTTTTCAAACTAGTTTCCGTAGCAACTGCCACCTCATACTTCTGTCCCTAAGGCACAAAACATCTAATAAAATAATAATAATAGCAACAATAACAACAACAATACTATCTACTTCCACAACATATATCAGGAGAGTAGGTTAGATTTCTGCTGGGAAACAAGGTTGATTCTTACAGTGGGGATTCAATCTATTGCAAACACATTATGATGTATTTTTTATTATTTATTTTGTTTTGTGAGATGGAAAACACAAGTACACAACCCTGTAGAAAATTAAATCAGAGTGAACTGTCCTTTTATTCAAACCATTTGCTGCCATGGCAGTAATGAATTTGAGGAAGAAAAGCAGAGAAATGTATAAAAGAGAAAAAGGAAACACAGCAAGAACAATCAAATAAGCTATAATTTTCACTTGTTGGTCAGGTTCTGTCCATTAGGAATTGATTTAGGCAGTCCACCTGACAGGTGTTGAAAGAACTGGGAAAACCTGTTAACTTTTCAAGTAAGTGATGCCCACTATCAAGATCAGTGACAACTATTCTTTCTTTGGCAGCAGTGATAAAGGAGTGCAGTATTTTCCGGCTCTCAGAAAATTCCAGGAGAGTTGTAAAAACAGATTCTTTGCTACAACTACTTCAACAGAGCATATGATTTTAACCAAGTAGTACATCTGGTATAAAGCCTAGCAGAAACACCACTGTATGATACCATAATAGTACCTTATACTCATATAACCTCTCTCTATTCCCTCATGGATTATGCATAACCCATATATGCTTCATGACAACTGTAAAACTGCTGAAAGCCTATGCAAGTCTTCTCTCACAGTAGATGGATTAAACACAGATTCACAGATGTCTTATAACGTACCTATTAGTGAGCAGATATTCTTGAGTTATTCCAAAGAGAGTCTGATATGGAATTATTCAGTGCAGCTCTATTTAATATTTGAAAATTGATTATTGAACCAAAGACAAAAAAAATATTTTCAGGTACAGTCTCAGGATAGCATGCACACCAACAGGATAGTAATAATGAGAATAGGTACTTTTACACAGAGATTTGAATATCAAAATTCAGCAAACAACCTCCACACACACACACTTTTTAATACAACCTAGCATAATACAATGTGTTCAAGTATTTGATAAGAAATGTAGTTTGCCTTGAAGTTGCAGACTTAGAGACATTTAGGGTCACCACATACCTTTACCTACTACAAATTAAGTCAAGAAAAGTTACACGCTCAAGAATCTTACTAAAAGGAGACTATTAAGTGTGGAAGTGATCTTAGTAATACACTGCACTGGTGTTTTGACCAGCACTGCTGGTATTCAACCTTCCAGAAAAATGAGTAAGTTCCAAAAGTAAAATAACCACCAAAAAATTACTTGGGGACTGAAAAACAAGTCTTATGATGCGACAATAGAGCCCATTTGATCCAAAAGCAAGCTGAGAAGTGGTTTCATGTCTCTGTAGACAGACCTGTGCATGAAACACACACAGTCATACAGAGGTTTTCTGTTCTTACTAGCAAAGCATAAATGAAAAATTAAGTCTTGAAACAAAATGCAATTTCCTAGGAATAAGGGAACTAACACTGAAACGATCTAAGAGGGGAAGGAAGAGACTCCCACCATTTCCCATCCCCAGAATCCAGGGACTCAACTATCACATTGTGAATATGTTTCCTGGGAACAACTTTGCAGTTTGTTTTTGAGATATAAAAATGCCTGCCAGAGTAGTCTCTTCCGTGCCTGTGATCGGTGAATCCATTCATTTCCTTGTTTATCTGTCTTTACAATTATGTGCATTGCCCTGGTCATGCTCACTACAGTAGCTTTGTGTTCGGGTAAGTATCATTAACTTTTCCACAATTCATTTGAGACCTGTATCTTTGAGTGCGACCCAACTCTGAACACATAATGGAATCACTCAGTTATGTATCCAAATATTAAGTTAATCATCAGATTTGGTAAGATGACACCAGCAGGAAAAATGATTGTTGTTGCTGGTTTTTTCCCTTTGTCTCATTTTGGAATATGAATTGTCAGTTAATCAACATGCTGTCATGGCAAAGCCTTGCATAACAGTGATAACATGTTCTCTCCTGTTCTCTGCTTGTCTCACAAAACAGGTTACTTACACTGTAACACGATAGTCCTCAGGAAACTAAAGCTATTGACTTCTCTATAGGATTAGCTGGACAAAATTTAATAGCCTATAATAAAGTAAAATTAAAAGGCCAACTAATCACTTCCTGCTTTAAACTATACAACTTCTTTGACATATCACAGAGTTAAAATAGTACAGCATGTGTGATGGAAGCCCTTAGCTACTAACTTTCCGCACATTTCTAAACACACAGCTCAGACAAACTAAGACTAAAATATAGCACTGTAAATTCTCTACGAGGAAAGCCTTGCTTCTTAATCAGGTGCAGAGAAGAAAACTAGAAAATTAAAGAGAGCAGCGGTGAAGGGTGGCAGTGAGGGTGCAATCCGAGGGAGTAATCTGGCAAGCCCAGAACAGCACCCCTCTATGTGATCCCCTGCACACTGTGTCTCTTTAAATATTCAGAGGATCAAATTTGCATGTGCAGCCAAGGAAGTAACAATAAACGGGCACTAGTGATCCTGTTCCGTAGGAAAGTGTGAGCATGTCTAAAGCAGAACGCTTCAGCTGGCAGACTGACTGCATCAGTGCGTTGCTTACTTTTAGGACACGGTTGCATTTTGTTTCAACAGGATGCAACTATCGGTTTCTAGCACTCAGTGCATGCCACCCCAGGAGGCTAAGTCTAGGTGACACCTCCAGCACAACCACTTCCATAGAGGAGTAGATGCTGTGCTGAGGTTCTGCATGTCCTATTCTTTCTCCATCACTAACAACAATATATACAGATATTCACACACAGAGACACAAAATATACGTGACCTGCACTTTAACATATGCTTTTGTTGGTATTGGGGCTTCTCCTGATGTCGCAGATTTTATCTCACTGAGACTGCACTGGTTCCCCATATTACGTCTATGCAAGCTTAACACTGGCATCTGTGCAGTCTGAGAAAGTTTTTAAATTACTGATCTTTTCTTTTTCTCCCCAGTCTCTCTCCCCCAATTACTGCGTGGGAAAGAAAAGAACAAGGGACAGAGATGACAAGAAACAGGTTGTTTAAGGATTGACTTTCCAGACATTCTCCAGACCCTTTGTAGAAGAGCACCAGCAGTGTCTGGATACTTGTCTGTTCTTTCTCCACCACTGATTTGTTATAAAATCTTGGGTAAGTCATTTACATCCCTGTAACTTCTGTTCGATCATCTTCAAAACTCAATACTAAAGCTTATATTAATGCTAATATTAAATGCTAATGCTAAATTCATGCTAATATTAGTGCTTATATTAAAGCTAATATTACACTTTCCTAATAAGCATTTGCAGGTCTACTGTGAAGATATTTTAGTTAATGATTAAGGCACAACAAAACTTTGCTCTAAAATAGAGCCAATTTGCGACAAGCTACAATATATCCCTTTTGTATCTTTCTTGTGCTTGAACAGCTTATTTCCTTAATAAGGTAAACTTCACAGTGACTTTTTTTTATAGTTCAGATACAATAAGAGGACAGTAAAATTCCAACAGGCAGCAGTGCCATTTTCTTACATTTTAACACTAAAGCAGCAAACAGTTCCAAGATCACTGTTGTTATTACTTCCTGAATAGATTAATTATCTCAGTTGTCCCATCATCTTTGGCAGAAGTTTATTGCTTTGTGTTTTTTTAAAGGAAGAAAGTTAGAAAAAAATGTTCTTTGCAGTTCATGAGAGAGAGACTGGATATTATTCTAAAGATCCTGCAGAAGGAAATCCAAGTAAGAGGGGAGACTGGTGGCAGTTCTGTGTGTCATTTCAGCTAGAAGAGATGCATGGCTGCTATGCACAGCTACAGACCTGTGCAGTGTGCATTATCCTAATGGAACCAAGCATCTATCCAAGCTAGCTGTGGCACGCTGCTTAGCTGTGTGCGAGGCTTGCTCCTGGCAGGAGACAAAATGCTCTCACTCTTTGGCTCAGCAGGCTGCGAGGGCACTGCTGCTGCAGAGTGAGCCAAGGGAAAGCAGGGGGGAGAGGAGGAAGAGCAAAATTCCAGCTGCACTTGCTCACATAAGAGGTCCCTGTTCAACAGCCTTGGAAACAGCCACAGCACCAAGTTCAGAGGAAGCCTGCACGGTGCCAAGTTGGCACCTGCTGGGGAGGAAAGGAAGCTGCTGGGGAAAAAAACTAGAAAGAAAAAAGTGTCGAAGAGTCACTAGAAAGAAGTTAAATATTTAAAATAAGTATGGAAAATGGACATTAAATGCTGCTTTTGCCCTAAGACTACAGTTTGGCAGTAAAACCTACGTTAAAATAGCTGATAAAAATGCAGCCAATACTGTCTCAGGTATTGGTCTTGCTAAAGTGCACAAGCTGGGCAAAGCGCAACTTGGTGGACTGCTACGCAAGGCAGAATGAAGATTAGATTAAATTAAATTACAGGAAGCCATGCCAAAGATGCAGAACATGGTGTTCTCCACCACATAAAAGAAAGTCATTTTACTGGCAGATTTATCTTTTTGTATAGGTATAAAACAGAATTAAAACTCTTCCTATTTATTAAAAAGTTCACAGAGTTTAAGACGTCTTCCCTAGTGCCCTAAACCAATTCAAGCAGTGTAATTGCAATTTGCCTACCGAAAATTCACCAGTGATTACATGGGTGTAGACTACTTCTGCTCCTACAGTCTCTGAGGTAGCTGATATTATGAGAACCCTATCACAATAGTTTTTACTCTGGTAGCCAAAAGCTTTATATTTATAATCATTAAAATTAAATATGTATGAGCATTACAGCACTCACATACCTCCACATACTCACACGTACACAAAAAAAGGTGCCTTAACAAGTATTTTTTCAAAAATTACTTGAGCTAATTAAATGCTACACACTTCCTAAATAACAAACACCAAACCACAATTATCAGAATTACCCACCTGTAACGAACAAACTCTAGGACAGAACAGGACAAGAGAGTATACTAATGGGGTCAGCAGAAAATCCTGCTCTCAAGGTATGCCTTTAAAACTTTGGCAACCCCTAACAAAGCAAATTTAAGAACACGAAGCTGTATTCTAAGCATTTGGCAGTCACTATAATTTAGCCAGCATAATTATTTGGAGATTTTGCTAATTTGATCTGCAGGTTTTTTTAGCACTAATCCCAACCTTGAAGCCAAAGAGAAACTTCTGGTCTTTGATGGGTACAGCCACAAAATACTGTTTTTAAGTAGGAAATAAAATATGTCCCTTTGGTAATTTTATTCTGTCCCACAAGATGTCTTTTCAATTATTTCTCTGGAGTTTCCTAAATATTCTCTGTCCTTGGAGGTTTGTATCTGCTTGTTACCACTATGAACAAAATAGCTAATATAGATTAATGTAAAAAATCAACTTAGGTAATAGAAAATTTCTCTGAGGAATTATTTAAAGACGGTATGAATCCTGATATTACTCATTTTGAGATGAGACCGGAATAGGCATTAAATGTCCCTGCAACAGAGATGCTTATGGTGACTGTGTACTTCCTACTGCCCCGTTGGCACCTGTTGGTGGCACAATGTCCAGCATGGCTGGTGTTACCTAGCAGACAGCACAGTGACTCTAGATAGAGCAGTGTCATGTGAATGCACTACGTATATTCAGCGCAACATTTTAAGTGGAACATAAAGTAGAGCTCTTCATAAAACTCCTTTATTTTTTTCATTTGATGACCACACTGAGGACAGGAAGATGAGGGACAGATGTGTCAAGCTTTTTTTATAAAATGAAACAAAAAAGAAATTAAAATTTCCATAATGGGAAAACATATTTTGTTCATCTCAAAACAAAATACTGGGGGGAGACATGAGTAGCCTTTTTTTTTTTCCCCCTCCAATCAAGTAAAATTCTCAGAGAAAAACTTCACTTCAAAAGAAGACAGCAAAAGGTCAGCATTTAAACTCTCTGCTGAATTTAATCCAAATTCACTGTTTTGCTCATAAAGATATTTTTTATCAAATTTGATACATTTTCCCCAGCATTAAAAGCACTTAATTTCTAGACTTGCTCTGGAATGTATTGGTCTGTCCTTCTAGTTGGAGTCAGAGCTCTGCATCATTAAATCGATTACACCCTGTTAAGCCTACGTTCTGCAGACATTCTCGGACAGTACATGCGATAAGAAACAGCAAAAAGGAGAAAGATTTAGATAGCGTTTGCATTATATAAGCTCAGGCAGTATCACTAATTGTAACTTTAGAAATAGCAAAAATTTTGTGTATAGGTTTTATTGGCAGAAGATGGCAATATAACCTCAGACAGATTTTTAAAACCTCAAAAGGTACATGAAAAAAAAAAGAAAAAGAACTAATATGGCTATTCCTGGTTTGAAGATATCAGCTGTTAAGCAATTCAAAGAAATAACACAGAAAGTTTGGTGGAATAAGAAAGAAAAGGATTACATTAAATATGAGAAAATAACTCAAAATTATATAGACAATATCTTGAGTAAATACTATTGAGTTAAATACCAATTTACTTATATTGATCTGTTAGCTTACTTTCATTAAAATGTATGGTAATTGATGCTCCTGCTGTAGCTTGTGTGCAAATAATTTGATACAAATGAGTAACTGAAACGTGGCTTTTACTAATCTTAGACCATTCACTTAGGAGACCAATTTCTAATCTCTTCTTATAAACAAGACGACTGTTTCCCACCACCCACAAGATTGTCTTGTCCTCTGAGGTTCTGGTGGTTCTGAAGTTTCCCTCTCCAAAATTTTTCCCTGTAGCTGAGATCACTTATAGGAAAATTTAATAGAAATTAATACATTTCTTTGGAAGGCTATTGTTTCAAACAAACTGTATTTTTAATTGAATTATGTTTTATGGAAAAATTGCATAATAGTTTTAAGTATAACCACTTTTTAAACAGCTAAGTCGGGCTTCTTTTCCATTATTCAGTCAGCTCTAGAACTACACAAGTGAAACCATACTATCCCTAAATTCCTGATCATCATGGTAAAAAAAAAGAAATTAGAGGTATATTTAAATTCACATTTGCAAAAATGGACAATTGTATGTACACATGTTGATTTTCAGAAAACTTGATCAAAGTTTGCTCTAATTAATTCTGGCATAACAGATTCTAAAATTTTAAAAATTCTTCTGTACATTTAAGAAACAGAAAGTGCTGTACCCTGTGCAGGTGCAGCCCTACCTTCCAATTCCAGATGCGCCTTCCTATTCACTGAGCCACTTGGAAAGTAAATTTTTTTTTTTTTTTGCCAAGTTATTTTTTTCTAACACTTTAGTTCCCTGATCTAATTCACTGTGTAGCCAAAACAAGCAATTGCACTTACATGAAAGGACAGTAGAGAGAAAAACAGGGGATAAGGACTAGGAAAGGGATCATGGAAGCAGACATTGCCATCAAGTAAGTTACACGTAACTGTTGACTGAGTAGGCAGAAATCAATCAGCTGAAGTATCAGCTACTTTGAGCATTCAACTTCATTTTCTCATCACGAGACACATTATATCAGTGAAACAGGGTCACCATAGAAGAATCACCTAATGAATCATTAGCATAATCTGGTTCAGAAAAAACTTTTGCCCAATTAAAAAAAAAATCCACATGGCTTTTCATGAGAAAAGGGGCTATATCATAGCAAAAGATTAGGGAGTATAAATACAGTAGTGAAATGGCTGCTGCTGAGGTGGATGAACTAGTGGGAGAGGAGAAAGCAGAAGTGGCATTTGGTATTGTTCTCATCTCCCAAGCAATCCTGTAATTTCATAGCAACAGTGTAAACCTCTACTTTGAAATGGTGGGAGGAAAGGTCCCATAGTTTTGTAGAAGGAAAGGAGGTGGGAAGGAAAGGACACTCCCTTCATTCAGGATCCCAGAATTGCTTTGTAGGAAATGCACAATTCAAATTACTTGCATTTGAAGGTCAAACTTGGTGCCATGCATAAGCACAGTGAAACTCAGATTGTTCGTGAAAACCTTCTGTTGCTTTCAACTATAAAAAAGTCAAAATTAATATATCTACTAAATTAAACCTGACGTGGTTTAAAATGGGAGCCAATCTGTTTTCAATTCTGCAATCATTCATTGCTCCTGTTTTATTAAACCAAAAGACAGAACAAGCTTAAAATGCATTAACTTAGTTAAACAAAGCCTGATTTTATGATGCAAATGTCAGTCTTCACAGTTCAGTAAGTTCTTTTAAATGTTATACGACTTGTCTACATTACCTCAGCTGTCAGGTTTTTTTATAGTTCTTTTTTCAGTGTGTATCAGGGTCCCTGCTTCTACCACCCACAGCCATGCTGATCGAATCATTATCTGAAGTTATGCACATTTGCTTCACAAGAAGCTCCTACTCTGCAGGTTGACACCCGGTAACCGTCGTATTCAGAGCAGCTCACAGGAGACATCCTGCACAGTCCTCATGGAGAACATCTTACTCCACAAACATCAAACGGAGATACATACATACATGCCAGGTGCCACCAAGTACCTATATTTTAAGTCATTATATGTCAACTGCTCCATATATTTGTTTCCCATCTGGGAACTAAGGCGCCATGAATTACATCACCTTCCTCCTCCTTCTCTTTGTTGTATGAGGTTTTTTTCCTCAGCTATAGATTAACTTGTCTGATTTTTCACTGGCTCAAAAACAAGCAAGCTAATGAACTAGTCAATGTTAGGGAAAAAAATCTTTTTAAATTACTAGGAGAATATATACAAACAATGAAGAAATGAATTATTCAAAGGTAGTGAGTCATATAAGCCAAATACTGTATTTTAGAGACTGTCACAGGAATTAAGAGTCATAAAAACTTTAGGCAGACATACAACTCCAGGTATTGGTAAGGGAAATGAAAAAACTACCCCATTAAAATGCTGATAATCCCTGTGAGAATGTATTTAAAGCAACTCCTAATTAAGTAAGAGATGCTTCCTGTTTCAGCCACACCAGAGCGCTTTAACCCTTGCAACACACAAGAGACACATCGTTCAGTAACAGAGGAGTTCAATTAATTTAATTCATTTTTCTTTTGCTGAAAGACATGCAGAGGGATTTAGCTTTGCTATAACAGAAGTAATAAAAGAGGAGACTATACTAAATAAGGTTAGCATGAAGCAGGATGCGATGCCTTAGCTATGCTATAGCCCAGCGTAAGTAAGCAGCGGATAGATTATTTTAAATCATACCACACAAATAAACAATTTATTTGTTTAGAAAAGAGGCAGTTTAGGAAAACTAGAAGCATCTGATGTCCATCTTGGATAGCTGTCAAGAAGTATAATTAACTATCAGCCACATAAGAAGCAAAAAGTAACATCTTTCTTGCGTTCAAGCTAAGCATTGAAATGTAAGGTAAATGGCTGATACTGGTATGTGCAGTTGTGAAATGGAAAAACATTTTCAAAATAGACATGCATAAGCAACAGGAGAGGAAAGAAGTTCCCAGTGTTGTGCTGCTGGGGAAGGATTCCCTTTTCCTCTCCCACTCTAGGTGGTCACAAGCCTACTTGGTCTCGCCTGAATCCCCTCAGAAAGACTGTACTGCTAAAGTACAAAAATAATCAGGATACACTACAGACTAAGCTGTATGTGACTGCCACGTGCACAGCTTTTCCACCAGAAATTGAAGGGAAACATGGAAGGAATTGTTTTGGTAGAATTCAGAGACTGTTTTGGAGATAAAACTTTCAGATTGCAGTTCCCTTCTCGTCTATTTATTCATTCTGAGTTTGCAGGTTTGGAAAATTATCCATAACAATCACCTCCATCAATACCCTGTGGAGTTGAGCTATCTGTCACTACATGCAATTAAAGATGGAGTACAGATGGGCAATAACTTTATTATGATGGAGAATACATATTAAATAAATTCTACAATAGCATTATTAAATAACCTTACAAGTATTTTAAACCTGAGCATCGAGAGAAAATAAAAATTATATGACTGCCAAGAAAACACAAACTTCCATTGCTTCTTCCCATTTGAATGGCCTTTTTTCGTATGCAGAGAGCACAGTTACCTTCAACGCCTATCATGAGACAATTCACTCTAAACCATTAATAACCAGGGATAGTTGTTACAGTAGGGACAGGTTGGGTCTACTTCCACCAAAGCTTTTACTCCTTCAACTCTTTCTATCTTTTATTTCCCTCCTGCGCTGAGCATGGGCAATACAGACGTTAGCACCAAGCACAGCTCTGCAGCGATACCAGAGGAGGCGGCACAGGTGGGAGCTGGTCATACACTGCATCTGTGCAGCAGCCCTCGCACAGGGGATCCCCACCAGCAAAACCACATTACAGCTGCAACTGCCAATAATGTCTGATTTCCATAAGGGTGCAGACTCAAACCTGTTAACAAAATTCTTCTCCTGGGTGAAATTAATCCTATTTTTACCAAGACTTTACATTTCAAACACATAATGTGGCCACATTTCCACACCTAAACCCATTCTTTCTTTTTCTAACTTACAGCCATCCAACCATAAAAAGAAACGGAACTAAAGTGCTATATTTAATCTGAAAGTTTCTCACCTCAAAATATCAGCTAAGATTTCCGAATAACTATAATGCGCGTTTATTACTTTTGAAGGTACATTAAAAAGCCCACAAAAATGATGTATCATCAGCATGGTGCCAAGGTTACTTGTTACCAGTTTTTACTTTCTCAGGATATTAATGCTCTAAATTATCCAGAAAGCCTAACAACTGACAAACAACTAGGTAAAAAGTCATAATTCCTATCCTTTGAGAAAATCCAGCATTTCAAATTACATTTTCATTTTCCATCAGGATTACCATTTACTTACAGACAGGACATTTAAGAATGCCAGAAATGCCAAGACAAAGATCTTTGGATCAAAACGAAGAGTTTAGCATTCCCAAGCAATACCACCTGTGTCAGCCTGATTTCAGACTGTGTGGAGTCTGCTTGAGTCGCTGTAGTGCACCATGACTTATTCCCCTCTGCTGGCCATCCTGCCTTTGAGCTGTATCTCCTATAATATGACAAAGTGGTTCATCCAAAGGTTAAACTGGCACAGTTCTGGATGTAGTCCAGTCAGAGAGTCTAGTCCATGCACATATTCCTTTAAGGCATCATAGCAGTTTAGAGGAAACAAATCAGTGAACCGACCCAGCTGATTCAATTCAATTAAATTTGAATGTTATGATTTAGGTCTACTGTACCCATACTTGCTGTCACTGTTTCTCAATGGAGGGGAGAAGGAGGAGGAAAGGAATTTTACTATGCTATTTCTAACGTATATGGAAACTGAACATATCAAAAAATCTACTGAAGCTTTCAGCTAGAAAAGCTAATGAGCAATTCAACACTTTCATTCAATAATTTAACATTTTCATTCAATATTTGGGAAGCCATAGATATTCTAACAGGAATCCTGTGCAGCATCTGATACTCAGGTATGCTGAGATCAAAGCTGGAGCCCTTCTGAAACATGTATTTTAGTCAAAATATATGTGATCAGGCTCACAGAGGCAAATGGGTAAACTGAGTAACATGCAGACATTCAGATTAGGTGAAGTGCTGCCTAAGTTTTTGGACATCCTGGTTTTTTGCTCCTGGAGAATATGATAAGTTTAGAGTTTCTAAACTAGATCTTTTATATAATGCATACAATTGAATATTTGTTTGGAAGTAGATCAGTGGAGGGTAGCTTAAATTGAACACCTCAGTAGTGTCATTGGAAAGCATCCCCATCTTCAACAAGGAAAATTGATCAATGATATTTAAACGCCAAGCAATTATCTGTAATGTTGTTGTCAATCTTGAAATTCTGAAGCCATGGGTTTTAATTTTTCCAAATCACTCTAAGCAGATAGAACAGCCTAAACCTCATTTGTACCGTGAAAGCAATAGATTAAATAGTACATGCAAAATTTTATTCTACCAGCTATCTAGTAGTTAAAATCTCATCAAAGTGCAAAAAGTTACATCAGTGATACCCTACTAGAAAAGCATTAGGATGGATAATACAATAAAAACAGAGACTGTTTTTAGAGCTAACTCTACTACTAAGCAGCCTCGTATGTTTAAAGTAGTCTTCCCTCTGCCATGGCTACTGCTTTTCTTACACTGATGATTAAATAACAAATACAGCATTATAACAGGGGAAGATAATGTGGAAGCCCACAGTGAACTGCATTTCTGTAGAACAGTAGTAATTCATTTCAGCATGGAGTTCTATAAAATAAGCACAGTAATAAGAGAAATGTAAAGTTTATCAGGATAGTTCATGACAATTTTAACACTTGCCATGTTTCCCTGCAAACATTTTACTCTAGATATTCATCACTCAGACCTAACAGACACTGCAAAGACATTTCGGACAACATTTGCACAGGAGAAACACATTGTGATTCTGAAGAACTTCCAACATTCCCTCTGGTATGTGCCCACAGTGTGTACTCCATCACCAGCTTTCTGCTTTGACTGCTTTTTATCCCATTATCTTAACATAGAGTACTACTCTTTAGGGGCCCTTTTTAAACTATTTGCTAATGATATGTACTGGCTTCCCATAGCACAGGAAGTGGGAGACACCGAGGTCAGCCAGTTCTTGTTATGCCACTACCTAATCTGTACTAAACGGAGTTTGGCTGGAACAACAAATTGCTAATCACTACTATTGAGTTTGTAAACAGTTACAGACAAAATCTAAGCTCTTGTGAGCTCATTTGCTGTATATTCTCAGCTCCTCCTGATACACTGCTTCTTTCCTTCAACAGTATCTTTCATAAACAAAGTGTTATATTCATATATATGCCACAGAGCTGGAGGTCAACTGAAACATAGTTCCACCATCAATATCTGAAGCATAGGCTAGAGAATTATATGTGGCAATGTTTCACTGCATTATCTCATAGCAAACATAAAAGTGACAACGAAGATATTTCTTAAAGAAAATTTTATCTCCCAAGAAAGCTCATGCCCAACCAGCGAAAAGGGAGTGTTGGCAGAAAGCGATCTGACAGCCACGGACTCTGTGTAACAAACATGCCAGTGCACTTGAGATGCTACTGTGAAAATCTTCACGACATTTGTAAGGAAAGTTTTTAAATACACACCAAAAAACATCTAGCTGCTGTTTATCTGCAAATTTATTAGACATGCTCATTGGTAGCAAGCTATGATAATTTAAAACATCTGAAATAGCTCACTTAAAAATAACTCCCACAATCCACTAAATATTCTGCATTAGTATCTACCCATGAAGGTAACGTTACAGTCAAAATACCTGTTCTGTCAAAAGGATGGTTTATGGTTGATAAAGACTACCACAAGAGTTATCTGCCCTAAAGATTACAACCAATTTTCGAAGACGTGCCAGAAAGCTTGATGTAGCTACAGCATCATGGTTCAGATGTGTCTGTGAAGAGGTTGATAAAGGAGCAAGGAAGGGACTTAGGAGTCTGTAAAAACACAGAAAACAAAACAAGGCGTAGGAGAAGAACAAGAATATACACTTGCAGGAGACGTAAACATCTCAACAGCAGGCCAGCTAAAATAGTTAAAATGCCTTGGGCATAAACCTGAGCTGAACTTGTTTAGCCAGGCTAAAGGGAAGCTGAGAGGAAATTTAATACCAGCCTACAACTATTTGAATGGGAGTTAGAATTGATGTCAGAGATGGTTCTGTCCATACTGCATGATGCTACAACAATAACCTGTCATCACCACTCACAGCTTGGAAGGTTCTGATTAGACATTAGGGAAAAGCTAATCGGGAGGGCGGGGCAGCCCAGGCACAGCTGCTGAAACCTCCATCCTCAGAAATTTTCAGGATTCAGCATGGCAATAGCATTGGCTTAGACTAGATTGTGAGAGATCATTTTAACCAAAATTTCTAAGATTCTACAAAAAGCAGGAAGGATTGGAATGGCAGAAAGCAAATATTATAGCTTATATATATGTGCAATGGTATTAAGATATAAATATAAAATTATAATGACATTATTTCCAGATGTAGGTAAGGTATACTAGCGACTTGATAAGACAAACTGTAGAAAGGTTTAGGATAAGTCTGTTTAATAGATACTTGCTGTTTTCAGAAAAATGTAGTTAGAAATTCTTGAAATTAATAAATTGAGTGTTGTTGAACTAGTCTCCAGTTTTAGTACTTGATTTACTGATACTAGAAAGAAAAATTACTTTAAAAAAACAAAACCCTTCTTTGGTTTTCTGCTTCACCACATACATGAAACTAAATAACTCTCCCATCCCATTTTCATAAATAACATTTCTTCCCCTGACACTAAGATGTCAGTCTAAAGCAGAGCTTCCAAAGAAAATCTAAAGCATGAACTGAAAGAAGGCTATATTATGACAAACATGCTCCTGCTCATCAATAAAGAAATGAAGGGGAAAAAATTACAGTTAAAGTGTTCTAATTTTAAAAGACACCATGAAATATTTGTTGTGATAATAATAAGAATGACCTAACATCAGTATTGACCTAAGATAGTTGATTTCATTGGGTTTAACGACCCATTACGCATAGTTAATAGCCCAGATCTTTGCTCTAAGCAATCAGATCTAATAGACAGAAGCATTCTACCTGTCATTTAGTGTTCAGAAGTTATTTGCTGCTGACTTTCTGAAGTTTATTCTTAAAATTCAGCTTTACTTGGTAAGTATCCTTCATGAGACACCCCAGTCCCAAAATACACCCCAATCCCAAAATACATACCAATTGAACAGGACTCTGGAAGACTACTAAGCCTAAACAACTTATTTTGCAGAAAACACTTCAAAACTATTCAAAGACACTAGCTTTATCTTAGCAACCATTATAAGGTATATGAAAAATAATTGAAAATTAGCGTCTTTTGCTATCAGTGACTAGCTTAAGTCAAATGTTAATTCCTAGATGCAGAGTTTTCAGAAGAAATAAACAGCCTTAAAGACTGTAAACTTAAATACAATAAATTACATCAATGAAACCCTCATTTTAGTACTTTGCAATTTGCAAATGATATTTTTAATACTAGAAACACATCTGAGTTTTATGAAATATTATTTAAATTTCTTTATTTTACTCAAACTGTTTATCCCTTCTTAAGGCATTCAATTTTTAAACTGGTTCTTTCAGAATGATGTTCACATTTAAATAATGGCTTCTACTCTACAAAGTATGCATTTGTAGCCCACGGAGAAATACCAAAGCTGTTTTAGTGTAGTTAGTTTCGGTACCAGTGACAAAGTAGCCACAGAGCAGTTGGTTCAACACATGCTGCTGTCTCACTAGCACCCCAATCATGTACCCGGAGCTCCGTTCTGTGCTTGACTGTAACCCTCAGCCCTGGCCCAACTGTGTGATGCAAAGCCTATTTAGTGCATTACAAATGTCTGACCTTGGCTCAGTTTTGCTGAAAAAGTTATTTCAAGATGTGAGGAAGTGCATGAGCTAAGACCATGAAAGACTGAAAAAATCGAAGCAAAGAAGTATAATTTTTGATAGAGGGATCCTTATCGGCTTAAAGATTTGATAGTAAAATTATTGACATAAAAAGCTAAGAAAAAAAAAGATAATTGAAAGATGATAGAAGATTGGCCTGTTTCAAGGAAAAATAAAGGCTGGTGCACGTACACAAAATCAAAAGCGCTATCACGTGTAGAGTGAAATTCAAACAGAATTCAGGCATAAAAGCAAGTAAGGACTTAGTATGAGTATCTTTATACTTGGAATCATTAATATCTAATTCCAGATATATCTATTAATTCACATTTCATGCAACAGTATTTGGAAGGATTTGATTCAAAGAGGAAAGAAAGGCCATGGGTAAGGAGTCTGTAGTTCTGCTCGAGGGCTCCAGGTCTCTGCATGCTTGGCAGGCAACAGCTGAGAACAACTTTTTCAGAAGGGTTTCAGAAGCTCTAGGAACTTAAACCTTCTCGTGAGCAAACTGCCTCACAGGTCACATCTTCCCACCCTCTTGGAACTAGGCCACTCAGAAAAAGGCAGCATCATCACAGACAATTATGTTTTAATTATGTGTCCCATAAAATGGTAAAATTCTCCTTTTTGTACTCTTTTCACCCAATCCTAGCTGCCCATTCACAGGTATCCCATACCAGTGTTTAATGCTGATTGTTAGTTACCTTTTTATCAAGACTGCATATACAATAATATTAGTTCAATGTTCTTGAAAACTCCTGAACAGACAGAGTTCAGGCTTACTCTTCATGGAGTTGAGCTGAGTTACAGAAATGAAAGAACTGTAATCACAATCTGCTCATACAATGACATCCAGCCATTTCATTGGTAGTCTTATTTACCTCTAGCACTTCAATAGTTCTTTCATATAATAAAAATTCATTACTATAGACTCTCTAATTCACAAATCTAAGAATAATTTAGGAATATTGATAAGACTTTAAAATATGAATAAAGTGCAATTCCTCCAAGTCATTACTCCATTCCACAGGTTAACTCATGATGCAACAAATATGGATCTATCAGAAGTAACTAGGCAGTTTATAAGCATATGACAAAGTCAACATTCACTGAGTGCTTACGGTTTTTTGAGAACATGCTGAGAGCAGTTAAGTATGGTTCTTTAAATCATACAGTAAGTCAGTACAGCTGCTGCTTCTCAGCTGCGGTAATCATAGGCAACTGCTTTTTGTAAGCTTTTCAAAACCAAAAACTTTCTTTGTATTCTGCTTGTTTAATTTAATGCCAGCATTCTCAATTTACAGATGCTAATTTTGTCTTTGATTTCTCTCAGCAAAAGTATGCCTTAGAGAGGAGGGAGAAAAATAAAAAGTGCCTGGCTGCTGGTAATGGAATAGTTTTGCCTGTAAGCTGACTTGCACTTTAGATAGCCTTGGACCAATTAACCAATTGCTAAGCAGGAGTACAGGTACTGTGTCCTTGAAATTATATGTAGCAAACCATTCATCTGTGGAAATTAAAGACTAGAGATAATGGTTATACCTAGAAAATGGGAGAAGCTAAATTCCCAAAAAGTACTTCTTAATGTACTAGAAGTATATTTGGTGAATATAGTCAGGAACAGAAGAGAGAAAAATCTTCCATATTCTTCTGTTAGAAATAGGCAAATTCTTGCCTACCAAATATGAAACCTACTGTCCCCTAAGCTCAAAATGAACATTTTATTAAGTATCATCCATTGGGTTAACCAATCATCTATAAACCTAAGCATGTTTTTATCCCAGAATATTTAACCTGTAAAAACAACCATGGGAGATGAAAAAATAAAATGCTGGAAAGGAGGAATGGACATTCTGAAAGGCATTCTGAAAAGGCAGGACATCCTGCAAAGTCATTCCAGTCTTTCACTTCTGCTATCAGGGCTCTCAACTTCAGACTCCTTTAATTTTCATTCCTATTCTTCTTCTACAAAGAGACATTTTCCTTATTTACAGATTCATAGGTTCAGCCCATACAATTCTTCCGTACAAAATTATCTATATATTACAAAATACTATGTTAAGAGAAAAGTTGTTTGCTTTTATATCCAATTACCAATATTAATCCCTGAAATTAGAGCCTATCTTTAAAATTCAACAACAACATTAAGAACATACTTAATGGCTAAAGTTAGAAACATACACACGAAGTACAAAAAAGCTGATACCTGGCATAGCAGGAGTATACCAATGGTCTTTGTCAATTTATGAAAAGTTCCTCTTATTTGTGAAAACAGGGATATTTTCCCTTCTCATAGAAATTCAGAATTTACACATGGTTGACATCAGGGAGCCTTTTTTTCCTTGAGACATAAGCAATACATTGACTAAGAACAAATCTCATAGTCTGCTCATTCAAACCAATCACTTTTGTCAGTAACAGTAACGATGTATACTCAATTACCTGGCAGACAGAGCAAAGAATCAGTGCTGAACATTAAATTGCAAAGACCACTGACAATAGGAATTTCAAAGGATAAATAAGCATTTATTTCTGTGAAATGGAAGAGACAGAAAACAGTCAATTCTGTCTGATGCAGGACCGGGGTGGGAGATGACACCAACTGTTGCGTTCAAACTCCATGAAGAAAAACAGCAAAAGAGGGCTGATGTTCCACCCCATCCCCACGGCACTGCCCAGCCTTCCCCGTGGCTGTATCTGACTTCAGTTCCCCTCACCAAGCCTGATCTTGACCCCCACATATGGGCCAACATCCCGGCCTGACCTTGGGATGTCCCATAGAGGTGTCTGACGCCCCAGGGCTGGGGCTGCCCCCAGCCAGCCCCCCGTAGCCCTGCTCCCCGGCAAGGACCCTGCTCCCTGGACAGGCCCTGGCTGGCAAGGCACTGCCCTGTTGGGGAGACCCCACAGACCCCCACCGCTCAGGGAGTCCCCAGCCTCACTGTGCCCTGGCAATAAGTCTCAAAGAAAAAAAAAACAGTATCTGATAAAACATTTCCCAGTAAGCAATTTCCCCATAAGATCAACTCAGATGATCTGACTGATATTCAGATACACTCAAAGCACTAGAAATCTCACAGCTAATTCTTGCATTAAGGATATTAAACAAGTTCCTCCAACCTTCAACTCAAAAATAGGCTTTTTGGAGAAGGTTTTTCTTTGAGTAAGATTTTTTCTTAGCTTATTCCAACAAAGCACCCTCAAAACATTAGGGTGCATTCATCACCTATCACTCTGCTGAAAACAAAATAAATAGAAAAAAACAGCAGTCCATTAGCCTTAAGTAGCTTGTGAGGATGTTTGTGTTTCACATGGATAAATTTAATTAGTGCTGTAGGTGGCAGAGCTCCATTACTCTCCGCCTTTGTCCTTTGTAAAAATTACCCAACTGCAATATGAACCATATCCTTTAAACAGCGCTCTACATTTACATTCAGAAAACACAGGCATATGGTCTGAGGTGCTCATTCTAAAAAATGGGTAAAACCATAGAGAGTATAAGTCAACCTATGTAATTGTAACCTACACAAAGTCTGGAGCCAACTGTAGTACCCATCAGACATCTTGGGAATGTTATGCTGCTTGTTACTTCTTTAAATTTAAAAGAGTTACTGCAAGTTGAGAGCATTTGTAGGGAAATAAAAATGGCCTTTTTTGGCACAATGCTTTGCATTTTATATCAGCGTGAAAAGTCATTGTCTTCTCTATTTGCTTTTCTCTAAGCAGCTGTGTTCACTGCAGAAGCATTAACCAAGCATATTCTATCCACAAAGGCAAAAAAAAATGTCTACAGTAGGTACTGCTTACACTTATATCGACACTCTGTGTGGCACCTTTTATTCCTCCCATGAAAGGATTTCATACAGAACCTCCCTATCTGCTTTATATTGTTAGCGATTCTAATTATAGATACAAAACTTAGTTCTCTATCATAGGCCACAAGGAAAGAGAGTTCTGTTTCTCTGAAACTTCAGCCAGAACAAGCCTGGAGTTTTTTAACCAGATGTAACATGGGCCTAAACTTGCTCTCAAAAGCCACTGCATGTGCCTTGTGCTGGCTTGTACGTAAAAGCCAGCTTACAGGTATATTCACACTCCTCTCAGATTGTGCCATATGAATGTGCAATTCACACAAATTCAGAAAAGCTATCTTTTAAGGGAAAAGATAATTCTATAAAGCTTGAGCAATAGCTGCATTCATGTGCATCTCTTAGGTTATATAAAAAAAAATAAACTAAGCAGAAAGTGGGCCTACTGCCCCCAATCCTACTGATGAATCCTTGGCCAGCGAACGAACATAAACTCTTTAAGTGAGGAGGAAAAGCTCTACAGGACTTTAGCCAGAAAAGGCTTTAATAGGAATGTTCAATTGACTGTTGCAAGGAACACATAGGAGCACGTCATCATAAGACATCCCTCTAACGAGATATGGATCTTGATTTATATTTTATCATCTCTTGAATAAACAGTAGGGTTGTTTGGGGTTTTGTTTGTTTGTTTTATATACATGCATACACCCACACCTATATACATGTGTGTATTTATAAAGTAAGTGTAACAAATTGGGCCAAAGATGAAAGCCCATTGAAGAAACTACCAAATGCCGTAAATTCAGTTCTATTTTCAACCTTAAACTTTTGTGTGTCTAACACACACATTTCTTGACTGTTACATGAAAACTAAGTTTGGTCTTCCTGAATTCACAATGCTAGGATTACCTACCTTTGTTTGATCAGAATTGAATTTGCCATTAAGTCTCCCTTTCTCCTTTCCCTACTGGCATATACATAAGAACATACTAATAAATGACAAAAAGTAAATGAATAAATGACAAAAAGTAAATGACAAAAAGTCTTAAGCAAGACAAAAGGCCCTGCAACATCAGTCATTAGTAAGTTAATTCTTCTAGCTATTTTCAGAATAAATATTTTCTCTAACATGTGATAGTGCGGGGATTTCCACTACTGTCCCACTGTCTGAGCAGTGCTGGAACTAGCTCCACAGAATTTGCCATTCTTAAATAACTTTAACAGATTGGTCAGCCCAGGAGTTTAAAATTTCAGGACACCCAAAAATGTCTGCTCTGAATGCTTACTTACTTTGTAGGGGCTTAGTCATACTTATCTCAAGTGCAACATGGATATTCCAGTTAATGAATTCAAACAGTGAAAGGTATCAAGACAGTAATTGTAAGATCTCCTTAAATTTATTCACTCAGTCTTAACAGTCATAATTTCACAGATCTAAGATTTCACAGTTTCAGAGATTTTTGTTTACTTGACTATCTTGAGAAACTACTCTTCCTCATCCCAGAAAACGGACTACAGTGATAGCATACTAAGTCAACAGGGCTTTACTCTGCCGAACGCAGCGATCTCCAGCAGTGGCTGCACACTTGCCCAGGGAAAAAACAAGTTCAATGAATGCATAGATCGTATTCCCAGCCAATGCTCTCCCAACTTCCAATTATTTTCACCTGAGACAGTTCCTGAAATGAATGTGATGCCAATATATTAAGTAGCCTTCATTTAACTATCTTCCATGAACTCATCCAATCTACTACTGAATTTTATTATATTATTATAAGCTCATAAACCAGATGAGGCTGACTAGAGACAAAGGAGACCAATGAGCTAATCTTACAGCAACCATGCAGAGTGTTTGCCTTGGAACGGAAATGCAGATGTTGGAAACTGATCTAATCCTAGTCATTTTTCAGATTTTTAAAGATGCCTCTTTTCATGAAAGTCAGGAGAGCTTTTCTGAACTGTCCTTGGGCCTCTATCTTCCAGACTGAAAATAGCAACAGTATTGTTTCCCCATTACTGATCATTAGTTATCAGATGTGATAGTAGAAAACACACAAGAAATGTCCACAGATAAACAAAAACTGATTCAACTCTCTGCAGATCTGGGTAGTAATAGTCAGCATAGCTTATTTACCAGATAAGCTATTAACATTTTGCAGACTTTTTGCCTGCATACTAATAAACACACCCTGCTAAATCCACAATATTTGAAAGCTACAAAGGGGGACAATACAAAACAAGGAGAAAAGTTACACCTTTCAGTAACATTTGAACATAGTCTGAAAACATTTTTTGAGAGAGATCTTTTTAAATAATGACATCCTTCTCATAAAAATAAGGACTCCCCCAGGAGACAGCACACAAGCTTTATCTTTCACCTGGAGTACAGAACACATACCGTACACTATATTCCTGGTTTATCTGGATTCTGCAGTCCTTCCCTCTGCTTTCTGCTCCCTCTCTGTTAAGTAGCACAGCAAATTCATTACATAGGATTAAGACAATTCATTCAACCTCAAAAGAGGGATCCAGTGTGAAAGGAAGCACTACTGACCAACTGCAGAATCCACTAGTCTAGTTGGTGCTAAGTGGCTAGTGGCAATAATGTATAGGAGTCCCAATCCCACTGCTGAAGACCTATGCCTTCTCCTCACCATAATCCAATTTGTTTGCCTTAAGGAGAAATCAGAAAAGGTACAAGAAATTTGTAAATAGGTTTTCTGGGGGAAAAAAAAAAAATCTTCAATGTGATATGGTGATTTGAAAATATCATACTTGTTCTTCAGTCTGCACAAGTAACAAAGGGTTACATTAAGACTAAAGACATGTAAAAACACTGTTCTTGAATATACTAGCTGGACATATAGCATATACTGCTCAATAAAGTAATATCCAAGGTGAATGTAATGCTCTAGTTGAGTGAATTAAACAGCTAAAAAAAAATTCAATCACGGGGATGGAGAGGAAGAAATCTATTCAATGCCCTTGTTTCTGATCCATCAATGGTTAGGTCATGGTTGACCTTACTTCTAAAGTTCAGTGTTTTTCATTCATGAGATCAACATAAAAGACAGAGCTGACCTAAATCAGGGTTTTTCTCATGCAGTACTTTAGTTGTATATCTCCACATTGTCATTTCACAGCATGTGGAAATGCTGAATGCTGACCCTGTTTGCTTGTAACATTATCTTCAAAATGTTTTCTTTATTATATTTTAATTTCAGTACCTATGATTTAAAGTTCAATTTCAACATTATCAGAGTAGCTTTTCTACAGCTATGGGATCTCCCTACATTTTTAATATAAGCACTTTTATAATTAGGCAAAATGTTCCAAGAAGCTAATAAGAGAAAACAAGATACATTATCACATATCTTGATCTAACATTACACAACAGAGCATCATTAAGAAAAGAGAACAAGATAGGAAGAGAAAGATCAAAGTGACAATAGCAAGATGATTCTCAAAGACAGCAATGCTCATGCAAAACTGTTCTCAATTCTTAACTTTTTTTCTTTAGCCTTCCTTCTATTGTCTAACCAGCGGAACCAATTTTTTAGAAATACATGATTGTGATAAATCAATTTGGCATCAAGTTTTAAGCTTCAGGGTGCACTAGGCAGGACACAATGAGTCACTGCAGTAGAGCAAAAGCAGAGAAAAAATTGTAAAATGGGATCAGAGCTAGACCAAGACAGGGAAGGGAGAATAAGGATAAGAGTTTGAATTCATTCTAATGATATAATTACTAAGCTAGACACATAATTTGCTCTGTATTGCACTATAGTCTAGAAATTTCTATACGAAGCTGAACTGTACCAGACACATCTAAAAGAAAATTTACTACCAGAGGGGCACTACTGGAACAAAAGAAGTTAAAGATCACAATTAGACAGTTGTATTTATAAGTACTCTCATGGTTTAATACACCAGTCTGGGAATAAACCGAAAGGCCTCCACAAAGTGGTAAAACTTAAACCTCCAGTGTTGTAGAGCATTAAAGAACTGACTGAAGTCCACTGGATGTGGACTGCCTCCTCCTTTAAGTCATCAGGTCTTAAGTAGAAATTTGATAGTAGATTTCTGCTAGCATTCCACACACTGTCCTCTCTGATTCATTACTTTCATTCACCTTGCTGCTCTCTCATTTATAAAGATGCAGACAAAGTATAAATATTCACATCAGATCTGGAAACAGACCATGCAGCTTTCCTTCTTAGTTAGGAAAGGATCAAACGTGAAATAGTGCTACAGACAAGTTTTGAAAATTATACACTTGACATGTCAGTGAAGACTAAAATAAAGAATGGTGCATTTCAATCCTGGAAATGAACTGCATGACTTATACAGAAACACAAAAGGAGAAAACCACTTCAATATATACCCTTAAAAATCTTACACTTAGTGGTCTCTTCTCCCACAGGAAAGGTAAATACCATTACTAATCTTAACAGCTGCTAAACGCTTCACAGGATCAGATCCTAGGAAGTTACAAATTCGTATGTGGCAAGACAGTTGGAGATATAGATAGTCTTCTGTAGAATAATGATGAACAATGTCAAGAAGTCTGTTTATGTGTCTTAACATCTACCATTAAACTGTCATAAATTGGACAGCTAATAAATATCTGACTTTAGAAAATGCTGTTAGAAGGCATCTAATGTTAGAGGAGAAGATGTCATCATAAAAATTTACAGATACATCTTGAGCTTTTCAATAGAGGTCCCATTTATGCAGACACTTGAAATGGAAATATAGGGAAAATATAGTGATCAGAATTCAGTGTTTTCATACTAATCTGGATTTGATGGTATTACAACTTCAAATACAAAGTCTTTCCTCTAGCCTGGCCTGAGAATTGGAAAAGAGTCTCATTCAAATCATAACTACAGTTATCACTCACTCCAAACAAAATTAGATTGAGTTGTCTAAACTTAACTTTTCCTGAAAATTCTCTTTTTTTCTGGACTTCAGATTTTCAAGGTCCTCCTTGGTTCTCAACCTTGCACTAATGACCGGCATTCACACACAGTACTCAAGGTCATGACTGGTGCAGTCAGTTTCACTGACTAATTTTAAAAAAATATTTTGTTTGGGGTTTTTTTAGTTGGTTGGTTGTGGGGTTTTTTTGTTTGTTTGTTAAGTATAGCAAGAAACTATTTCAAAACTTGGCTAAAGAAAGCATTCTAGATATTTTCCATTAAGTTATTACATAGCTTTGGCAAATTTACCATCAAGCCTGTTGGGAGCAGCAATCAAACCCAAGATTGACCCGAGAACATTGCATCACCTACACCAAATCAAAGAACCAGTTCTGGGTGGGAAGACTTGATTAAATGCACTTAGACTCAATGTACAATCTTGAGAGTCAGGCACACTAACATCTAGAAACTAAATCATGTGAGAAGCAGCCTTATGCCTGGCTTATCCAAATATCCTAAATCATTCTTGGCACCTCATCAAACATAATCACTTTCATTGAGAAACATATATAAAAACTCAAATCTCTCTATTGCAGGGCAAATGATTTCTTAAAGCCTTATACAGTAGGAAGTATTGCGTCTAATGAGGCATTACACATTAGACTAACTCCCTGTAAAGAAGTGTTTGGCAGAAATCACGATTTTGGAAACAAAAACTCTGAAGAAATTTTCTGGCTTCCTTATGCTACCTCCCATCATTAAGACAGCAGGTAGCGGTCACTCAGACATCTTTCAGAAATAAATTTACACTCAAAAGTTTATTTTCATTCTGTAGTTTAAAACACTGCTAAAATAACTGCATACAACAAATGGCAGGATTATGTTTTTGTTGATGATTTACTTTTGTTTCTTCATTACACAAAAAAATTTTCCCCCTTCCCTTTCAGATCTATTGAGCTATTTAGCATTCCTGTTCCCCTCCACTCAGTTTCATTGCTCAACAGATTGTTCTTCATTCCCTGTCTCATTCAATTTACATTATTTTCAGGCTGCTTCCTTCTTGCAGTTACTGTTCCAAGCCTTTAGCTGGTGGCTTACAAGATCAACATATCTTGTAATTGAAACAACTCTGTAGCAAGAAAGCTTTTTAGAATTAAAACCAAAAGTGCAACAGGTTATAAATTTATTAAAGGCAGGGTCTGTTATACTAGCATATTTTATTCTGTATTACAAAACCAAGTCTGAGATCTGTGGGGTTTTTCCATTAGACTTTCCATTAGGTTTTTCAGAGCTAAGTGTGCACAAGTGTCCCTCCTTTCACTCAGTGAGATATACATGATCAGCGTTTGGTACGACAATCCCCTCTGCAAAAGTCCTTTTCTCATGGTTTGGAACAGAATTTCTTGCATTTCTTTTCCTAGTTTAATATAAAAGATGAGAGAGAGAGAGAGAGAGAGAGTGTGTATAACGTGCCTATTTAGTAACTGAGTAGACTTTGAATCCCTTTGCTCTGTCATACAGACTCGCTGCCTGTTTTTAAGCTACCAGCACGCACTACTGTTAGCAGGGACAAATAAGTTAAATTGGTTACACTGTGTACTGGGACTCAAGTGTTTCAACATGCGGTAGTCTACCTGCATGCTCTGTTACTCCTCAGTTATGTTATTTCCTTTATGCATGAATTATACTTTTTCTGGGTTTTCATCTAGCCTGACAACACTAGGTGTGTACAAGCCTTTTATTTTATTTTCCCCAGATAAAACATACGCAAACCTTTTATTCACTGTACAATAGCTATTCAATTACTTTTCCAAGGCCTGCAAAGCAGTTTTGCTAAGGACCCCTAGGAAGGAACAACAAACCGTCTCTATGCGTCCTGGTGTTGGTATACCATCTTTACAACCAGTAACCTGAAGAATGAAATCTACCTGTACCCTAAGACGACAGGAAAATAATAATATGGGCTGTCACTCAGGAACAGAACATCTGAGAAATCTGTGAGGTCTAGCAACAAGTTTACTTGTGGTCCAGAGTGAAGGCCAACATTTGAATAATCCTGCACTGAGTGCTCGGTAAGTTTATATTTCTGAAATACAGTATCATAGCATCCTCTCAGTAAAGCAAAAACAACTGAAAATGCAAAGCGTCTCAGAACTAGGTATTATTAGAATCAAATATACTTTTCAATTAAAATCAATAGATAATAGCCACAGAATGAAAAGCTCTTTAAATCTTTATGAGTTATCCTCCCATTCCTGGGGAGTTTAAAACCTAGTGAATCTTTTAGCTTTGTCATCATTATATTTAGATTAATATCCGAGTTTTTGTTCTTAGTAGCAGATGTTATTCTGAGAACAAAAAAAACAAGGACAGTGACACCTACCCCAGGCATTTCTCATTTCTGCCAAACAAGGAAAAATCCAGTCTTCCTGCTCAATTTCTGCTTTAACACATAATCCCCTCTCATGAATGCAGAGATACCTACAGCCACATAGTCTTGGATAAACTGCCAGTTGCCCAATTCAAACCTGCCTTGCCTTAGAGTCCAAGGAGGAAGCAGCAAAATGACATACTTGCCCTGGTAGCAGCCTGCGGCCCATCCAAATCAGATGATATGTGCTTTCGGGAAGGTCAGACCTACTTCAGGTGTGCAGATCCATTACATTTCACATCAGCAATAGCTCAATCACAGGGGTCATCCTTCCCTTCCCCTAGAGCAATCTCGGTGGTCTGCACAGAGAAAGAGATTGAATTCCAACACCAAGTTAAAATTATAAGCCTAAGAGTCGATATTTATGGCCCTATCACTGTAGCCTGCTTTCCCACTTCAGAAAAGTCAGCACAAATTTATCTGTTCAGTCAATGAAATATTTGAGGCAGCTATTTCTCCTCCCACACATGGTAGTATAATTCCTGTACAAAAATCAAGGGCTTTTTGCAAAATTACTCAAGATAGTTTAATAATGCAAATTAGACTAGACAAAAACCCCATTCAACAATCAGATCACTTGTTGATGAAAGTCACGTGAGGCCTCCTTTGGTCCAGTGGAAAAACAATGAAACAATGTGCATCATTTAAAAAAAAAAAACCACACAAAAAACCCCACCCACAAACAGACGATATGTTCATATTGGAATGATTAAGTTTAGACTCAAAGAACAATTAACATACTCTGTCACTTTTAATATCAGTACTTTTTTCTGTCATATGTAATATATTTTGTAAAATGCTTCTGCTATTAATTATATAAATGTTATCACCTAACATACCTCTCCTCCACCTTTTTTAATAGTAGAGGCTATACAGTGTTTCATTTTTCATTTGCTTGTGTGTGTGTCAAGGGCAACCAAATACAACACACACAAGCACAACATGATTCATGGGTATTTATGGTAGTACATGCTCTGTAATTTATCCTAATAAAATTATTACAGCACAGAATAGAATTAACAAGGTTGAGGATAACTGAGCTGATATGTCATTGTGTACTAATTTTAAAAGGGTTTTTAAAACAGTGAATAGCTTGTTCAAGAGGTTCGTATTTGGATCTTCTACAAGAGAGACACATAACTGAACATCTTCAAGGGATTTGTTTTGAAGTTGTTGCACTTGGGAGAGATGGGGGGGGTCCTCTCCCCCCCCCCCTTTTTAAAGACAGGCAGTCTCATCAGATAGGTTTAGTTTTCTGGTTACAGAAGCACAAACTACTACTGGTTCCAAAACCAACTCTTTCTGGAGATTTAGGTTAATGGCTTAACCTCTTTGACTCGGTCTTCCTGTCTGTACAACAGGGAAGAAACTGAACATCAGCTTGTTATGAGGATTCTCTAACCAGCACGTATTTGCGAAGCACTATGAAGATTAAAAGCGTAATTACTAATTACTATGTATTATGATGCTAAGAAATATTCCTAGTTGAATGCTACCTAAAATATCATGGCTTTTGTGATTTTAAGAACTATCAATAGGGAATGAGTTGTCAGTTACATGGAACTTGATAACACAAGAGTAGCTTCTTTTTCTTTCCTCTTCTCCTCCTCCTTTCTAGAATATAGTCTTACATTCTACTTTTCCAATCTGATTTCTAAGCACTCAGCCAGAGGAGTTACTGCCAGGATGAGTGGCTTGCATATACTGTTGGTCAGCAGGGACAAGAAAAGGGCAAGTCTGGCAGCTGTTGCAGCACCACACAGAAACAATGTTTCAGCTCTTGTACACTACTGAAGATCGGTACACTCACTAGCTTTTCACAGAAAGTTAGCTTAATTCTAGATTTATACATCAGAAATAGTAAGATCTTAATTTATTTTTATTTGGAAAGATGAGAATGAATTTTACTTTTGTGGCATATTCCATTACTGATTTGAGATCATCCATCCTCACAGCTTTCCAGTAACTCTAATGTGGGTTTGTGAATTTAAACAGAACTCATTCATTTCTTTTACAACGTCAATGCTACAACCACTGACTTCAAATTCTGTACCGAATACACAAAGGCTGCCTAGAGAGTTCCACTGTTTTATTGTCATAACTTTGATTTCATCTTTCTGTGAGAAAATCCAGTAAACAAATTATTTAGAAATGAAAGAGAATTAATTTAAGAATATGTGTCCCAAGAACAAACCGCAATGCAGGCTGGTGGAAGAGACTAAATAAATGTGTTTGTCCTTTGGCTTTAACAAGAGTAACTACACTTGTAATTTCCCAATAATTTGATATTTAAACATGTTCAGAAAGAGCCAATCAAACAAGGGTTTATCCTCAAGGAGAACTGCTGCTCTGCTGAGGAAATGAAGCAAATTAAAGCTTTCAAAGGCAGATGCATTTTTGAGGCTGCAGAGCAAGGGCAGCTCGCACCCTCCCACCTCCTCATGTGCAGGGAGAGGTGTGGGAAGTTGACATTGCAGAAAAATCCTGATATTTTATTTAACTAAAAATTAAAGCCATCAGATTCTGTTTGCAAACTGAAAGTGTCTTGTTAAAAAGCATGACACGTCCAAGGCTTTATGAAAACATTTTCTTGTATTTGCAGTGAGGAGAAGTCAAGTTATCTCAGATTCCCCTCTGCTGAATGAACCAAGTCATTAAACTGGCATTTGCATTGAAAGGCTTTTCACAGGGCTTTCTGTCAGGCCTTTCAAACAGGAATGAAATGAATGAGGGCCAGCTTACAAATGATGCATTGTTGAATGTATGTGGCAGCAAACAGCCACTATTGTGAGTGCAGGTGGGAAAGAAAAATGAATAGACAAGGAAGCTCACGGAGATGGAGAATCTCATTATTGATGGACTATGTGCATGTCTTTAATGAAGTTTACCCAATAAAAGATGGATTTTCCCCTGATCCTCCTCTTTCAAAATTACATTGAAAAATATACAATGGTGAAACATCTCAAAGATTATATATGCTTCTCTTTCGTCATTATACTACTAATTAAGATCTAGAAAGACTCTTCCTTCAAGTATCTCAAAGTGTTCAAGTATTTCAAAACTCAACTCAATCTCTTACAGAAATACACTCGTGGCCTTTCATTCAGATGAGGAAACTGAGGCATAAGTTACCAATAGCATGCAAGATGAATGACTTCAAACCTAGTATTTTTTAACTCCAGTCTTTTTAGTTAAGGAATTACACATTCGTCTTCATTTTATCTTTTCTAAAGTAGGATGCAACAACATGTCCTAATGCCAAAAGTTTAAACAAACACGAACAAAACCAGAAGCAACAGATGCTTCAATGACACTGCATGGAAAATAATATCTCCCCTGTCACAATCTTTTTCTCTGTAAATAGTCTCAAGATAGTCTTCTGCCATATTCTTCACAGCTGCTTCATCAGTTTTCTCTCCTGTTGTCTGGTGGCAGCTTTTATCCACATTTTCCCCACTGAAAAGGCACTTCAAGTCTCATTTGAAAACATTTCTTTGCCATTCTGTTGTCTTCCTCTTGCTTTTGTTTTGCAATGGAACACACTTAAGCAGTATTTTTGCACTGTAGTTTCTGTATTATCTACTATTACGATCTCTCACCATTTAATTTTGCAAGCCTCTATGTGTTACTATTTACAATAAAAATGCTTAATTCTACTAATTTTCAACTTACAAACTGTATCTCCCTTTCCTACGGATATCATTATCTTCACCTTCACTTGATTCTTAAAAACTTCTTATTTTACTCCTAAAACTCCAGGTCACCAGAGATCTCAACTACTTTACAGTTTTCCTCCAGGTTAGTAACATGAAAAAGTGTGGGATTAGGAACTGATCCCCAATGGGCTGTAGTAGAAATAGATCTGCAATAACCTTTTGAGATGATTGTGCCTTTCTAATGGAGTCAACATGCATAGCGTTGTTTTTTTATTATTTTTCTATTTAAAATTTAATAAAAGCAACACCCTAAAATGTCCAAGGGACAAAAGTCCAAGGACATGTTTCTGCCATGCAATACAGGTAATACCAAGTCACCTGAGCTACTGCCATCTTAGCACCAAAAGTACCATTGCTGCATCAGCATACTGAGACAACAAGCCTTGCAAGGAGAGCTAAACACTTTACAGAAGTTTTATTTCCTCTAGAAGAACCAACTTGAAATCAAAGGTCTAACCCAAAACTGAAGTCAGGAATGGAGCACAGGCTGTGAATCCCAGACTCACCCACCTAGGGTGTCTAAAGAGCCAGGATTCAGACATACCTCTCCATACCTTGCACACCTCTTAACTTTATGTTAATTATGAATCTCATTTGCTGCTGATCATTATGTATTCCAGCGAGATTATGCAAGTCTCATCTGGGACTAATGAGTGAATATGAGATTTTGAACCTAAAAAGATTCAAAGTTAAAGCACTATCAGATACATTTGGAATTTAGTTAAAAATACAAAGCTAGCTTGCAAATGTTTTCTTGTTTTTTTTTTTTTTTAATTTTACTGATTAAAAATAATTATATTACTTTTTACACTTAAGACACAAGTATTAGGCTGGACATTCATCCACTCTTTGTTCTTTTTAAATATTGATACAACACTATTAACCTTCTTCTGGAATTTCCCTAATGCTCCAAGATTTATGATATACCAATGTTATAGATGACTTGCCCAAATAAGTTTTAAATTCACTGCAAGAAGTTCAGTCCAAATATCTTGATGGAACTCAAAGTTTAAAAACATTTTGTTTCAACAAATACACTATCTACTAGGAAACTGGGAAATAATTCATTGTCAGTTAACTATATAAATCGGTACTTTTCCAAAACAAAAATATAAGACATATTAATCTTCCTGAGTTATTGGTAATACCACTGGTTCCAAGTTGTTAGATTTATATTTTCTTGTATTTCCTTCTGTCCCTAAGACATATATGCTTATTTATAAAAATATGTAATATATAAAACATATTTTAAACATAATTTCTATACATCATCCTTCTGTTTATTACCCTGAGATACCTCTTCATGTCATTTTATATCATCATCTGTAGGTCCTAAAAAAAAAAAGTACAAGTAATTTAAGTTTTTTTTTTTTTAAGTTTCATTTTCTCTACAACCTATTTGTTTTGACCCATGGAGTACAATTTTTAAGATCATAATTATAAAACATGCTGAAAACAATTCCCAAGCAGCAGTTAGTCTTCTCTCCAAATACCCTCTCCTAGTTCAGGAATCTCATCTGTGTTCAACTGTACCTAGCTCCACTGAAAACCTGACATAGTTTCTATTGGTTTGGTGTTTTCTTTTTGCATGTAAGTCATAATCCTATTATATCATATACTTTTTAGTTCTGTCATGTTTTATTCTGTCAGATTTATGCCCAATATAAAACTCCCTACACTGTGTGTAAGGTTTTTGAACATGGAATTTGTAGTCTATAGAGGTGCTAAAGTTGTTTGGGTTGGAGGGGTAGGTGACATCACACAGCACTGGCAGCATTACACCTCCAGCATATGCAATTCAAGCTGAAACCATCTATGCTAAAGCATTTCTCTCCCATTATTTTATAGATGGCAAAGAATTGAATATTCCATTTTCTTGTGTGATTTGGCAATTGATAGGAGAATAATAAATACTACATTTACATTTTATATCATGAACATGCAAGTATTCTGGATCATTTGCTCCTAGTTACTAGGAATTTGGAAATAAGTAACATTGTTTTACATGAGTGCAACTTCATTTCTTTTTCACCCACTTAGTCATTCTTAATAAGGTCATAAATATTTATTTTAACATTTCAATTCCAGGGACTGAAATAGCCATATTTTAGTTACCACTTCATCAAGTTTAAATTTGGAAATGAGCAATTTCAATTAATCTTAAAAATAATAATAAGAATAATTAAGCTCCTAACACCGAGTTTGGCTATTACATGATTTCCTTTCATATTCTGGCAGCCTGATCATTGCCTTTCTCCATTTTGACTATGTGTTAAATAAAACATGTATCTACCCCATTCCATACCTCCACAGCACTCTTCAGTCATGAGTTTAAAGAGATTCTGATGTATCTAGAAGACTCATTCTTTGAACACAATATACCTCTATGCTGGGCAAAAATCACAAGTTGTACAGCACCGTCCTTCCACTGAAGATGAACCAAAATACATTAGCACCCTTTGTGCACTTGCTTAGTCATTGATTCACTTTAAGTATCATCTTCTATTCGTTGAGCAGAAAAGAGATCCAGAACATTTGTGACAATTTTCTCCTGTTCCCTCTGGGGTCTCTGAAGTGATGTATTTCTCCCAAAACTTTTTTTTTCTTTTAGTTTTGTATCACCATCCATTAAATCTCATCTACAAGTCGTAGGGAGTCCCTGTTCTTTGAACAAGCTGTGTTTCACATCCATCAGATGCCAATTTCTCCTGCTGTCTATCACTCCCTTGGAAAAGATTTCTTTTATTCACCTGAATATAAAATTTTAAGCGAGGATTATCTGTCTTCTGCACATATATACTGGTATGATAGGTGTGAAATTGGAAGACTGTGTACAATACTATTATACAGTACCTCAATTATTAGAGTAACCTGTATTCCTGGAAAAAAAAACCTGCCACCACTACTCCCCTTCCCCACAAAATAACAATAAATATGACACAAATTGCAAATCAGAAGTCATGACCTTTAGGCTACAACTATCCTGAGCACAGACCTGTACCTAAACAAGCCACTCAAACTTCTCTTCCAAACATCCCTCAACCTGCTTCCCTGGAAATCCGGTTGGCTAGCTTCATTCATCCAGAGGCTGCTTGGTCATTAAGCTTTGTACTCAGCCCTCCTCCATAGTGTTGTAACTTTTTTTTTTTTAAAAACTGTTTGAAAACAACCACTTCAGTACACCTAGTCTCAGCCAACACTGCTGGCATCAAGATGAAAACAGTACTGTTTTGTCTGTACTCTTGAAGGCCAGTAAGTCTTCAGCAAGGTCCAACTTCAAAGAGTGAATACTTAACACTTTGTAAACCAGAGGTAGTATTTTAATATCCAAATCAATATCTGTTAAAAATTCACTGGAAAAAAATCATAAAGCTAAGTTTCATGAAAACACATAACTTCTAAGCTCTTCAGTTCCAAGCTCATAAATAGCCCTGCTTTGCTTGCTATTGAAATACTATGTATTTCAGACAGACATGACTCACAGATTGTATTATGCTCCTCTAGCTCATGTACACACACACCTTTGACTACCGCCTACAAAGCCTGCATTTCAAAATAAATACAGGAGTGGGGTGCACCTGGTCTTTAAAAATGGGTTCATTATTATCTTAGGCCAACTAAACAGTAGGTTTAGTAGGTTAGTACTTAGCTGCAGACTAAACACTAACAATGCAGAGACATGCAAGTTCAGTCTGCTGCAAATGATTCAACAGGTTACTCTACTACTGGATTAGCAAATTAGTCTGATTATTTGTGCAGCCACATAAACTAAAAATAAGAAAAATCTCACCCCCCCCAAAACTTACACAAAAGCAACAGTAGAAACAGCTAGAAGGGAAGGAAAAAGGAGAGCCCACCCTTCAGCTGCATGTCAGTCTTAACTCAAGTGTGCAACCGCTGTAGTTTGTCGCTTTAAGCTAACATAAAACCTGTCAAGTAGCCATCAACCTATTGCCGTGTGCTTCTGCCCTACCAATTCCTGTGCATCTTTCAGACTCTGGAACAAATCCATCTGAGAGTTAAGCAAGCAAACCAAACTGTTTTACCTGCCATGTCTGTTCCCTAATCTTGTTCAACAAGTGGACACACAGCTCCCCTTACTCGCTGGCAGAAGGGCTCACAAGGATACATCCATTTTCCACTTACTGATTCTCCCCTTCTCCTTTACCACGTGAACACAGAAAACAGAAATTCCGAGACAGCACTGAAAAGCTCCAGCATCAAGCCATCCTGGTGATTCCTATGGGGAGCCACTACATTGGTTTTGCCATATTTATGGCTACAAAAGGTAAATACACTATAATAATTTGGAAAAAAAAAAACAAAAAACCAAAAAACAAACCCAAACAAAACAACCACCCTTCTTTTATGACCTTCCTTCCTAAACATTTATAAAACATTCAAGGGTTATATTTGTCTTTTGAAAGGGATGTTTGTAGTGTTATAAACACTGTGGTTCATTATGGTTCCCGTGTCCCCCCTATAATTAACCTTGGTTACATTTCCACTATACAGGATCTATCATTGTTTTTGGTAGCAAAGCCTATTGTTATTCAGGATAATAGAAGGCTACTTTAATAACTGAAAAACAGCAGTCACTGTATAAAAAAATTTTTCCATCACATTTTTTTCATTTGTTTTAAACATCGTTTCAGAATTTGTCCTTGTCAGTATACAAAGCGAGATAAGGATCATCCCAGCCAAAATAACAAGCCACTTCAGAGGATGAAAATAGAGCCAGACACCAGCGTTGTGCATGAAAGCAGAGTAAGCTGAGTTCTCCTAAACACTTTTTATCATCATTATTGACTTAGACTTCAGAAAAAAAAAAAAATATCCAGCCCTTTATTTTGTATTTTTTTCTGTTTTGAACCAAAGATCCACACCCATAAGCAAATACAACATATCTCTTTATACCTGACTGACAAACTTCAAAACATTTTAATAGCCAAACTAATAACTGAAAAAAAAACCCCAAACTATTTGCTCTGAACTTTGCTTTGATTCTTATTTGCCAGTGATTCAATGCAGCTGATCCTCTTAAGTTCTTCAACACAGCATTTAACTTTACTACCACAAGTACACCACTTGATATCACTGGAACCAATCAATTGCAAATTCAGTCATAGCAATTTTGTTGAGAATGAAGTTATCTGCAACATTAAACTGTTGTGCTAGAAGTAGTAAGTTTCTTGCTAATGGAAATTGCCACTTTACTAGCACTCACAAAGAACAGTAATGCTGAGACTTATTTGCATGTACTAAAAGATGGCAAAGCAGTCAACAGTTTTTGACCTGCTTAGTTTTTTCAGGTTTTTTTATACTTAAACATGCAGCTTAAGTTGAGCTATTTGTGACTCATTCTGAAATACCAAAACATCAACATTATGCTCAAACTATTCCTTTTCTGCTTAAATTATTATTTTTAAAAGAGCAAGTCCCTGCTGTAAGAAGAGAGATGTACATTATAATACTTTTATACTTTTCTGTGATTCTCTGCAGCACTTACTGTTGACTAAGCAGAGGGGGCAATGTATAGAAGGACCTGGGAAATGACTACATTACACCATTTCACCGAGTGGAAGAGAAGGTAATTTCATCATACAGGGTCATCTGTCTCATCAGCACTACTGTTTTTCCTGGTTTTATTCCATCTGGAGTACAGCAATTCCGGTTCCTTTCCTATCCTGCAGCATATTACCTATGACTACATTATGCTGTTAGACATATGCAGGTGGCTCTCATTGGCACCAGTAGACACAAGCTTTCATTTGAGGGAAACACCGATTTTCATGAACAGTAAATAAATGACATCCTTTGTTCTTAATTTAGAAAACAGGTGTGACTCCCATCAGCATTCAGGAAGACCTACCTTTCAAAACCTAAGCAGAATAGATTCCAGAAAAAGAATACACACAAGCTTGTGCTTCTTTACATACAGGAACAAGCAGGAAAGCAAAGCAATCACTAGGACTGCTGCTTCCAGCCTCAGCACAATTCTCAACTGATGCAAACTGCAGTGAGTCCAGCTAAGTCAAAGCAATTATTTGCCCAATGTAGCAATGGAAGCTTACTCCAGCTGTTAATATGACCATTTAGAAAGTCCCTTAAAGTTAGTTAATAGTATTAAAAAAAAAAAGTATCCAAAGCACACTTAAAGGAGTGTTTTTGTATTTTTTTAATCAATGGAGAAATAGATCACAGAAGGATTAAATTATAAAGTTACACTGGCATTGGCAAAAATTTAGATCCACCAGCATGTCTGAGAAAGAAAGAAAGAATAATCAATATGAAAAAGTAGTACATCAGGACTTGCAGATCTATGAGTACATAGATATGGGGTGGTCAGGTGAGCTACAGGGTAACTGACTTGGTAGAGGCTGAAGTTACTGTTGCCTTTTAGAAATCAATCATAGATCTGAAAGCACTTTTTTATTAACTTTTTGATTAATCCTCCCCATGTATCTACCAAAAAAAGCTTCCCATATCTAACCAATTACTGTATCACAGAGACATAGCCTAAACACAGAACACAGCCTGAAACACAGAAAAATTCCTTAAAAGCTTTCAATACAAGACCAATGTGCGACTTACCCATCTGTTGAAGTTGGATGGGATAGGCTCTGGACTACAGAAGAGCACTGCACTCTCTGTGCAGGAGAGATTAAGCAGGTTATCAAGGTGGGAGGCACATTATAGCAAAGACTTTGAAAGAGGATATTAATCTAGGTTTGGAATATTTGCCATCTTTAGCCATCTTTCAGTGCTTGACACCTGGGAGAGGAACATAATTTGCTGTTTGGATTTTGCCCTGCAAAAGCTGGTCCATAAAAAGCACACAGAAATTCCAGCTCTGGTAAAAGCAAACTCTTCTTTACTTGCCAGGGTGGAGGCTTGTGTTTCTTAATGGCAGAAGACCAGACTTCATCAGTGTCACCTGTGTATTATGACTGCAACTGCACAAGGATTTGTAAATATGGGGTTTAAATGCTACTAAAAAAACAACGAAAACTTTCCTTTTGTATATGCTGTTCAAGTTATTTACTAAATGTTCCTTAAGCTCTTATAGAGATAACATTCAAGACTTGCAAAGGGTGAACTGAAAATCTGACTAGTTTGCTTATATGTTGCATATCAATAGTCAGTAGCCTATACTCAAATTTCATACATATCTACACACACACCAGCACTATGACATCACAACATACTCACAGATTACACTGTCAATCATAACAGTTAGCAAGGGCAAGAAATCCATTGCATACAGCAGCCTTGTCAGTGTGCAGATCCCAAGGACTATTTATGACTGCAGAGGCCAAGAGCAGAAGGAGATAAAGTAGACTGAGTGTTTAATCAGGCCAAAAGCAACAGACCTCATTAAATTCCACACACACACGACCACCTTTTCCTCTCCATACTTCTTGCTTATTCTTTTTCATAAAAGCATATTCTGGGAGAATACAGTATGCTCGCTTCATGGTATACGCACCTATCATATTTTATTTTTTAAAAGTTCAGCTAATCTTTAAAAATTTTTCCAATAAAGCAGCAGTTGCATTACAGAAGATGCTTATCCCTGGCATGTCTCAAAACAAAACAAAACTCCACCAAACCACACCCTACACCTCACGTACATTCCTATCCACCACTTGCTGGAACAATGGCACCTGATATACTCAGAAGTGATGGGTAGATGCACTCCACTGCTATATAATGTGCAGATTATAGAAGGCAATCTCCTATTATTGCAAATTCATTGTCTAGACTGTGGCAACAGCAGTATCCATCTAGACTTCCACACTGTAATTCAGCGAATCTTTTGTATTCACAGCTGGAACATCAGCACTTTGTTGTTGTTTTTTAGCTTTTCCATTCTTCTACAGATAAATTTTATGGTCATAAAAATGGGGATCTGAACATAGATTCAGCTGAGAATGAACCATGATACAGGCAAAAACCATATAATATAATCTTAACCTCTTCACAATTCTTTTAACACATGGAAGTTGGAAAAAATATTTGTTATTCCAACCTTGGCTAGACGTGGTGTTTTATTGCCATAGTGTAGTCCCAGCATAAAGTTTCTGTCCATATAGTTTCCCCTTCCTCATACTCCCGCTGTCCTAATTTTTGGTCCTCCTTCACAGCAGACCCAGCAAGTCCTGTCAATCTCAACTTTAGCATACAAACAAATTTTATTAAATGCAAAATGCAGCATATACCTCATCCTTATTTAGTTATCTGTGCTCCACTTTTAGTAGCAGTTGCAAGCAAATGTCAGTATAGATCCAGATGAAGAGGGAGTGACGCGTACCATTTCACCTCCCCATACTCACAAATTATCTCCCATTTTCCCAAGGAAAAGGAAACAGGGAGGGAGAGAGGAGAGGTTACAATAACAGCCTATTAAATTAAAACACAGCTTCTGTATAACACTTGGTACCATCACCACAAGCATGCAGATTTCTCATTGATTCTAAGAAAAAGTGAGGAGGACGCTGAACCTAACTGGCAGCAAGTAAGCAATGCGTCACAGGAACAAGGTCATACTCTTTTTCATCAAAGCAGAAGATTTTATTTCTGGATGGTACATCTTCTGCCTTCCTTTAAATTATCTTTTTTGTTTTTCCCCAACATTGTTCCCCATCCCAATAAATACAAACAGAAGAAATCCATTCTGCAAAGCTTCCCTCACCCAAACTTCTCTACAGGGTAGTCCCCTGCCCTCTCCTGAACATTCATGCCATTGATTCAGCCTCTTCTATTTTAAGGTCTCTAGTAGAAACTGATACAGCAGTGGGTTTCTATTTTGTATTAACCATCTAGAAAGAGAGAACAGTAAGATTTTTAAATGACTGTTCCAATCACGTAACATTATCACCCTAAGAACTGCCAGAGTAACTAACCAGCCTTCCAAACAGGTCAGCAATAGAAAAAAAATGTATGTGAGAAACAGGGAAAGAAAAGAGAAAGAAAAAATGCTTTGATACAATTTAACACTCTCAGGAAGAATAATTGCTCTGTAGTATGAAGTAGGGCTAAAACGCTAACAATAACATCTACCTTTAGGGGTTGGCCTAAACATACAGATCAGAACAGTAAACACCAAAGTCCTCTCCTGGTTTGATTGCCATATGCAGGACCTATCCTTCTCCTACCCAAACTTTTGCTGGGTATCTTTTTTGTACTTACGCAAAATACGGAAACCAGACCTTGGATCCTATTCATCTAACTGCTGAGATAAATGAGAAAAGAGTCAAGTGATGACCTGGCAGCAGTGTCAACAGCTACGTTTTGTCCTGTGCTGTTTATGAAAGGAACAGATAGTAACAATCAGAGCATTTTTCTGTCCTCACTGGAGGAACACAAGTGATGAGAAGTCAACGAGCAACCTGCTAGGGTTCATAATATGCTTTAAACAGTACCGCATCAAGCATTATCATTAAGATCCATTCTTCCCATTAATTCAAAGGCCAAGAGAAGGTTTTAATTAAAAAAATAAAAAATATATAAAAAAGGAATGTTCTTAGCCATCACAGTCTCCATTAATGAATTTGTTGATAAAAACTCCTATTGGTTTCGCTGCTGTTAGTTCTGTAGTCAAGTGAGCCAGCTGGACTTTGTTCTGACTCATGCAGCTTCATATCTAATTAAGTTTCATTTATAAAATCGAACTCCTCCAGTAGTTATAACCTTGCAGAAGACAGAGGGTCATTGACTTCTAAAAGTCTTTACTAGTATGTGTGATAAAGAAAAATACCTACTTTTACTGTCACTTTTCAAAGCAAATATGCACTGCTAAGGTCATTCAACACAGTCATTCTGTGATACGGAATACAGCTTCCATTCTATTTCCCAGGTATTTCTTTTGGCAGCATAGTTGGCCCTTGGTTTATATATTCAGCAGCTGTCATGCTGATAATTGAAGAGTTAATGGAAGCCATTAATGGAAGAGGTAAAGGAGCACTCGTTTTCTGAAATGCTGTTAAAAGGTCCTAGTTCTCAATTCACCAGAAATAAAAAGGCAACAAGTTATGTATGTTTGCACCATAATTTGTTTTTACAAATCAGCATTCACTTACATTACTGGAGCCAGTATTGGAAAACTAGTTTTAAATTCTAACTGGAAACTTTCATTGTCCATGTGACCACAGGCAAGCTATAAATATATTTCTGGTGAAAAAAGTCTATTAATTTTTTCAAATAAGTGAGTGATAATATTAACACTACCCATAATATCACGACATTTGCTAACTTTTAAATTCTTATTCCTGAATTTCTTAACCAGAAAACAGTAGAAAAATAATTGGTGGCTAAATGTGCACATTATTTTATGTAAAAAGAAGTTAGTCCAAGTATATCATACCATAGAAGGAGAAAGAAAAGGGGGAGGTGATAAGAAATGGTAAATAGCCAAATATACCTTATATTTTTTAATAAGTTTTATCAAGATATCCACACTCCCTTGTGTGCTGTTATTTTCAATACTGCATGGGAAAAGCAAATGATGAAAAACTCCAGAGTTCTCAAGTTTCTAGAATTTTTTTTTTTTTTAAATTCTAGAATTCATTTTTTTTTAAAACAAGAAATTCTAGAATTCATTATTTTTTAAAACAAGAAGAGGCTCACCACAGCATTTAACTCAAAGCCAGTTCTAAAATCTATTTGTCCTCAAGGAGACTGTTAACTAAAGTCAACTATTAAAGAATTTTATTTTTAATAATCAGTTGCAACAGTGTAAAAAAACTGGTAAGAGCAACTCCTAAAAATTTTGATCTCCAATGCCATTGCTAATGAAGTTTTACACAAGTAAAATGTTTAACTTCTTTCAGTTTGCATTTCACTGTCTTCAAAATGAAGGTGCCCACACTAAAGCAGAGCTGTTGTGAAGACAAATTAATCTACAAAGAACTTCAGAGATCTTATGTTCCCATGCCTCTTGACACATCTTGATAGATTAATCTTATCATCCTTTCCTAAATATAAATAAATATAAAAAAAAAACCTATTGATTAGGGATAGGTTGCTTTTTTTTTTTTTTTTAATTCCCTCCAGAATATTAGCTGAACATCAAATATAATTTGTGGTAATAAAAAGACTTAATATCTCAAAATCATATACTTAACATATTAACTGCGTAATCCTTTACATCCCAGGCTATACATAGACATTAAAGTCATCTGCTAATTAACCACAGATTAATGACAACACACAAATCTGACTGAGCTGAAAGACCAGCCAATATAGTCACACATTCCTTATCACCTTTTTGCAGTCAGTTGCAAGTGACACAGACTCTCACTAAGATACGGATAAGTTTAATGTAAAAGCTACATCTTATGACTGACGTACGTACAAGTGAAAATACTGCATCCAAATATATTTATAATTTCTTTTGAAAAGTTTTAGATTAGTCACGACATGATATATCTTCATGCAAGGAGTATGAACTGAATCAAGAATCGGCAATTCATATTCTGGGTTTTATGGATTTTGGTTTTTATTATTATTATTGCCATTATACATAATTTTCTCTGAAGGTAACATGTCCCTCTTTGGTCTTAATAAATTCCTACTGTTTGATGCAGAGTAATGAGACAGAGTACCCGCTTTAATATTTCAAATAAGAAGATACATCTTATGGTTTAAGTTGATAAGAAACAACCAGAGGCACTAGAAATGCTCTTACAATTGCAACAGAGCTGTTTGTACGAGGGCCAATTTACCTTTCTTCCCTCATGTCTCTGCAGAAGTCACTCCTTTCTGTTTCACTATTTTGCTGTTTTAGTTTTATTCCAGGGTCTTCGTTCTCTACAAGGCAGGACATTAGAAAAATATCTTTTTTGTATGTTTATTTAAACTATGAATACTAGTAGCAATTTATTTTTTTTAAATTAAATACAATGTTGAACAAACCTACTTATTTTAAACAAATCACATACTATGACAGCAAATATTAAAAAGCATACCACAATACAGGTATTAGGGTGAGAGATGGGTATACTGGGAAGTGTTAGTAATAGATTAGCTACAGAAATGAAGGAAGATGATCTAACTCGATGATAGTGACTATGATGATCTGTATTTAATGACATAGCTGCTTTGAAGATAATTTAGTCATGTACCGACACAATTTAAACTTTGAGAAATCACTTCTAAGATAGAATCGTTGGCATCAAGAATAGTCCAGAAATATTCTTGGCAGACAGGGCTCTCAGGAGAGCACTGCGTACAGCCCAGCCTGCTGTGAGAGCTGCACAGGCTCTTTCTAATCATCCAGGAACCAAACAGGTTGAAGTGTCCAGCAGCTGGAGCTTGGGAATTTGGCTTAGCTAGATCAGAAGCTAGAAGTACAGGATGATTCTGCATTTGGGAAGAGACCTGGGCATTGTTAACAGCAGAACACACGAGACTACTGTGTATACACATTTCAAGAGACGTGTCTCTTGAGAAGGCGGGAAGCATTACTCAAAGACACTGCCAGAACAGGGTCCGTCAGAAGCACCAGCCACGACGTCCTCCAGCCATGATGTCCTCAGGGTGAGGTCAGATTCCTTACCAGCTAGTGACATTACAATAGCCAGAAAACACTGGCACTCAGTTTTAAACTAGTATAACAAAGTTTATTCCTACTTAACCAAGTGAACAAAGTAGCTGACAGTGTGAGGCTGAAGCAATTCCTCCGAAGCTGTTACAGGCCAAGGCACAGAATTACCAATAGTGGGTGTATTTTAAGAAGGGAGGAGCTGTTGAAGATGCAGTCCTGTGGAGTTGAAAGTCAAGTTTTACCCAGACATACTGCATTAGCCATTGCTGTTGGGGAATCTCCATTTCAGAAACTGTAGGATGATACTGTTCATATTTCACATCATTTTGGGTGTTAACAGGTCAGTTACCCATATGACAGCAGCAGTGACCACTTACATAAGCTATTGGTGAGGGAAGGGATGGTAAGATGAGTTACTTGACTATGTCATCATACATTAAAAATCATTTCATAAACTTTTTTTAAGAAGACGATAGTATTCCCCTACTGAAGGCAACAGTATTCCCCTAATGAAGGCATCTTGAATATTCCTGACAGTCAGGTCCTAAATACGAGTCAACATACCAAATGAGGAATCTCACAATACTCTGCCAGATCTGTTTACACCATCAAGAGAAACAGAAGAATAAATGAGCAACTTTGACATCTGTGTGACAAAGAAACATAAGCGCTTCAGAAGACTGTTTTCGCCAGCACCAGCAGAGAACCATTGGTGTTTCTGAAGCAGAGACCCGTTGCACTCAAAGTAAAATCACTCTCAGCAAGACATAACTAATATTCACATGCCTTAAGCACAGGCATAAGCAAACTAAAATAGCACAACCAGCAAGAGCAGGTAAGTACTGTGTGACATTGTTACACCAACTAATCGCATAACCAGCAACAAGCATTTCTAACCCAGCTAAACATAAATAACATGAATTGCAAAGAGGCAAATAGAGAATTATGGTGGAGTTGCACAAATGGGATATAGTAAGATGTGCAAGTAGTAAAATCTGCAAGTTAACAAAGAATGTCAAACAGATAGGAAAGATGTTCTGCTGGACTATTTTGGATTTACCATACAAACAGGAAAGATGCTTGGTGAAACTAGCAAGTGAGACCATACTCTTATTTTGGGAAGAGGAAGATAAGATACCAATAACAAACAAGAAAGGATGGGATGAAAGACGACACAACACTGGCTTCCATTCGACCTTCCCTCCTTCAGAAGAGCACCTAAGCAACATCACCTCCACCTTCAAATAAGACCATCAAGGACTTGCAACTATCAGTGCCAACAAAGTGGCATCCCCTCTACTGGACTGTATGCTCGCAGCTGAATTAGGATAGGTTGTTATGGACTAACAGCGTGAATATGTAGTGATAACGATTAAGAAGTAGCCATTGGCAATGTGTATTGTTCGTAAACATCAATTAAAGGAAGTGCTGTTTCCAAGGTTGAAACTGACCTATTGGTTTTCCTAACCATTCCCACTGCAGCACTGTCATTCCCTGAGACTCTTTTAAAGCAGAAATATTAATTCCTGATAAAGTTTGAACTTCCTGATAAAGAAACACAAACAGCAACAAAAAGCATCAAACAATGACAATGAATCAAGTGAGCAAAAAGAGTTAAGAAATAACTTATTCTGGCTGGAAAAAAAATTCGTCTTTATTTGTGCTCCAAAATGCTCCAGCAGAAGGGAAAAATTCACACTCTTATCGCCTGACAGATGTTAAAGTCCACGGTCAGGCTGTGACAGATCCAGATTGAAAGTGCTGCTTTGTCTCAATCAAAGCACAGATTTCTTGGATTCTCTCAGGGATTACCCAAGCCAATACACTACCCAATAAACTATGAAAACGCAGACTTTGTATTCCTCTCAAAGCTGCTGACAAAGATGAAAGTAAAAACAATAGGTCTCCATTAAAACGTCTTACTTAACCGAAAAGGTTTCTAGATAAAGTTCATACAATTTCTAGATTAAAGCAGAAGCATTAGATACTGACCACTAAAGAAAGTGGTAACTGATTCATAATGGTTTCTCAATGCTGTTGGATAGACAGGAAAAGCTTCAGACCAGCTACAGGATGAGTTTTCCTAAACTGAAGCTTTCCTCATCTGAAGCCTGTGTAGTATATTTAGCATGCTTGATACTTAGTGTATATTCTATAAATAGTTATACACTGAAAGAGAGATAATTAGGTGGCCAGTTTACTCAACTTTTTTTTATAATTTAGAAGTAGTTGGAATTTAACCATCTCTTATGACAGCTCCACAAATTAAGTAACTCAAATGTTACAAACCCTTTCTTATCCTTCCCACATACAATAATGAGTTTCCAAATAATAGTCCAAAAGAGAATTAGTACTGTAAAAGAATAAAGTGAGAATTACTACGGAAAGTAGAGCAAGTTTTCTTGTGAAGGATGAAACCGCACCAAAACGTACTGTTGCTATTAAAAACTTATTTTGCTATGAACTGAATTTTATGAACTGACATGGCATAATCCTGCTGAGCAGTAGGACTTGACAGAACAGCCCAAGCAGATTGCCAAACCACCTCTCACTGCAGTGAAAGAGCTGACCTGAATCCCAATACAAGAATAACTAAGGCAGTGGAGCTGCATCCACACACAAGGACAACTTATGACCCTGAACTTACTAACCCACATTAAACAGACTGGAAGACCAAGGGATTTTTTTTTTTTCTCCTATGAATTTTGCAAGGACAAGACACTTTTGGCCCCTTTTTAGTAAATATTTTTCCAAGGCAAAAACATCATTAACACAGTCAACATATCAAGCCACTGGGGCTGTCAACATCCACACACATCTCTTACAAGGTACAATTTGGAGAGAAACCGGTAGGCAGACATGGGTGAAGAAAGAAACCTTGTGCGCTTCAATGAATATTCATTACATCCTCTAATTTATTATCATGTTTACAGCCAAAACTGCAGAGCAAATTACATTCTACATAAGGTCCCGAGGGGGTTTTCATTTCCACAGTTTGGACTGGTACCAAAATAAAGCACATTACAGAGAAATTGCAATGAGTCTCATTAATATTTAATGGACTACTAACAGCAATGCTCCTCATGACAAAGAGGCAGGGCAGGGGAGGGATGGGAAGGATCATTCAGAACTTTGCTCCACAAAATCCTTTTCATTAAGCAAACTGAATCCAAACAGACAAGCATTCCAGGTGGCTTTCCAAAACAAAACAAACCAAAACACAAAAAAGCCCCACAAAAAAACACAACAAAAAAACCCAAAACCCACACACAACAAAAACCAAAAGAACAACCACCCAATATCAAGTAGAAATAAGCAGCTAAAATTGGTCCCAGGAGATAACAGTGCAAAGGAGAAATTAATTTATTACAGAAGCAGAGAATTCAAAACTGCGCATGCATAGATAAAAAGTATCATATGGAGAAAACTCAAAATAATCAATGGTTGGCGAGTGTAGACAAGTCAGTGAACATGACAACTCTGAAATTTCCATTTCCTAGCACAGGAAAAGCTCCAACTGCCACTACAAGGATATGGAATTAAAACAGGGAAAAATAAGTGTCCAGTAGCAGGCAGAACTTTTACAGCACTAACACAAATGGCATAAACTTGTAACATTTTTTTAGTGATTCAAGTAGGATGGCAGAAGCAGCACAGTCAGTGCTAAGGGGACAACAGATAAGGATACTCACACTGGTCTACATTCATTTTCAAAACTGAAAGCAGATACAGTAGGTCACTTGCTTAAATCAACATTTTGCACGCTTCCTGCTCATTGCAGTCAGTGAGGAAATCCCCAACTACTATTCCTCCAACACTTAGTAAAGTGATAGTCATGCAAATACATTTGCACTTTCAGATTGCAACTACAGCTCCAATTGCAGTTACAGCTCCAATGTAGCCCCTGAGCACTGACAAAGGACTATTGACCATCACCTCCTGGACAACCTCCCTTTCTGTAGAAAAACTCTGTGTCTTTGCCCCTATTCCATTATTCCTGCACTGGTATTTTAAACTTGATCATTCTGACTGCCTGTCCCTGCGCAGATAGACGCAGGCATGCTGGTTTGATACCTGCTTAATTCAATCTCCCAATCAATGTTTCCATAGTTAATTCAAATGACTTTTGAGATACCATTGCCAGTTTTCATCCACAGTTTCTTATCTCTTCCCACCTACTTTGTACCTCTCTGTGGAAAGAATGAGATTGGAGCTGTAGGTCCTTATCTGCCCGCTGGACATCCTTCTCTCCCTCTCTGACACATTCTACAGGGGGAAGATTCTCCCCAGTAGAGTAGGCATATGGCTGGAAAGACTGAGGTTTCATCCTGCAATGAACATCACCTATTTTAGTCTATCTCAGAAACCTCCTCTGAAAGCCTTCACAAACCCAGTCCTGTTTCTCAGGAGATTGCACAGACCTCAGAGTTAAAGACTGGGAACAGCAGAAGACATTCTAAATTGAGATAGTCTAAACAGCAATAAATTTGTTTCTTAAGCAAAAATATCTTCTAGCATGGCACAGATCAGAATTCACATCATGTTTCTGTTTTATCTTTTTAGTATCTTCTCTAGGATGTAGCCTTCCAAACTGTTAGGAAGCTTTCACAGCTGGTACAGCTGCCAGTGGAACCAACAAAGATAGCTACAAAATAAATACACACAGGTCACTACAAATTAAGAAATGTAGGTCCTTGTCTTTTTTTGTCATACATTTTCCTGATCATACAATAAAACCATAAGTTGTATGAAAAAGCGTTAACCAGTAATACAGTTGTTCCATTAACCTTTGTATTGAATGTCCCAGAGCATCATTATGCTATTTTGTACTTGAAGTATTCTTCCAGAAAGAATTTCATCTCACAAATGTATTTAAACTCTGACCTCTATTCAGTAAAAATAACAGAATAAATCCCAAAACAATATGTTGGGGTTTTTTATTCACATTACAGAAATGTGTTTTGCTTTTGAAAAGAATTACTTCTGAAAGAAAACATAAATAGCAAACCAAAGGTTGTAACATCACTTGGAGTAATTCAGTTTTAGATTTACAAAAAACACTTGGTGGAGTCAGGAGTAAAAGTCCTATCCAACTCTCATCACTGAGGTACTAACAGAGAGAACTTTATCAGGTCCCCAAATTGCTGGCTTTAGATTTTCATATTACTGTGGCCTTGCATTGAACCCTAGTCTTTATTATCAACTTAGCAGCCATAAGGGCCCTTTACTGTGGCCACTGATGATATGAAACAGTCTCTCAATTGGACCTGTCCTTTTTCACCCAAGTCGCAGAAGTCAAATAGTGATTCTTTGACCAGAGGAACCGATACAGACCAAAGTCTGAAGGGCTGCTAACTCAGAAGTGGCAACAAGAGAAAAACCCCAGTTTCAAATGCTAAGAAGGGAGTTTCTCTCCAGAAGAGCTGAAAAAAAAGAAGAGCAATTTTGCCAAGCAGGAACGCATTAGCATAAACAGGGAAGAGGTTACAGAGAAAAATAGTTCCTTCCCAGGCAGAGGAGACTAAACTCCCCAGGTTCCCTGGGGTTTACAGACCCCCAGGCAATAGTGCTGCTTGTGTTCATTCCCAGTCATAAAACTTTTCTGCTTTACCAAAGCACGTGGTATGGAGACAATTAAAAGATACCAGAGATGCAAACCTGCGACTCTTCTAAATCATGAGCTGGAGAACAGGTGCTCACTGGAGATACCCTCCTGGAAAGAAACAGGTGGCAGTGGACAGACAGCAGGCAGCACGGGCATCAGCATTCAGCTTGTGCTTCCTACAGCCAGCCAAAAAATATGAATAATGCAGGAAAATGAGAAAATTCAAGACAGCGGATTAGACCATTCATCTTCAACCTTGTAATTATCTTTCCTTCTGACTAATAATTTTTGGAAAGGGGAAAGAGCTCGTGAATAAGTACACCCAGCTCCTCAGACAGCCTCACATACCGAGACACAAAGTAACTAAATTAAATCCTGGTGAACTATCTTTGTGTGAATATGAAGTTGTGACAAAGATATGTTGGACTTGGTAGAAGAGATGTCAGATGTAGTTACTGTATCTGATTGGAATTGATTATTAGAGCAAGTTACAAGGAACATGACCACTTTTATAAATAAACTGGTTTCCCATTTAAAAAAATTATCAATATGTCAAATTCTCAGATTATAATGATCAGCAGTAAGTTAATATATAGAAAAATAACCCTTCAGAATGAGGCCCTCATTTGCCTTTCACTCTAGATAAGTATAGCACACACAAGGAATATTTGTGTATAAGATGTTGTTCCTGGATGAACAATATATTCTCGGGAAAGCTAGACAAATCTAGGTCAAGGTTAAGAGTTGGAAAAGTGCTCCACACTTAGCTGTGACTGAAGACAGTCTGATGTAGCCTGACTGCTGATACAGAAGGGGGGAAACTGTGATTAGGATTTGATACTGAATCACGGATAGCTACACAGGGAAGGCTAACGGTGTTCAACCCCAGCTGAGTATGTGTGGAGAACAAACTATGATTAAAGTCCAAAGTCAAACCTGACAGCAACTATTACAGAGTGGATTACACAGAAACATAACGTAGTATTACCAGGCATCTTCCTCAATCAAGCCTCTCTCCTGAATAGAGTGATCAACACTAATCCCATTGCCATGCTATTATATTAGTAGACTCATATAAGCTTTCCATTCACCCACGCCATTTAAACGTACAAAGCTGATGGCTCCTGGCCATTTGGAACATCAAAACAATAGGGACAGAGTTCAGACTTTCCTGAACATTGCTAAAGGTCCTAAACATTAAATCTGTTGGAAAAATCTTAACTAACAGTATATCCCTCAACGCATGCAGCTGAGAAACCACACATGGTTTCTCCATGGATGGCAGCAACGGACACCCTGAGCTAGCACATCCTTTGCATCAACATGACAATTACATTATAATCACTATTTTTACACCACACACGCTTAAGTAAGCAAAATGATTACAGCCACATCACTCAATTGGCTAAATCCAAAGCAGAATTTATGCAAACAAGTGTTGTCTAAGAGAGATTTTACTCCAAATGGAAGTTTTATTTTATTTGTCTGGTCATATGGCAAAAGATGCTGCAAGATATTTGTAAAAAATACAAAAAACGTTCTGTAGCTAATATTGTCTAATGAGAACCTGAATAAAATGTACCCAATTTCCAAATGCAAAACATCCATAGCTCACAGACACTTGTTTTACTGGGTTTTTTTTCCTCTTTTGTTTTTAACCATAGGATTACCCTTTCAGTAATATTTAAGTATACTACAGAAGCAGCATTTACTAAGATCAAAATTTCTTACTTGTTTTTCTTCAGTTGTCTAGGTCACAATCAGGAGTAAATAGACTTAGAGACATGAATTCTTTTATCTTTTTTCAACTTTTCTGATTTGTTTTGGCTTTTGAAATCACCCAGTGAAATGTAGCAAATTAATTTTAAAATTATTTTTGTGATGTATTTTAGAAAGAAAAGGGGGGGTTTAACGCCAAAACGTTAATGGGTGCCATACTAGACATTTATGTTTACATCTTTAAGAAACCAGTTGCAAGACACTAGTTGGCCTGCATATAAAAATCAATTTAGAATCCAACTCATTTAACTTCATTACGCTAGAGAAGTAAATTTTCAAAGGCACTTTAAGTAATCAATTTCTGGAAATATCTACTGCCAAAAATATGATTCACCATACCCTAAAATTAGGTGTGTAAAAAATCTAGATAGTATTAATCATTTGACAGAAGTAATCTTTTCCCTACCTTGACTCTGTAGGAATATGAGGAGGGATGGCACTACAGCTTAGGCCGGATGCTAAACTTTGAGCTAGACACTTTTAGATGGCATAAAGCACGCCCCATACAGTAATGATTTCAATACTGATTGGCAGTTTCCACCTTCAGGTCTTCTGTATCACAACCACCACGTTATATATGTGTAATATTATACCTCTCTGCAGGGCTAAAGTAGTTCAGTCATATAACCAAGGCATAGCAGGTTTGAAGTGAACCTAACCGGAGTAAACAGCTTAAGTAACTGGCACTTATTTCAAAGATTTATTCCTAACTGCATTAAGAAAAAACGGTGAGAGGCATTAACACATTCTGTCCCGTAAGTACTTTAGAAAGAGCCCTGTGATGCAGTACCAGCTGCACTGAACACACACTTAAATCAGTCCTTTACAGTGTAGTTACTACATAACATCATCACCAGGAACAAGAACCTCTTTGTCATAGCAATTTATCAGCTTCCAGCAGACCCCTCCTTCCCAGGACAGCAAAGCCCAGAGCCCAAACTGCTGCAAGTGCACAAGCACCTGCCTCAGACAGGCTCTCCAGGGCAGGCTCAGCCCTCGCTCAGGCTGAGCGTCAGTTTGCCAAATGGATCCTGACAGCTTGCCAGAGGGGAGGGCGCTTACATGCAGTCTCTTTTCCCGCATCTGCAAAACCTGCAGCTAGCTTAATGTCTCCAGCTGCTCGTACCTCTACTCCTCTCGCCAGCGCGTGGGCACCCACAGGGCATCTACCACGTCTGAACAACACATTTAATCAGAGAAAACTCAGTTCAAGTTACTGGAAACAGAAAGGCATTCAAAACTCACTGACTTCCAACAGATATTGGCGTTGCGGAGGCTCACATAATCAAATTAGGCAGGTGATAAATTCAAAAATAAACTTTATTTTAACCAAAATTGTTTAGCAGAAAACTAACTATAAATGAGGCGTCAACATTCTGACATCAGTAAACCATAGGTTCAGGATGGCATATGAGGAATTAATACTGCACAGCCAGCTTTAGAAATGAGGATCCAAAATGTGCACAGTCACTCACCTATAAGATGAGGGCTCTCAACCTCGAGGAGTTTCCTTGGGTGGCATCCCAACCCAAGGGCAGAGTCCTCAACTGCAGGCCCGCTGCTCCGAGGAGGACCGACTCAACTTGCCCTCCGGCAGGGCTCCATTTATACCCTACTCGAATCTGACCTGTGGTCAATTCTAATTGGCTGAGGACCTTGACTTTCTTACCCCTCACCTGAGGTGTATACGTCACCATAATTACTGGCCCAAAGCGTGTATGTGACAGTCAGCCCTCGCCACCTTAAAGGCACAAAAGTAAGGGCACGAAAAGTCAGGATGCAGCAGTCTTAATGCCCCCAGTCTTTATCAGGGTGGGTGCACCTGCCACAACTGGATCCTCATGATGAAAAGGAGAAAGAGCTAGGAGTTACAGGAGTCCTCTACCCATATTCCCACACAGTCTCATTTCCTCGGAGTGAGCGCCCTTGGGAGCTTATACCACCTTTAACATTATTTTTAGAGCTTACAATAATCAGTTATCCTTAAAACCCTAAAAAAGGCTAGATATCCTTCAAAGACAATCCTGCAAGTACTGCATGCTGTCCAAAACTAAGTTCCTCTCCCTATTTTCCCTTAATTTATTACAAGGGAACTTCTACTGCTCTCTCACTGTTACAGTTCTGGATTGGATTGGAGCGGGTCCAGAAGAGGGCCATGAAAATGATCAGGGGGATGGAACACTTCTCCTATGAAGAAAGGCTGAGAAAGTTGGGGTTGTTCAGCCTAGAGAAGAGAAGGCTTCAGGGAGACCTTATTGCAGCCTATCAGTACTTAAACGGGGCTTATAAAGAAGATGGCGGCAAACTTATCAGCAGGGCCTGCTGCGACAGGACAAGGGGAATGGCTTTAAACTAAAGGGGGGTAGGTTTAGACTAGATATAAGGAAGAAATTTTTTACACTGATGGTGGTGAAACACTGGCACAGGTTGCCCAGAGAGGTGGTGGATGACCCATCCCTGGAAACATTCCAGGTCAGGTTGGATGGGGCTCTGAGCAACCTGATCTAGTTGAAGATGTCCCTGCCCACAGCAGGGGACTTGGACTAGATGACCTTTAGAGGTCCCTTCCAACACAAACTATTCTATGATTCTGTGATTCCCAGCCATTCACTATGTTCCCCAGAACAGAAAGCAAGATTTTTTAATTTTTTTTTCCATATTACAGCTTCCATAAGCACCCCCTATTTTCTCACCAGCAGTATAACATGGGAAAGAAGTAGGAGATACTGTTCCACAGATGAAGAGGAGTGAGCACAGTAAAGATCTGCTATTCTGATTCAGATATTGGTACATTTTTATAGTATTAAATCCTTAAAGATTCAACAATGAATGGCAGGACACAAATCAGAGAAGGTTTTTGTACTGTGAGCATTTAGTTCGTTCAGATGAATGTTGACCCACTCTCACTTCCCGTGCCACAGGAGAGCGAGTTTGCTGCTGATGCAGGCGGCTAAGACTCAGACCTCCACAGCCGGCGTTCCAGGAGTTTTCTCTGCCTTTAACACTGCAGAGGGGAATTTCTATCAGGTTGCATTAATAAGGCCAAAAGGCTTGTTTGGAAAGACTCTTCTCAGCTGCTCAAGCATGGATGGGTGTAAATATTTATGAGGGTAGAAAAGCATATCAAAATCTAGAGGAGCTGTGAGCATGTATGGCCTTTCAAACATCCTATGAGACAAGCTTAAACCATACCGTTTACAATACATTAACATAGGTTGTGCTATGTTTCTCAACTCAGTAGGTACAGAAAGATACAAGAACTGGTACGATGTCACTTTTGTGCAACAAAAGTGTCAGAGAAAGTTAATATTACTTACATAAGCATGCACATCCTTACTGGAAGGTTTAAAATACACAAAACTAGAGACGTTGCCCCAAGGCGTAAGTCATTTGTTTCAGTAGGGTTGAAAATTGTGCTGCTGCTGCTTTGTGTTCTTTATATAAAGATCCACCAGTTGGTGCCTGAAAACTATACAAAAGCAGTCCCAATATAACAAGAACTGTGCTTGGGAGGAATTTTGTTATTTCATGGTATCCTGAATACCTTGCTAAGGAAGACACTATTAACATAGTGGTTTTCAGCCAGAAATTCCCCAAACTTGGCAAAATATTTAAACTGGAACACAAACAGATTTCACCCATGCACTAAATATGACCACTTCCAAGAAGAAAACTTTAAAATATTTATGGCACACAAGTACTCAAGATTACAAGGAAATTTTAAAATACATATATATAGGTGCTATATGGAAAAATTCAAGGTCAAAGAATGAAGTTATTCAAGATCAAAATTCAATCATACACTGACTTTCTAAAATAAAAAGGGGTATCACGTACAATAAAGAACTCTTTTTAGTAATTTCAAAAAAAGAAAGAAAATAGTTTCAGATCAAATTATTTTTTTCTCAATATGAAATGAAACACAGTTTAACCTTTAAAAAGTTTAAGATCTTCCAGTGTTTCTAAGGAGGGTTAAAAAAATCAGGATGTTTCATATAAAAAAAGAACACTGAAACAAGACGTAGTGAAAGGCTTTTTAAAGTAACTGTTTAACAAAACCAGCAGAAACCTTTATGTACTAAAATGGGATGTTCAACAGCAGCACATCCTTGTCACGTTTGCTCTACTTTCTAAAGTAGAAAGCACATGCACTTAAGACTACTTTGAAGATGTTGGTGCAGTATTAGCTCAGAAAGAGAAATGCTTTAGTACCATTACCTTCATAACAGAGGTTCCCTGTAAATAAAATAATTCATTCAATGTTCTACTTCAAGTTAGAACGTGCTTTTGCAGTCTCTGCTTGCACTGCCTCCAGCCTCATCCACAGGCACAATATCCTCTTTACTTCTCCATTTTCCCTTTTTACCTATTACCAGCCCCTCACATGTACAGAAGAGTAATCTTAGCACCTTGCCACCTCCTGTCCATATTAATTTCCCAGTATCTCTGACTCGTCAATTCTCTTTCCCATTAGAAGAAAAAAGAAAAAAAAATCTCATCTGCAAGCCCCCTCCCTGCTGCATAATACCTTCTGCTTCCCTCTCCCCCATCAGTTTAATAAAGTTTAGTGCCAGAGTAACACCACATTGCTCAACCCTCTGAAGCACTCTGGGGAACAGGTCTTGTATGAAAAATACCTTACACGGTATTTTACACTAACTTTACCAGTTCCTGCTTTGCTTGCAAGAATTTATGGAAATAGTACACAGTACTGTGGCTGCTGAAGTCGAAGTATTCTGTCAAAAAAGATTATTCCATTTGATTCCCTCCCCCTAAATGTTTTTGATTCCCAAGCAGTCTCACTTCCATGGGATTACTACGTAGATGCAGAGTAGCTGCTTCCTTAAGCTTGCTAGCTCAGCTGGTTTTATGACTTTTTCTGGTGCTGATACCCTAATAGAATACAGCAACCATCAGTGATTATCCACCTGCAAATTATATGTAAACCCAGCTCTATTTTCACTCAGAGATTAGAAGCAGATGGGCTTGGGGGATTATTCTACCCATTGACCAGAGTATTAAGAGTATACCAGCAAACAATTGCTATCTTAAATTTACCTATGTAAGCTAGGCTGATATTAAGGTTCTCCACTACAGTTTAATAGCACTGTATCAATGTTTAAAAGATTCAAAACACATATTTAGGGAGGAAAACAATTGCCAGGATTTTTCCCTCGAAGTTACAGCCATATATCTAATTAAAAGGGAATCAGTCAATTAAAATTGCACAAAAGAAACACTGAAAAACAACAGGAAAAGTGTTGTGGGACAAGAGGAAACATACTGCAATCCAGCAATCAGAAATTTACAGTAAAAAGAAAACAGAAGTGAAAAATCAGATCATTGCCACTTAAAAAAATAAATCAACCCAAAGCATTACAGAGCTTGGAGAAAAACACCTTCCATCCACACATTACAAAAACAGATGTGAAGTGATCATTAGGTCAAGCACTCCAAGTCAGACAGATACATTATTAAGGTTGTCTGTTCAAATCTAACTCACTCCTAGTGATCATCGTATTTGTTGCTAAAGGAGTCAGTAACCTACAGCTTTGGTGCCAAAAGCTACGCCTGCACTGGCAAGTAGTGCCGCCAAGTAGGAGCTACAGCCCAGTAAGAGCGATTCAGCATTCGGATGGTACATGTGCCAAAGATGTACTTCTGACTAGCCCCAGTCTGATCCCATGAACTGAGCACTCATTCAGGGCTGGAACACAGGAGACATGCTCGCCTTGGGTAGGCTCATCTAAGTGTCAGGTTTTGTGTTCCATGACCAATCTATGAGATAAGCCAAAGCAAGGCAGGTGATAATGATTGGGGCATCGATATCAAAAGCACACTCCTGATGTAAATCAGCTCACCAGTGTAAACACATCCCTTGCAGAAGGCATGTACGCATGTTCTGACTGACACATAGCCAGCTTATGCAGGGCTAGAAGTCAGAGCATCACAAAACGGATGCTTTCCAGAGCCACTGGCTTGCATATCCAAGTTACTGGAAGTCTCTTACATTCCTCATCCACTGTGGAATATCAAATTACACAGGTATGGTCTGCTTTAGGAATAAATGAATAAATCAATCTGACTCGGCAGTGCCAATACATGTAGTGACCATCTCTACTATGAAACTGCCTTTATAAGATTAGTTTTCTATGGGTTTTTTTCCCATGGAAAAATCTCATCAAGTCAACAATATGACCAGGAAACTTTTTACTAGCTAAATATTTTTTTCTAGAAAGCTACGCCCCAATTTTCTATTCTGGACTTCTTCATTATACACCTTAAAGTCCATTATTCCGTTTCCCAGAAGGTACCTGCACTGCTCAGTGCACACAGCCCTATGGCCTATCAGTGAATGCCACAGATTACAGCCTTCCAAATTTTTCACTTGTCGTCACGTCTCACAAAAGTTGGAATTTTACATTTATACAGAGCTGACCTTCAGAGTCACTGGGGCCACTAACATCATCTCTGATTTTATAAGCATACAGTCTCTTTTTACTCTCCCCTTCCCCCATGCTTCCTCCATTGCTTCTTATTTTTCCTCATTCAGAAGGCAGTATCACACATGCTACAAGACTGTTGAAATTCAAATGAAAAGTGTAAGGAAAGAGGATCAATAAAAGGATCCTCAAAGCCATCCAAAAAGAAGGGAGAAAATTCTCAAAATGTCTGTTGTTGATTATTATGTTCAAAAAGAGGCAAATAAGAAATTATCTAGGTCAAAGAAAAAGGTTATATTGAAGAGGCATTAGAAAAGGTAGAGAAGAACATGAGCAATGACTTAGGTAACCGAATCTGAATTTATCTTCTCTGGTTGCCCTGAACCTGGTGTTATTTATGGAAACTAGGAACACAGCAGTTGCAATGCAATGACGAGAATAATGCCTGGCAATAATGGTATTAAATCCATGTTGTTCTAATTATTCTCAGTGTGTAATCTGGTTGTCTCCTCAGTCTTGCTGTCTAAAAGCAGCTGGGCTTCCTTCATTCCAGCAGAGTAGAGCATGAAGACAGCAGTCACCTTTCATTTCTCTTTCTTATTCACTGGGTCACTGAACAGGAGGATACGTTTGGGTACAAAGGGAGGAACGAAGTCGCAAGGCAAGTACTTCGTCTCCTGTGAGTCTAAAAAATAGTTTTGAAGCACTACCTGCAGCATTGTGTCACAATGAACACAGCAACAATACACAGCAAAAGCTTAGCAAGGAAATAAGACAGCTTGACTAGTGAACAGAGAAGACTGAAGTCACCAAGGCAAGCAAACTGACACATTAATGGATTTAACAAAATATTCTGTGACAGAGCACTCTTACAGATTCAAAACAGTTCAATACACAGAAAATAAAACACAGGATATCAGGATGCCTGTCTCTAATGACTCCCAAGCTTTGATCAAAGCTTCCCCTCCCAGAAATACAAAAATGGTTATACATTTTGTGATGGATTCTCTTCTACCTAATATGTTATACTTCCATCAATACTCAAGTTTTTCTTCAGTCTGGATTTACTTGTACATCTGTCCCATTCATTTTCATAAAAACTCTATTAACTAGTACCTTTGATCTCTCTACTCTTCTAAATTCATTTAATACCAGTGATGACCAACTGAAAGACTGAGAAGTAGAGACATGCAGACAGGGGAAGGAAGTTTGTGTGCTTACCCTAGGAAACCAGGCTTAAGAAAAATTACAATGGATTCTATTTTAAAGAGTTCATTGAAACAAAGTTGAACCACATTTTCTTTTAGCAACCCAACTCTGACCATAGCCTAGTGGCAGCAAAGGTCCGGGAAACCACAAGGAGAAAACAGAGCAATCCATTCCTTGCTCCAAAAAAACCCACAAACAAGAAACAGAAATGTTTGAGGAACTGTGAGTCTTCCAGTGATGTTTTTGGTGGGAATGGAACTCAGAAAAAGATACATGGAGGAAAAAAATTCAGGGGAAGGTGATGGAAAAAAAAGCTTCTGATTACTATTTTTGGCACATAAGTCAATGCTGTGCTTAGCATGTTGTTGATGGTGCAAGATAGATCAGATTTTAACAAAGAAACTGTATGGAATTCCAATTAGCTATATCATGAATAGAAAGGGGTTTGGAAGTATGAAGGTCCACAAAGAGAACTGCTTACTTCAAAAAATGGCTTGTATATATTACAGTGTAAACCACCACCCCCAAGCCTGTATGAAGGCTGCATTTGTTTTACCATTACAACTTTCCTCTAAAAATGTACACAAGACTTTAGAATTCATACATTAGTTTGCATTACTTGCCCTCCCCCCAAAAAAAATTAGAATAAAATCTATAGAAACTTTAAAAATAGAAGGGGCTAGAGGTCCTGAGCTGAGCACCTCAGCTGCACTTGCATGCGTTCCAACTTTCAGTAATTTCATTCTCTGAAGTTAACTTCTCCATTAATACAGATATTTGCAGTGAAATGCCTTTTTTTTTTTTTTTTTTTTTTTTCTAAATTCAGTATGTATTCCCTACATCTACTACCAATAAATCCCCAGTTTACCACTTAACTCTACAATTTCACTTGGTTCTGCCAAAAGAATATTTGGTCTACATCCTCTCCCTGAACTAGAAAGCATAAGGAACAGACATTCAATAATTTATACACTATCATGAGCACGTAAATACAGAATATGAAGGTTCTATACAGCCTCCCATGCTTGCCCAATGTAACGGTTTGTTCAAGACAATAACAACTGTTACAGCAGCATGGATCCATTTCTATTTCAATTTGATACAATTATTTAAGTGGCTTAAGTTTTTCTGAAGGTATTGCCTTCAGCTTCCAGGCTACTGCAGAGGCCCACACAGGTGCTTATCTTCTTAGGCACCTTTAAAAAAGCAGGCAGTTTTTGCTTCCTATAAAGCAGTGATGGCATTTCAAGAGGCAAGATAGTAAATGTATCCTCTTCATATAAGCAGGATACATTAAGTAATTGCAGCTCCCCTGGCATGAGTTGCTCCCACCTCATTGTCCATGGAGCTCTTTCTTGCAAACTAACTTCAAGCATTACTCTAAAGAAGAAAAAAAAAAAAAAAAAAAAAAAAAAAAAAAAAAAAAAAAAAAAAAAAAAAAAAAAAAAAAAAAAAAAAAAAAAAAAAAAAAAAAAAAAAAAAAAAAAAAAAAAAAAAAAAAAAAAAAAAAAAAAAAAAAAAAAAAAAAAAAAAAAAAAAAAAAAAAAAAAAAAAAAAAAAAAAAAAGTCTGTGAGGAATCAAGGTCACCATAAATCCATTTGGTAGTCTACAGATCCAGTCTGGTCCACTGTTTTGTACATTGCTCAGGTTCAGATCAGGGTTAGTGCGTTAGGGAAAGTATCTCTGAGAGGATATCTTAGCAGCACACAAAAATAGCTATCAAACCACACACTGTTCAATATACAATTCTAGCACCTGAGCTTAATATAAGCCTAATATTTTAAGTAAACAAATTGAACAAGACTTGGAAGGATTACTGATGCCACTTCTCGGGCTGCACCCATCTTCCCTGAACAACAGCTGGAGCAGAAGTTGACTGTGGGAGAGATGCCATTTACACATCCAGCACTAATACCTGTGAATATCATCTGGAACAACAATTAAACAACATACAGACACTAAATAAGTGCCATGATCTTCAAATCGCAGTTGCTGCAAAGCTACCCCACATCGGGTAGCTGCAGACACCTCCCATTGCGTACTACCTCATGGTTTCCCCAACTTAAGAGTGTGATTGGGGTCTTCGAAGTCTGAATGGGCAGGAAAGCTATTTCTCAGTACTTGTTTCAAGTACAACATCACCATCCTGACACAAACATTGTAAATAGATTCCACTAAGAATTTTTCTGGCTAGGGTCATGGAGAAATTGTAATTTCATCCTCTTGTGTACATACCTGCACTTTCCTTTTGGGTTAGGTGCCGGGATAAGGCAGGGTAAGAGTAAGTCCACAAGAATTCTGATTCGATAATGGCTATTATCTAGCATTAATCTCTCAACTAAATGATCACAAACATAACTAAAGAGACTCACACTGGCTTTCATCAAAGTTGATACAGAAAATGACAGCATGCCAGATAAATGGTTGTTCTACAGGTTAAAAAACCACCTTTTTAGAGTTCATCTTACAGTTTGGTTCAGAGTTAAACCAAGTACTTAGAGATGATCACATACAGAGAGCATGCCACCACATATGGGCTAGTGAATCCTAAATTTTGTGTCCCAGTTCCATAAATGTTAAAGAAACATTTAAAAAAAACCCAGATAACTACAGTCCTATGTGATCTTTGCTTCATAAGCTCTGGCATTGCCTTCACATAACTCATTTATGGACTGTAAGTTTAAACAATTTATTAAATGTAAATAGCATTTGCCTTCATCTGTGTTAATCTATGCTAATTTTTTATTCATACAATCATATGCAGGTGTTGTGGTTTAACCCAGCAGGTAGCTAAACACCACACAGCCATTCGCTCACTCACTCCCCCCCCCCCCGAAAGGGATGGGGGAATCGGAAAAAAAAAAAAAGTAAAATTCTTGGGTTGAATAAAGACAGTTTAATAGGACAGAAAAGGAAGGGAAAATAATAATAATAATTATATATAATATAATATAAT
>NW_008795128.1:940882-984853 GCF_000699145.1 Aptenodytes forsteri
CTCCCAGCTTCTCACTGGCAGGGCATGAGAAGCTGAAAAGTCCTTGACTAGTGTAAGCACTGCTCAGCAACAACTAAAACATTGGTGCGTTATCAATATTGTTCTCATACAAAATCCAAAACACAGCACTGTACCAGCTACTAGGAAGAAAATTAACTCTATCCCAGCTGAAATCAGGACAGCAGAATATATTCAACTACTCATTTCAATAAGCATAAAAAAAAAAAAATTCTAAAATCTCAAATGACTGTATATATTACTGCATCTTTCACAGTGATCAATACACAGCATTTGATCATTTACAGACACAGCAAACAAGTTTCAGAACACAATCCTGTAATTGTGATTCTACAGAAGAGATCTAGATATACATAAAACAATGTTAAACGTTGATAGGATTTACAGACAGTTCTCTTTAATAAAGCATGCAGTAGAAAGAATAGGTGTTTTTCTGGCATGTTTAGGTACAGTAAACAAAAATATTGGGTGGATGAAGTGCCTGTGGACAGATGCTTTTACGAACGATACATTACCCGCCTAACTTCACCAAGACTTTTACAAAGTAAAAGTACCAAGAATTAGAATCATAGAATCATAAAGGTTGGAAAAGACCTCTAAGACCATCGAGTCCAACCGTCAACCCAACCCGTCCCTGAGCGCCTCATCTACACATCTTTTAAATACTTCCAGGGATGGGGACTCAACCACTTCCCTGGGCAGCCTCTTCCAATGTTTAACCATTCTTTCAGTAAAGAAATTTTTCCTCATGTCCAAATTACTATCTTAGTAGGAAAAATAAAAATCAATAAAAATTTAGTGACAGATAACTAGAGCAGTGAAACAATTAGCACACAAACATACACTGGAAAGTTTAATTAATTACTTTTCCCTAACAATTACTCATGTTGAAGTAATACTGTTCAGCATGTTGAACTCTGATCAGACGTGCTGTAATCACATATACATAGGGACAATTAAATGGAAACACTAATTTGCTACAGTACAACAGTTAACACTGAGTATTACTGTGAACATCTCTAATTGTGCTAACCACCCACATGAATATTTTAGTCAGCTAAAATATATTTTAAAAATTAGCATACATAAGTGTCATGTGTTATATTATGTTCATAGCCAGAAACACTTCATTGTAGGCTCATGTACACAAATGTGCAGCGATTATAAACAGTGAAGCTTGCTTGCTTTTCTATGTGCCCAAGAATTGAAGCATTTTGAAACTGCATTTTCTAAACATGTTATTAGGGAGCTATACAGAATTTCCATTTTTAGATTCCTCAAGTCTGTACCCATAAGTTGCCTAACAATTATTTTCTTCACAGAAAACAAAGTAACATGTAGAAAAATATCATCTTCCTATTCCATCAGACCTCCTTTAGTACTCTGATCTTCTGTGCTCTCTCTGAATTTCCTAGTCCTGCCCAGCTGTGAGTAAAATAAAGTGAAAATCCCTTCTAAGTAGTCAGAGGTAATAGAAAACACTTGACAATTATGGCAGGAAAAGTAATACAGCAGGAATGAGAAAACGTTATAGTAATCCTGCATAGAATTCCTTTCTATCTAAGGCAGTTTTGTTTTGCACTGTACATTCATGTTCTTTCCCAGTTCAGGGTTTTTCTTTGGTCGGCGCATACATGTGTGGTTTAAACCTATTTCTATAGTACTGAAGTACTGAGACTGGCATATGACAGTGTGCTCCCCCACCACCATGCCCCAAGCTGACCTTTATTTCCCACAACCCTGCTCAACGGATAATCACCAGGGGCGGTCGTCATGGATGTGTCTGGTCACGATAGCTGCATCCGGCTCAAAGTGGATCTGGGAGACAGATAACACCACAATAGCCAAGGGCTAATTTCAGCAATGCAGTGCTGAAAAATCTGTGGTCGGTATACAAATATGACTATGAGTCAATCATCTTACCCCCCATAAATAATGAGCAACCCAAGAGCCCTTTGAGCTCTCCTGCACAGCAGCGGGCTGCACGGCAGGATCTCCCCTTGAGTAGGGATGCCTCTCAAGGTTACTCCTCAAGGCTGACAGATTTCTTGATGCAACAGATCCTCCGTAAGTGACTAATAGCTTGCTAAACTTTGTATGCTTCACTAAGATTATACCTTAGATTGACTGCACATATAATCCTTCAGACATAAACCGTTGACCAAGTCTGGGACTAAGTCTGGATCCAGCCGCACCTAGACTCCTCTAAGGGAAGGAGTTTAGAACGCAAGGGGGTCCTCTCTGAACCTCGTGATTCAATGGGAGGGTCTCCCTAACAGTAAATAATCAAGTGTACCTTGCCATCAAATCTTGTTAAACCACTGTTGTCGCATTTACTATCAAACTTTGTAAAATCGCTGGTTTATATCAATAAACATATTGCTGCTTCTCTCTTATGAGTGAAGTGCATCACTCTATCCATGACATGTATTAAAGCACCAAAGACACACTGCCATCCTTTATTTGTCATGGATGTATTGTTAATCATTGGACAAAAAAAAAAGAAAAGAAAAATGAAAATACAGCACCCATGGGTATCAAAAAGTGACACCTGAGAACAAACTGTAATTTGCTGTTATAACGCCTGGCATGCAGATATCAACACATTCTAAAAAAAAGCAAGGTGTAAGTTACCAAAATATTTCAGAGGAATCTAACAATTAGCATATCTCTACTAAGATTATTACATCACTGTTACAATATTTCTTTGGGCAAGGAATATTCTTTCATAAGCAGAGAAAAATAACTGGGGGAGAGGGGAGAATCAGACATCAGTTATTCTAATGAAAGTGATAATATTCTTGCAAATACAATCCATTCTGATGACTTTTTCTTACAACTGCCTAGTGTTTTCCCTCTATGTAATTTGTGCCCAGTGCTAAAAACCAAGTAAGACTAAATAAAACCTGTTCCTATCCAAAGATCTACTATCACAATCAACAGTCTTAACAGAGAAGTCTACCATATTTTTCCATCCTACCACTGAACTAATTAATTCAGTCCCAGACAGCCTTTCCAGGACAATCTGTAGATAAACCAGGTGAATTCAGAAGCTTGAGCTACTATTGCTTTTGCAGATCAGGTTCTGCAAATAGAGCAAAGAATTCAAGATTCAGGATTTTCAACATTTTCAGCGCAACTAACTTTTCTCCAAAGAGAAAGGAGGAAAAAAATCCCGAGACAAATGAGAATACTTCCTCTAAAAAAATCCCAAGGATACAGATGCATGCAAACAGATGCAACAGCCACCCTACCCGTAAGTGAAACCAACTCTGCCACCGGCAAAAAACCCCACAATATTAAATAACTGACTGAAAGCATACTGCTAACACTGGAAAGCAAATAAATAAGTATTCTCACATTTCATATTCAATAAAATGTTATCACAGATTTATACTGCTGACACAGTCCATTTTCAGTCATTTCAACACCTATAATGCACACAGCTGAAATTCATAGAATTCTTCAGTGCATAGTTACCCAGTACCCTGAAGACTGCAGTCCTAGCAAACAACCAGCACACACTCCTGTTGTGTGCTAAATTCATTATACGGAATAATGGAGCACAATATTGCTTTAATTCTGTTGCCTTAGGCCACTCATATCATAAACCATAGGAGTTGTGTCACCAATGCCTGCAACGGAATTGAAGCAATAATTTATGCATATTTTAAGACCGTGAAAGTAACACATTTCAGGAGCCTTTCTTTTCACTTTATAATCTTTTAGAGAACACCACAGTTTTAAGATATCCCAGTATGTTCTCTAGTATGTTTTCTAGGTTTTCTTCAGTATTTTTATGTACAAGATGGTCCCTTTTGTCACGTTATGACACAACAGTTAAAGAGATACAAATCAGCCAAATAACATTAGGCAAAAATCATATATGTAATACAGGCAATCACCACCAAAACTACTGATGTGCAAGGCGTGGCTGTTGACCCAGGCTTCACCTGATCCGAGAGCAACAGGGCCTTTAGATTAAAGCAGAGGTGGGCTGTCAGAGCTAAAGGTGTCCCATGACTAAACAAGGAAAATAAGCCAGTGGTCTCACATTTCTTACCAAAACCAGCACCCTGCCCAAAAGGCATTTCAGGTAAAAGGTTAATGCCACACTTCCCTGTCTTTCTAAGGAAATTATAACATTGCTTCCTTCATATACATTTCCTCCTGGAGGAATTTTAATGATAACTAAGTAATACTGGCTCTGTGAGGAAAATATCTTCCTAAATCCAACGATCAGCAGTTGGCACATATTTGAAAGCACAAAAATTGGTATACCACAGCTTGCTCATAGTCCTATCATAATTATAAAATCAGTGCACTTGGGGATAAAGTTTTTCTTTAAGGAAATGAACTTTCTTCAATCAAATCCTGTCGCAGTTTCTTGTGTTTTAATATCAAAGCTATTTCATCCTCTTGTAGTGCTCTTAGAGATTGCCTTAAAAACCCACAAAACCAAACAAAGCCACAACATACAGAATAGAAAAAAAATACATAAAAGTCTCTTGATTTTCTCTAGTTCTCCGATTTTGAGAAGAATTGGCTTAGTCTCATTTATTCCATTTGGAAGGAGGGGTAAGGGAGAGAGAAACAATATACTTCTTTCTTACCCATTTTTCTTGCTTTTCTTTTTGTTGTTGTTAAGAAAAGGTTTAGAGAGAAGAAAACATGAGATTGTCAAACTTTTTATGTTTATATACTTCTTCTTACTCATTTTTCTTGCTTTTCTTTTTGTTGTTGTTAAGAAAAGGTTTAGAGAGAAGAAAACATGAGATTGTCAAACTTTTTATGTTTCAACAGAAAATAAAATTAATTTCTCCATAAGAGTTGCTTGAAAATGCTATTTTTTCCACTCTCCTTATAAAATAAGGATGTTACCCCTACTCATCCAAAAGCAGAAATCAGTACATCCAGATGACATTGCCTATAGTATTTGTTTTACTTTTCTTCATCTTGTAATATCTTATGATCCCTTACAAGCTCAGTGTTCTTGTTATCTTTATTCTTCCCTATTTAAGAGGCTCGTCACAATTCCCCCCTAACAGCCTTGATGATGCATCCCCAAAGTCAATGGAAGCTTTTCCACTAACACCAGAGAAAAATCCAGCTTTTCTTATTGCTTTCCAACTTTTTCTCCCTAGCCCCCTCTCTGTTCTTTCATGTCTGAAATGAAGGAAGAAAAAGAACAAACAAAAACCCAAGCAAATATTGTATATATCCTCAGCTGAACCAGCAACAGCATATTCCTAATATACTTTCAATTCCTTTCTTATTAAAAGGCTATTGTCAAGTGGCTTTTTTTTTTTTTAAATAATTTTGACCACAGCTGAGCACTAAGCAGATATTTTCAGTAAGCCAATAACAACAAAGCCCAAGACTCTGTGTGAGAGAACAGCAGCATTTAATTTAGAACCCATCAATGGGTTTGAGCATTTCAAACCGCTCTTTCTAAAGTTCATTACCTTGCACTTCTCTGTATTGGATTAGCTTTGCAACAACTTCACAAAGCTCTTTAAAAGCCACTTTGAACTTAAAAAAAAAAGACTCAAACGTAACAGTTTTGTTACTCTTCAAATCTTTGCCACTTCAGATGCCTTTTGTCACCTATGTCCTTTCTTCCGTTTTCCTCATTCAGAATGATCTTAACAAAATAACAGGGGAAGAGTTTGGTTTTGCTTTCTTGGTTTTTGTGGGTATTTTACTGAAAACAAAAGTTTCAGTTTTCAGTTTTTTTCCTATTTTCAAACATTTAGAAGTGAGAAAAATAATTAGAAATAACAACTCCTAGTAAGCATATTCAACAGCATGCCTCACTATATTATACAACTCTGAGACGAGATGCTGCCAGCAGCTTTTTTTTATGGAAAACCGATCAATTCCAAACATTATGCTGTCTCTCAACCAGCTTCTAAACAACAATCTTATCCTTCAATATGCAAGTAATTCACTTCCCCTAATAAGCCTTTATAGAAAGCATATTGTAAAGAAGTTTAGTCCAAAGTATAACCCCCAATTCTCTTTTCTTTAGTGTATTGATTCTGACAGAAACATTACAACGGGCTTGCTAAAATATTTTTCTTGACACAAACCACACTGGTTGATTTGGATCATGTTGAATTAATGCAACAGCTTCTTCACATTCCCCAAAGGTTTACAAAAGATGATGGTGGTCAGCAAATGTAACCGTGCTCTCTGCGCAACAAAGAAATCGTGCTGGTTTTCTGTTTTACTAAAGGAAACTTCTACAAACTTTGCTGACCTTAAGCACACAAATTCACTGTACACAGAAGTCATCTTTTAATATTTAGAGATAAGGAATCACACTGACAAAACAACAAATTGAGAGACAGAAAACAGCAAGAATGTGAAATCTTTACAAAGGTAAGAACAGAAGATCGTCTGAAATTGTCTATAGAAACTTTAACCAATACTTTCAACACTAACACTTCAGAGGCTTTATAAACCCATGGATGAAAACAACCTAGAGGTGCTAACACAGATCATACGAAGACCTGACAAAAACAATGAGCTGGTCCATGATGGACAAGACTGATGCCACAGCAGTTCTTGCTCCAAAATTTGGTTTGAGCAACAAGCTACAAATTCTTCAGCATACTGAAGGAACAGACAGCAGTCTGATAAAGCAATGCCTTTGCAACATCTGGTTAGGATATACAATGCCACGAACACAGATGCTATTTTGAGGTTCACGTAGCTTTATCTAACTTGATTGAAACTTCTGTGCACTTCTGCACTCTGTATTTTAAATGCAATGAAACAGAATCCTATGGAGCGAGCCAGCATCAAGCCTACCTTAGGCTCACTTAGGTCTTGATCAGAAGACAGCCCTGAAAACATGGGCTCATACATACACACACTCACAGTACTCAAGTGGGATTAAATTGACCATATACAAAAGTAAATTTCATTCTCAAAGTGTCAGAAGGGAAACAGCAGAAGTGAAGCTTTTTATATTAATCTTGTGATGCCTAGAAGCAGGAAAAGAAAATTTCAATATGCACTCTGACCTCCTGCAACTTCAGACACAATTACATTTGAGAGATGTTATATAAACTTCGGTAAGCAATTCTGATTGTTGGAGAAAAGAAAACACAAAGGTACAGCCTTCTCAGCAAGAGGCCACCTGTGAGATTCATGGCACAACATTCAGGTTAGGGTCCTTGGTTTGCCTAATTGAGACCAGCAGCTTTCATCAGCCAAATCATTCTGCAGGAGGCAAAACAGGGACCTGAATCTGAAGCTCCCACACTCTACAGCAATACCCTAATCCCACACGGAGAGCAAGAGAAAGGCACAAACATTTCATGGTAAGCTTTGGTTTTGTTCTAAATTGCTGTGTCTCAGATTTTTTGCTGGTCAGCTCTATGCAATACCAGCATTCAGTTATCTACACAAAAGCACAGATTTGATTCTTTGTTCAGGTACCAATGTTAATGTATGTAGGGAAGTAACATGCTGCATATGGGGGTGTGTACTGGAACAACCACATCAAAATTATAGTACATTGTAAATGAAAAAGAAAAATTGCCTTTAGGGTGACAGGCTACCCTTCAGGAAGAAAAGCCAAATAATTTATGCCTGCAGAGGTACTGTAAGGCTCATATTTTAGCAGACAAAATTCCTCTAGATAATATAGCTGAGGCCCTGCAGGAAGGATCTATTAATCCTTTGTATATTTCACTATTGTTTATTGAGCCTAAAGAAGGTGACATAAAACTTTAATGCCATTTTCTCACTCAAGGTTTTTTCACTCAAAAATTTGAGGGGCTCTACTGATCAGATACAGCATTTAAAGACTGAAAGAAGAGATGGCTGACATACAGTGGATGATTTTTTACATCAAGCAAACCTTCACTGTTTGCTACAAACTATACAGAAAAACGATGCTCCTTTTAAAGCATCCGACTGGGCAGATAAGAGCGAAGGATTAGAGACAATTAAACAAATGAGCTCTCTATTGGCATCCAAAAAGTTGTTATGTCTACTCCACCGCTAGCCATAACGGCTGAGCTTGGAAGTGTACATTGCCAAATACAAAAGGCAGATTTCTATCTCTGAACTGGGTCAAACAGAACAACACAGGCAAGCAGTAACTGGTGGAAACAGACCACAATATCTCCTCTTCCTTGAAAAACTCACTTGTTTAGATGTGTTGATGTCCTTACAGGTGGAAAGGCTAAAGGAGGCCACACATCTTGCCCGAAACAAGGCAAGTCTCTATTCTCACATTAAGGAATGATGTTTTTGCTCCAGTTCTTCACACAATTAAAGGTCTGTAGAATGCTACAGGATTCGCATTAGCCACAGAAGTTGCAGCGTTGCATTTGTATCAGCCTTCATGAGTTGTGAGAAACCACTTAAGTCCTAGAGCTTAAAACTAAAAATAATATTCAAGATGACTATTGTTAATATTCCTCCTCCAAAAGTTATCACTGTCTTTCTCCAAAACTTCATGAATACTTCACAGTGGCATCAGTCCTGCCCCTTTGTGTAGAAGAATAAACGTTCAGAGCAAAACAAGATTATTCTTCTGCACAAAATGTCATCAGCTTTCATATCCATAGCTTTAAAAAAAAAAAGAGACCCATAAAATCTTGTCTCTATATTGGTCACTGTTCACTACTTTTGGAAGTGTTTGGAAAAAGCCAGCCACTCACAAATGACTTCTCTTGCTGAAAGTAGACCGGCATTTTCTTAAAACAAAACACTTTGAGCTCCCTATCTGCCGACTTCCAAACTCTCTAAATACTGTGGGGCCTTTCTACTAGGACACTGATATGACACAGCCTGTGGGAAACTGACTGTTCTTCAGCAGTTTGAATCCAGACATGTCTCCATCATAAGATGTGAAGGTGGCTGTGAATTTTAGAAGCAACCAAGTGAACTATTTTTGAATACTTTCTAATTTTTCAGAAAGTCACACTGCAATAGGTACACAGGAAGCACTGCACTAACAGCACAAGTCATAATAAAGGTAACTCAAGATTTAAAAGCAACTACTGCCAGAACACCCTCTCTCTGCCACGTGTAGAGGAAGACCTGCTGACAGTTGTTCTGAGTATTTAACTATGGAAACCATATTCTTGAAGTGAGAAGAAATGGATGTGTTGACTACAGCCCTGGATGACTGGAAAGCAGTTTTCTTTGCTGAGATGAGAAATTAATTTCATAATCATTCTGCTCTACTGAGTGTCTGGCCTTATAGTAACTACAGTGCCCAGTGTACTAGATGGAGTGTGTGTGTGTATATATATAAAAATATATGTGTGTGTGTGTATACAAAGATACAGATACATGCACAGCGTATATGCATCATACATATAGGAGATATGCAATATAAATTGCTGCTATTTTAGGAAATTGTTATAGAGAACAAGGTCATTTCTAGTGGCAAGAAAAGAAGCTGACTAATACGTGTAGAGGAAGACCTGCTGACAGTTGTTCTGAGTATTTAACTATGGAAACCATATTCTTGAAGTGAGAAGAAATGGATGTGTTGACTACAGCCCTGGATGACTGGAAAGCAGTTTTCTTTGCTGAGATGAGAAATTAATTTCATAATCATTCTGCTCTACTGAGTGTCTGGCCTTATAGTAACTACAGTGCCCAGTGTACTAGATGGAGTGTGTGTGTGTATATATATAAAAATATATGAAAGTTCTACAAGCTTTGCAGTCTCAGAAAAAAACCCAAAACAACTACCCTCCCCCCCAAAAAAACCATACACTTATTCCTAAAATTTAAAATCAATTAGGCCTTAAAAAGAACAATTTATTCACAATGCAACAGCAGCAGAATATTTTTAAACAGAGGCTATTTTACATCAATTTTACATTCACCCTGTTTCTGGTTGTTAAAGGACTATGTTTGTGTTTCTCCGAGGAAGCAATCTGAGATTGTAACTAGCCATTGGGAAGCAGCAGAAGAGGAAGATACAGCAAGTGACCGGTCTATTTTACTTCCCACACAGACATACAAATTTACTGTGACAAAGCCAAGGAAACAGGTTTGAATGATTCACCGAGATTCTTTTTCTGCAAGGCAAATGTCTCCATGCTATTGTTGCTTCAGCAAAACATGGGAGGGAAACAAAGACAAATAAATGTATAATAACCATTCAGGCAAAATATGCCAGACAGTGACAAATAACTGATTAAATACAAATTGGACAGCTTTGGTTGTTGGCAGAAACTTGAAGGCATTTTTGTTTTTAAACAGGGAACCAGTGGCAGCATTGTGTGAATACAAGATTTAACTAGCATGGGGGGCTTTTAGGCTGTGTCAGTCAGTGTTTGGGTTTGTTACACTCACTGCTTCCCTTGACCTCCAGTGTATTTATTTGATCTGTAAAAGAGGATCAGAGCATTGCCAAAAGGGAAATTACATCTGTCTGAGCTCTTAACCTATTGTAAAAACCTCTCCTTCGAAGTCAAGCTATGAATACACATACAGCACTTCTGCAGCAGTGATAAAAGATTCCTGGTGCATCATGAAGATGAAAAATGATTCTCAGTCGAGAGGGAAATTGCCAGAGGTGTCAGAAGACATGTTGCAGTGACGTAAACAGTGACACAGACATTAATTTCAATAATCCGACAGTGAAACGGTGCATACCTGAGCTACCTAATGCTTTATGATCTTCCTTCTTTCACAACAAGATTTTGTCCTTTGGGCTCTTCAAAAGCCGTATCTCCATCTTTCCCTAAGCTCCCCTCCCCCAAAGGAAAGCACCTAGAATTTCAGTCCAGCAGGGAGCTTTTCATTAATTATACTAAATAGAGTGATGATCTGGAAAGATCATACCAGCCTTTCAGCATGCCCTCTCTCCCAGCTAAGTACTTTTCAGCTACAATTGATTACCTTGTCTTTTAGGTTTGCATGATTCCGTCAAGCGGCAGTGCATGTGGCATCAATAACGTTATTGATATTGTGATGAGCCACATCCCAACTTGGTGCATCCTCCCATCCCACATTCTGTGGTGCTAAATCGCAATAGAGGTTGAAGTCTTTAGAGCGACAGCCTGGAAAGGAAGAGATGGTACTGGGGAGAACTAGCACAGTAGTTGATATTCCCATGACCCAATGATGTGGCATAACATAAAGAGTACCCCTCAATGAGGGCCAACTGCTCTCTCACTAAGTTCCTTTTATTAGGTGCTTTAAAGCCTTGTTGCTGTATGCTGTGTTACATCCATTAAAAAAGGTAAACTGAGTTACTAAAAAGAGGTAGTCAACAGTTTCTTGGAAGCATCCTTTGCTCACCTGCTTCAAAAGGAAAGATTCCCATATGAAAGATATTCACATGCTGATTTGTGAAGAAAGCCACATGCATGCCTTAGCATGCATGCTTGCCTCTTACAGTGCTATGCAAGAATAGTGAAATCTACTTTCAGATGACCGCAGCTATCCCAATGTATGCTCTATGCATCAGATCCACATCTACTAGAGACTGGTTCTGCAGCTATCCCAATGTATGCTCTATGCATTTTATCAGATCCACATCTACTAGAGACTGGTTCTCAGTATATGCTACTCCTCCATTATTACCTGTGACAACAGCTCCACACCTGGTACCACACCAAAAATCTCCCTGTTCTATATTTGACCACGACAATGGCCCATTCTCCCATGACATTTCGCCATAGCGAAGACATAGCAAACTACTGACTTTGGAAAAAAGGGCGCGGGGTGTCTGTATATAGGGACAGGCAAAGGCTTAGCTTCCCTGCACTGCCAATTCAGCAGGGGACACGCACAGATGGTCACCTTGTGCTGAGGCAGCTCAGAAAATGCTTTTTCAAGTAAAAATATAAATGGGTCATGTCACTTTTAAAGTCTGAAATATTCCACTGGCACCAGTTCAACTGCCTCTTAGTTTAGAGGTTTTTGTACAATAAATAAATTTGCAAAAGTGCTAGGTCAAAAAAACCCAAACCCAGTCAGCTCCTTCTGCTCCCATTTCTCTCATCATTACAAAGCACTCTTGGAACTTTCAACTTCAGGGAAATACAAATTCTTCAACGATGAATTATGCAAGAGGAAGGAAATACATGTGGGCATAGATATGACAGAAAAATCTCTTGCAGCACATACGGAATGACAAGGCACAGAGACAGTGCTCTTCACTCTCCCACAACTGAAGAGAGAATAGTTAAATTATACCTGTAGTGAGGTTTTATATACAGCCTTAATCAACTCCGCTTACAGCACAAACACCACAGAAAGGGACACATGACTTCTGAGCCCTTGGTTACAGGATGACAGAAAGCGACCTGGATACACAGATACAAATCCCCCTTTGTCCTTCACTGCAGACTCTGCTGATCTGCTATGTCCTACTGGGTAAAACACACACATTTGTATCCTGCCTGTTCAATATCCAACATAAATCAAGTCACTAATTGTCACTGGAGCTGTTTATTTCTAAAACGGCTTTGTTCCACTGGCCTACGCCAGATTGCAAAACTGTTCTTTGCTCTGCATTGTGGGTGTCGGTCTCTTCCCCTAAGTAACAAGCGATAGGACGAGGAAATGGCCTCAAGTTGCGCCAGGGGAGGTTTAGATTGGATATTAGGAAAAATTTCTTCACCAAAAGGGTTGTCAAGCATTGGAACAGGCTGGGAAGTGGTTGAGTCACCATCCCTGGAGATATTTATAAGATACGTAGATGTAGTGTTTAGGGACATGGTTTAGTGGTGGACTTGGCAGTGCTAGGTTAGCGGTTGGACTTGATGATCTTAACGGTCTTTTCCAACCTAAATGATTCTATGATTCTACAGTGTAAAGTCACCAGCAAGGGGCGGGGGGTGGTGGGTATTGAAATAGCAGAATGTATTTCAGACCAAAACAACGGTCAAACACCTACAGAACTGCAAGAGATTCCATAAAAGCATCAGCATAAAGCGAGAAGTGGGTAAGACACAAGGCACTGCAGCTGAAGCGGGGGGGGGGAACCACAGAGGATATGTGGTTGCCGGCAACATCCCACAGTACTGCTGGCATCAGTGATTCACATCCTCATCTTTACCGTGAATGTTCCACATGGTGGCACAGCCACAACAACATTTCACAAGCATTTTCCCCAGAAGGTACCAAGGTTGAGAGTAACAAAGTCAGAAGTTTTACCATGGGTCGCACTAATATTACAAAAATTAGCATAAAAAGTGAGTGCTCACAGATTCTGTCAGAGTATAGAGGAAAAATTTCCAGTTTTGCACTACTACGAACTTGACCTGAAGGCAAAAGGAAAACAAACAAGCCATGGGAAGCAACTTATTTACTCCCACTGTTCTTCAGTTGCACCAGTTCCCTCAAGATGAAGACATTTCTTTACAGTTATACAAGAAAATTGTGGGGGGCAAGGGAGAAGCCCTGCTGAGGACTTACTGCGAGTGTGACACAAAACAGCAGCCACAAGTCTAAAGTGGTAAAGGCAGCATGTCAAAAAAAGAAAAATTCAGCAAACAGCATCAAGAAAAGCTCGCCATGCCCTACCAGCCGCCAGTTAGCATTAACCGTAGTGCAGCTGCTGGAGCTGCTGCGTCTGTCTCGTTCTTTGCTGGGGATAAAGAGGGAAGAAAGAGCTGTTTGCTTCCCCCCCCGTCACCACTAGGGACTCCAGAGCTCTCCTCTGGAGAGCTCTGGCTCTCGGCAGCATCTTGACACTTGACAGCCCTGGAGAGGGCCCCGCTGCAGAGGAGTGCCGCAGCGCAGCCGGAGGAGCGCTGCCGCGGGGCAGCCGCTTCGGCGGGAGCTGCGAGCAGCGCCTGGAAGGCAGGCAGCACCGTTCTGCTTTCGCAAGCAGAATAGCAAGGCGGGAAAGGGTTTTGTCTCAGTTAATTAGCACAATAAGGAGCCACTGAGGAACTCGCTCTTTCATCTGTCATAGACTCCCCATCCCTTTGCATTCAAAGAGCGCTTTCTCAGGGAGCTGATTGCTAGATCACATCAGGTGACGCAGTTTTAATGTGTCTCTTGGAAAGGTTTGCAAAGGACTATAAATAGACAATTCGACTCCTAAAATAGATTTTTTTTGCCTACATCGTGTTTAATATACTAAACACCCTTCACACGCGATGTTTTTTTATCTGTGTGTCTGAACAATCTTTGGCCCCCATCTCACACATGAAAGCACACGATCTTGCAGGGAGAAATCATCTTTCTCCTACATTTGCACAGCATATAGCACAATAGGATTACGTTCTTGAGAGCCTAAGAACTGATGTAACAACATAACAAGTAGAAAAACAGTAACACATGATATACAAAACAGACAACTGAACAGCAACAGAACAGAATAAGGATTCAGGAAAGGAAAAAGGAACACTTTCAATTATATTTTTAAAATCCAAACCAAAAAGTCTGGGGGAAACATTTCTATGAGCTAGGATTCACATCAGAAAAAAAAAAAATCCACAGCTGGATGATAATCAGTAATAAAATAAAAAAATGAGAAGAATGACATGCAAAGTAGACACTATGAGAAAGTATTTTGTACTATAGTTGTGTACCAAGGTCTCTAAGCACTTTACAACCAGCAAGCATTTCTCCAGACAGCCAAATACTGGCGAACACTACATTCCCACACCTAACTTTACAGAAAGGTGTTTTGGCTTTGGGTTTTTTGTTGTTGTTGGGAGGAGGGGTTGTGACAAAAACCTACTCACAAGTCAGGGAGTAACACACAGAAATTTCAGTTTCTAGCCCCAAGCCAAGGCCATTGGACAGCATTTCTCTCCATAGCCTAGACAAAAGGCTCAAAGTTTCAACATTGACTTGATTCATCTTATAGAGCATCTAGCTGGTATAACTGCCTAGGAAGGGAAGATGATCAAGATGCAGCTACGTTATGGAGACTTTATAAATCTTAGCAAGTAAGCGCTGCAAGCAACTAAACACATATGGCAGATCAAACTGTAAAGAGCACTTGAAGAAATAAACAAGGAGATTGCTTAGCTCCAGATGCTTGTGCAAGGCTTGAGGTTTTCAAGAACTGGCATGATTCCCATCTTGTCCCACCTCTGTTCCTCCACTTGGTCACTCAGGACTCTCAGACTCTGACTCCAGCCACGGGAGAACATTTCTGTCCTATATCCTCCCGCCCAGTTGCTTCCTAGGTCAACAGCTCTGCCGTGGTTCTTTGTCTACAGAGCACAGAAGTAAGGGGCACAGTGGGAGGACACACCTGTGGCTGAAAGCAGAGCAAAGCAGTAAAAGCAGCATAAGAATGTATGAGCTGAATCTAAAATGGGTAGTATGTAAAGATAGCTGAGAGTACGCTTATGCACAGTATTCTTTGATTCATTTCCCCCTCTCAAGCAACTTCTTTAGCTGTTTTCCTCTGATAATGACAGTGCCATCTGCTCTTATCACTTATCTGGTATCCCTACCTTTTGGGTATGGAAACTTATCCCTACTCACATAAAGTATCATCAAATCCATTATGTGCTGTTTATGAAAACACACTCAGTTGCTGGAGGGAAGATCACATGGTTATAAGGAAAATTACTTCAGATAGCAAACCACAAGATACTACGAAGAAATTAAACCCTAGATACAAGTTCTTCACATGACTGTCCTTAGCAGCTGCCTCTTTCCTCAATCAAGTTCCAGAAGAAATGCCTGCAACCTCCCCCGAACCAGCCCCGAGTGAAACCGAACCCCCAGGTTTCCCAGCAATAGTCTGGCAGAATACACAAAACTGCACTGGGCCTGGGAACATCAATCTCTGGCAGAATTTGCCATGCTCTAATTAAAGGACCAGAATCTGTGAAATCATATGCTGATGGGAATAAAGGATGAGTGTGTCGGTACATGGATGAGGGCACTGACAGCATTAATATTATCAGTTGTATTTATAACATTCAAGCTCTACAGGCAACTTCTCAATGGCAGCTCACTACCTTCATGTAAAGGACAAATTTGCTTAGGGAGTCTGTATAGTCTTCGTCATTGGAGGTCTTTAAAAAGAAATTAGACATCTGCCAAAAATGACATGAGTATAGCTGATCCTTCTGTGGACAGACATATGGACAGACACCATTCTGACATCCTTCCAAACCCACGGCTATTCAGGGCTGACCTTTGATCTGCCCACTTTTTAGCCTCAAAGTGGGTTGGTCTCTCCCTCCATAAGCTCCATTTCACCAGAAATCATTCCCAAAATGAATATAATCCCTGATAATATGAGACATCACTAAATAATGAGGGGTCTGGAGAACAAGTCTTATGAGCAGCGGCTGAGGGAACTGGGGTTGTTTAGCCTGCAGAAAAGGAGGCTGAGGGGAGACCTCATCGCTCTCTACAACTACCTGAAAGGAGGTTGTAGTGAGGTGGGTGTTGGTCTCTTCTCCGAAGTAACAAGCAATAGGACGAGAGGAAATGGCCTCAAGTTGCGCCAGGGGAGGTTTAGATTGGATGTAAGGAAAAATTTCTTTACTGAAAGAGTGGTGAAACATTGGAACAGGCTGCCCAGGGAAGTGGTGGAGTCCCCATCCCTGGAGGTATTTAAAAGACGAGTAGATGAGGCACTTAGGGACATGGTTTAGTGGACATGGTGGTGTTGGGTTGACAGTTGGACTCGATGATCTTAGAGGTCTTTTCCAACCTCAATGATTCTATGATTCTATGATAGGTAAGTAGACAGGAATCGTAAAAAGCACACACTGAAGCTTTGTGTATTTAAGGTTTGTGAATCACCCCCCTCCCCCAAATTGGATATCTTTAATTCAGAGACAGAAAGCCAACAATGCTATTCAGGGTCAGTTGTCAGTTCAGACAATTTCTCCAAAAGAGGAGCTGTAAAGTGGGAACTAAGGCTCACTGGAAGCTAGCAAGCTAACAGAAAGGTGGATGATCTTCTCATTAATTATGTTCCAGCACCTCAGGACTTGAAAGAAAAGCAACACCTGGCTGACTAAAACTCAACCCAGAGAGACAGGGACTACGATTTCCCAGCTATGTCAGTGAGCAACCAGAGTGTCTCATGATCACAAGCAACACTTTGTCCAAAACTGCAGATATATAAAGGGGAGAAGGGGAGGGTATAAAGCTAAAATATAACAACTGAATCTAAACAATGCTAGAGGGAACAAAAGGCTTGAATTTTTAAACGCTCAATTCCAATTCATGTGTCCAAAAAAAGGTCAGATTATGAAGAGTCAACTACTATGCATGCAAGCCTTTTGAAACAAATATAGCTATTAAAGCCACAATAAGAATTAGTAAGTGTGGAGAACTTTTTAAAGTGACTTCTGCTTAGACACAAGGTCTAAGAAAATCCAGCTTTGAGATCCCTTGATAATTGCTCTCAAGTCTAAAAGGCTCAAATGTGTCACACAGTTTCAAGCTCAGTACAGCTGTTCTGAGCACGCTTCAGTTAACTAGGAATATTAATCAGCTAAATATTACTTCATAATTCTCAGCAATGATGTATATAAATGCCCAAACAGCAAATGACACAATTTATGATGCTTCTAAATTCAGGTATTGAAACTCATTTGCAATCACCTTCCTCCAAACTTAAAGAGAAATTTACAGAAAGTAGGTATTTCTCCCTCTGTCACAAACGAAAAGGATGACCAATGCAAAGATACTTCCACAAATGCGATGTTCTCTCAAAAACATAGGGAAAAGAGCCTTGCATTTGCAGTAGCTATTTAGCTACATCATGATTTCTAGCTTTAGTGCCATCACACACATGAAATACATAGGTAAGACATATTGTCCCATTCTCTGTCAGGTACATTCAATGCTGAGAGTCAGCTGGCCAAATGTGTGCCTTCTTTTCCTAACATATGGCCCAATTACCACTTAGGCTACTATGCAGCAATCTTTTTATCAATTAGCACAAATAGTCCCTAAAGCCTGGGCTCAAGTCCTTATTTGATTACATATCTGCCCAGAGCTGTCTGCATAATAAAGTAAAAAATACTCAATCTAGCACAGGAATCTCTTGTTTTTTAAACATCCCATGCTTGGCTAAGAAAGAAACATTAGGAAACAGATGACAGTTCTGTTATGCCCAGTAAGCTGCCTTTGCTTCCATTTTTCTTTGCAGAATAGCCATCACCAGGAATTCACCTGATGAAAGAGCTTCTAGGTAAAAACTAAAGGACTATAAGATTCAGTAATGCAACTTGTGGGTCAGGTCGCTTGTATTGCAAATACTGCACTAGTAAGGTGATCCTGCTACCTCATCTTGTTTGCACAGCCACACCTGTGCTCTCTTTTCTTACCAAAGAAGAAAGGCTTTATAGTTACTGAATTCCCATAGGGTATATGGTAAAATGAAACCAAGTCTGAAAGTCTTCAGCAAAACTTAGAGAGTCATACTTCAACCACAGGGGTCACGTCTCTATCTGTTGCTTGTCATTATGAACCTAAACACTCACAAATTGTACAATATAAATGAAGAAGCGGTGCCCCCCAACCAAGGGACCTACAGATAGCCTCTAATGCATTTAATTAGTCAGTATCTGTAAGCACTTTGAAGATAAAAAGCAATGTAATGTGCCAAGTATTACCACTGTGTAACCAGCAGCTCAAAAGCATGTTGCCAAAGTACAGCAATAAGCTTGTCCTTTTAAACCTGTTCATAATAATTATGGCTGTTAACAACAGATATTGTTCAGCTGAATGAACATAGTGAGACTTCAGCAAACAGCTCTCATCAATCTGACATTCTTAACAAACGTCCCTTGCTAAATGTCAAGTGAGATTTCTAGAGGGAAAGAAAAGTGCCTTCCCAGAAAAGCACAAAGTTTATGCAGATAAGAAAAGAAAGCAAGACAGAAGTGGAAGCAAATAACTGTTTTCAAAAAAAACTCTAAAATTACTGCCAACGACACAAACCATTAGTGAGGGCCCAGTTCTAAGCAGGAGAAAGGATCAATTACAGTGCTGCAAACAGCATCTTTTGGACACAAATATTACTCTCTACAGCTAAAGAAAGATAAATACCTTAACTTGTGGCATAGAGGTAAACCATGGCACATTTCATTACAAGTTTATTTTATATGTATAATTTAAATACGCAGAAGGATTTTTCTGAAGAGACAATGCCAGTTAATTGAAATACTCAATGTTGCACTGGAGTTCTAGCTCACAGAATACCCCGTACGTCCAAGACGCTTTCCCTTATGAAAACATAATGAATGGGTGAGCATTAGCTTAGTAGCAAGGAGCTCTTAAAGTGTTACCCCAACACAAACACCCCAGAATTGCCAATATCTCAATATTACTTTCTGTCTGGAAAGTGAACATTTACTGGTTTTTAATCACAAGGATGCCAAAAGAAACATTTTTAAATGGTTATAAAATGCTTTAAAGAGATAAATCTCTAGCATGCCTTACTATGAGCACCCATCTTCCCCCTTTCCCATGTGTATATTTGAATTAGGACCATTTCCATCATGTTAATGCATCTCATTACCAGTAACAGATGTATTACGGTCCTCTATGCATATGGTTTTGATTTGTGCCATGGCCTTTCATATACATATAAAGTCCTGGCATCAGCTGCCATTTAAGCAGCTGCCACAAGGAGTAATGTGTTTTCAGAAAAGCAAAGGCTGGTGGTTCTCAAAGAAGTTTTGATAGTTGAAAAAAATACAGAAGAAAAATAGTCCTGTTTCTATAAGGCTTTTCAAGATAGTCCTGAAAGACTTCAAGGACTATTCTTTCTCTCTAAGCTTACAAAACTTCGTGGACACTTCCATTTTACAGGTACAGATTTTTTTTTTTTTTTTTTTTAATGGGGGACAAGAAAGAGAACACATTCTATTTCCAGGTTGAGTCTAAAATTAATCATGCTTACACTAAGTAGAATAGTGGGGTTTTTTTCACAATGCTGGATTCATACGTATTAATGACTTATGAAATCACTTAGTCCATCTGTAAATCAAGCCACTGAATTTCCTACTGCAAGAGTAGTTTTATATGGCGGGCAAGAATAATAAGATATCATACTTCAAGAGTCAGGTTGATTAACACAAAAATGAAGATCATAGAATCATTAAGGTTGGAAGAGACCTCTAAGATCATCGAGTCCAACCGTTGACCCAACACTTCCAATGTTTCACCACTCTTTCAGTAAAGAAATTTTTCCTTACATCCAATCTAAACCTCCCCTGGCGCAACTTGAAGCCATTTCCTCTTGTCCTATTGCTAGTTACTTGGGAGAAGAGACCGACACCCACCTCACTACAACCTCCTTTCAGGTAGTTGTAGAGAGCGATGAGGTCTCCCCTCAGCCTCCTTTTCTCCAGGCTAAACAACCCCAGTTCCCTCAGCCGCTGCTCATAAGACTTGTTCTCCAGACCCCTCACCAGCCTAAGATAACAGTTACTCAAATTCAGTCACATACTCTGTTATACTGCTAGTGAGGTACACTATAGATATGTCATCACTTTCCAAATCATTAGAGACTAGACATGACCGGATTCCTGATAGAGATGTAGGTTTCATTTCTATAGTCATAACTTCTATTTGGGCCAGTTTTAAATTGAGATAATTAAAGACAACTTCAATATTTTACAGCTGTGGAATCTGCACAAAGTTTAGCCCTTTGCCATAGCACTGCTGAAGAGCTTTCATTTAGAATAGAACTGAAGATTTCAGGTCTTCAGACCTTATGACTTAAGAACCACCTTAAAAACATGACCCAGGTAAAAGTAATGTGATTATACACACCAAAATCTACATGAATCATGAAACAAGATTTCTGAACATGTGATATTTGTCTCAATGGGATTTCACTCTGATTCCTAAGGATAACTAACCCTACTAGCTATTCTAGCATAAGCAGCCAGCTAGTCTCTCTCAAGGGGAAATATTCATTGTGCATCTAGAAACTAAAAGACAGTGATTTGAAAAGCACTTTATAGATCCAAAGTACTGTCATTTACTTTCTGACACTCCACACTAACCAAATCCACCCTGGCAAAAGAACCCTGTGCTGGAGCAAACAGTGCAGAAAAAAATTAGAGGAAAAAATAAAAAGGAGGGGTGGAGCATCTGTGTTCTTCCATCTAGGAAAGATTTTTTTTATATAATTTTAAAACGTTTTCATTGTTCCAAGGTGTGAATAACCATTATTCATCACAGTTGCAAGACTGTTTTAGTCTCCTTCATGGAACCAAGCACGTTAAACAGCGACCTCTGCAACCCTAACACAGATGGGGGCGGAGATGGCTTACTGACTATTCACATTTGGCAGTCCAGTAACACACACACACAAAAAAAGATCAGAGGGGGTGATCAAAACTAATACACCATAAACAAAAGCCTCCTGACACTTTCTCTAAAGATTAAGGCCTTCCTTTTTTGACTGATCAGTGTCTGAAATAAGCTTAGATTATTGTCCTGCTGCTCAATTCCCTCCCTACTCAGTGAACTGATTCAGCAAACTCAAGTTAAATACTCCCTAACGGAGTATTTAATGCCCTGAACTTTAGTTAGCTTTTTAGCTCAGAAGCGGGTAACGATGACATTAAATTTCTGCATTAGAGAAGCTATTGTTATGTGAAAAAGGGAGGGGGGGATTGGGAGAGGTAATGAATGCATTTTACCTGATTTTTATTGGATTGATGTACTTGCCTGTAAGCATATCAAGCCACATCAATACACGCAGCTAATGAAATAATTAGTTGTTGGAACCATCACCTTATGTTTGCTTAGAGGAACTCGGCTTTAATGAGGTAAGCTAGGCGGAGTTAGGGGGATCCCTGAGGTCGAGCCGAGCGCTGCCCGGCTGCGGGAGGCGCCTGCCCGCCGGGGAGCGCAGCCCCACAGCAGCCCCTAGTGCCCAGCGGCGAGCACGGCACCTGCGCCAACACCCACCTCCGCGTCCCCCTCGGGGCTTCTTACCCACTCCATTCCCTTTAAAGTTGCGATTAGGTGAGAGAAATCATGCTGAACCGGTGCTTCACGAGCCCTGCCGGTGACTTAGTGTTCCCAAGGCTTGTGATGCACCATGATAAATTGAATTTAGAAATCATGCTTCTTTAAGAGCTATGCATAAAGCAGTTCCAGGTCACCAAGAAAACAAACTGATTTTTAAACGGTCTACTTTCAATCATGATAAAACTCAGTAAGGAGTCCAGAAAAAACAGCAAAGAGAAAAGCTTGAAAGATTTAAAGTAGAGATAGGGCTCACTGAAATGCTGTCTTTTAACGCTTGGCTCCAGATACGATCTTTCAAAAAGACTGGCCAGAGGAAACACCACTCAGATCTGCTCCTATAGGAGAGGAGGCAAAAGGCTACAGTAAGCAAAACTTGCAACTAATTTTTGGAGACAAGGCGGGGGGAAAGGGAAACACTGATTCCAGCTCTTTAGCTGAAACTCAACCTTCTTTCCACAAGTTGCAGGAAAAGGAAAAAAGAAAAGGTCATCTAAAAAAATTCTGATAGTTTTTCACCTCAGAAGTACAAGAAGTTTTAATGTTTGGAACAGAAAAATTGCTTCTGGTGTAGCAGAAGTGAGTATGACAGAAGCACTTCAACCTTCTGAACAAATTAATAAGTGTATGTCCCCACCCCCCCCCACATTATTTCTAGCTGTAGAAATGGGAACAGGAATGCATTTCTAAATAAATACTGTGCTACTCTCTGATCAAAGTCTGGAAAGGTTAGTGTTGTGCAGTGTTAAGAGAACAATGATGAAAGAGACAAGAGTGGTATCTGTATTTATGAAGATTTGAGATCAAAACGTGAAGTCAACTCAAGTTGTTTCATAAAGCAAAGTAGCCCAAAGTATTTTGATACAGACACAACCTTGTTCTGACAGTGACAGAACATCATGACAAGACTAAAGTGTTATTAGTTGTATTACTTAAACTGTAGTTAGATTTATGTGAAGGATGGTAGGGACTATCTTGAAGGATTCAGTGCTGCTGCTTCTTATTCTGATCTGGAAAAAAAATTTTATTTTAAAACTTTCTTGAGGAAGAATATATATACATACTACTGAATGCATACACTCTGTTTCAGTTTTGCCTCTATCATGTCTGAGAATTGAAAACTTCAAACCCCCCCATAGCTTCCTTACTTCTTATCACGTTGTAAGTTCTTAATGCATTAATTTCCAAAAACAGAAGTCAAAGCTTCCATCTTTATGAACCTTCCTTCCCCATTTCACACAGTCACAAACAACCTCTTCTGATTACACTGTTGTGATATTCATTTTACCTAATGTAGATGAAGCCTTAAGTATAGAAGTAATGTTAACAGCAAGTTTACTTAACGTTTTAAATGTATCCTCTGTACCACAACAGAAGCAATGGGGTAAAAAGTTATACTGTCTTCTGTGCTTCAACTCTAGACAAAATCCTAAATGTAAATATTTGCTCTGTAAGGAATACACACTGAGGGGGGCGGAATCTACCTTTTAATCATAGTTTTCTATTTTTGGATCCTCCCATCAAGTTCAATAGAAAATTACATCCCAAACATTAAATGCTATGGGATAGTTCAACAAGTCCTACAGGAAAGTGCTATATTAATGTTTTATTATAGCCCATAAATTTAAGAGTAATCACCATGTAGTCCTATTACTTTTCAATGGAAGCCTATAATCTTCATATCCATTAAATGTCATACGGATCTTCTTCAGGGTACAGACGTTCCTCTAAATCTGTGACTGTAGGTTCATGCACCATAGCCTTACCTTCTCTAAAGCTCTTGCTACAGGGGTTATTTTACCAAACACTGCAAGTAGATCCTTTGCTGGGATCAGCTGGCTAGACTGCTGTAGGGTCTCGTAAGCCCCTGTGCTGCTGCAAGGTCCGACCTGTCAGTGTCCTCAGAGAGTGGTGTCAGTCCTCTGGTTTCTCTATGCAGCTACAGAGCAATTAAAGCAGCACGACACCTGCATGGGTTTTGTAATATTCATCTCTATTATTCAAACTGATATATATACTTATTCCCACCATTCTGCTTCTGTTGTTTCTACCCTTGAGGGAAACACAATCAACCTTGCAATTCCACAGCATGATTTGTAACATGATATATTAGCATAAGCTGCAGTACAGGCTATGGTTGGAACTTCACACCCACTGCGAACCAGGGGCTATGCAAAACAATGGAACGTGAGACATCACCTGCAATACAGCAAGTCAGAACTTCATGGTTGATTTAGTGACTCAACTCTTGCTTAATGCTTCTCAAATTATTCTTGGACTAGCTGGTATGGAAGAGTCAGAAGTTGTTTGCGTATTTCATCTCCATCCTTACCAGCATAGGGCAAGCAAGCAAGCAAAGAAAAAGAATGAAGTAACTATGACAATGTTTAGAAACAAAACCAAAATTAACCTTGCTAATAGTCTGGTTCCTCTTTATACCCTAAAATGACACGAAGGCTGCCCACTGTCTTGACATGGTGACCCACCTTTGTTGCCCTCTCATCCAACATGAGTGGCAGTTGCACCAGTTCTAGCCAGGGCTTGGTGCAGGTAGTTCAGATGTAGGCGTCTCCAACATGATCCATTTCTCTGTCATCTCTGTCCTGCGCTACTGCAGTATAATTTTAAACCCATTTGGCCACTGAAGGTAATGCAGAAGGCAGCAGCAAGGCAACAGCAGTGTTCTGATCCTCACTCCTGCCTGCGGAGAAGCAGCTTAATAGAATAATTTTGGCTTTAAAGGTCACAGGTAGCAAAAGATCATATATCTGAACTTCAGTCTTGACCCTTACTGCATTGCATTGATTGCGCATCCTGTTTTGTTCCAGTTCCACCAAGTTAAATAGGTGGAATATCAGAAGGAAGGTATTGCTTTGTCTCATGAAATGACTGAATTTTAACAGCCATTCAACAATAAATTCAAAAAAATGATTACTGCTTGCCGAGTGCCTGCAAGTAGAGATTGAAAGCCCAAGCAAGTAAAAGCATTTCTTCATCTTATGAAACTCAGGGCATTGTATGTATAATGAAATGCCATTAAAGATATTTGTTACTGTAATACAGAGAAAGCAAGTTAATCAGAAATAGCACAAGTGTCAGGAGTATACAAGGTGGTGGCAGGGAAGCTTCCCATTTCTGTCCTGAGGGGTAGTAGCCATGCACTGGGGGAGCAATTTACCAGCTTAATGCAATAGCTCAATAACAGTTTTAGTAGTCTATACAATATATAAATCTATACATTCTCTACAGTACAGGAAAACAGGTCATAGAGAAAGCAAAAGCAAGTAAGACAGATCACAGAGTATCTGCATATGGTTATAGTAGATCAAATATAAGACTGTTCTTCTAACCACAGCTACCTGAACTTTCATAATGTCAACAGGTACAGAAAAAGAGTGCATATTGCCTATTCTATTGGGGGTTAGTATGTCTAATGAGTAGGGCAACAAGAGTATTGATTAGGTGTATTACTTTCTTTTGTTTTGAGACAATGTCTACATAAACAATGGAATTCAAGGACTTCAAATCTGGGGCAAAAGCAAAGGTAAACAAAAATTAGTTTCATTTCATATCACCCACACATCAACTCCTTCTCAATATTAACCTCAAGTCACAAAAATAAAATTGAGAACTGTAGGGGGGGGAAAAAAGGAAAACACTAGAGCTCAAGCAACAGACCTTAAGATGTGATGTTAAAAAAAAAAAAAAGCATAGTTTTACACTAGTAGTCTTGCCCAAAAACATTTTTAGTGTAGCTATGAAAGCCTTTTGCTTTTTCCAACTGTATTAGCTGTTTAAGAGATATTACCTAACAAGGTAGTTTTCATAAAAAGTAGGAGCGTATTCATCATTTGTTTTAGAAACTGAAACAATTAAAGCGTTTCCCTTTCTTTGTAGTATTAAAAATTCAAACAGTATTATACTAGCAGAGGGCAATTTCCAGTCCCATTACTAACAATGGTATAAAGCCAGTGTAACCTTAAATTCTCGATGTTTTCTAGTGCCTGTGTTATCCTACTAAAATCAACTGCAACATCAGGGCCTTTTGTGGAAGACATGCTCTTCTTCCTCCAGTGACCTTTCCTCCACTGCTTCTTGTAGTGCTTACCACTAGGCTTAAATAATTAAACATGCTTAAGCCTGAAGTGATTGCAGAAATGCACCTACATTTTAGAAGTACTATTTAGACAATAATTTGTAGAACAACAACAGGATGCCAAATGCTTATTCTCATAAACTGACATCCTTATTGGAACTACCTACTCATTTCCATTGCCTGAGGGCCTGGACAAGATCATGAAAGCGGCCTTCTAGTACACCAATTACAGTTAAACAATATGGAAAGAACTAAAGAGACAGCTATCAGCAACATTGAGAGGTAAAAGAATTTAAGTGTTAAAAGCTCAGGCATGGTTTCTGATAAAAAAAGATAGCACCGTCATTGTACAATAGACATTTAACCTGGACAAAATAACCTCAGGAAGTAATTACTTATGTTACATTTAGAAATATGTGGTACTTTCTCAAATATTCACAGAATTAGAAAAATCATGACTTTCCAAAATGCAATTTCTCCTCCCTCAATATAACACAAAACTCACTTCCGCTAGCAAAGTAAACATTTATGAATATCAGAGTAGTAACTTTATCCATTTCTACTTCCTCTGCATCCTCAAGACCATCACTTTATAACATTTTGCTCCTAAAGTTGCCCTCCCCATATCCAAAAGTGTAAAGAGAAAGGTGGTGGTGGGGAAGCATATTTCCTGCTGACAACACCAGAAAGACTTCAAACTGGCTCATCCCTAACGAGAGACAAGGAGGTAAGTTTATGTCAGACAGATAAGAGATGATGAAATAAGTTAGGCTTCTCCACTGCTAGACCTCAAAAGCTTCCATTAAGTTCCAGATGGAATAATCATTGAAACGCTCATGATTCACAGCACAGCTTTGATTTCAAATGGGAAATTACATTACACAAAAGAAAGTATTTTGGACAGACCTTTTACTAAGATTCCCCCGTCTTTCTACATTCTGTAAAAGCATGTCTAGTAGAACATACACATTCCATATGTTAAATGAGGTGTTTGATAAATAGACATAAAATTAATACTCTTCATAAGTTTCACACAAGTCTTCACAAGAAGGAACTCATGGGATCAAGGAAATTCCACCCTCTCTTTCTAAACTTCTAATCTAACACATCCCATACAGGAAAACAGCGTAATTAACACCACTTGCTTGGTGGCAAATATTCCCCCTGAAAGAAGAAAAGTTCAGATGTAGGTAGAACTCCAGAAATGCATCTCTCTAAAAATAGGACAAATCTAAAGCAGACTTTTGACGATTCATGTATTAGAAAGTATTATCCCAAGCCTGCATACTACAGAATGGAGTTGATATATCTGGAGACAGGTGTGGAACTTCTCTATTCATCTAAATGAAAAGAAAGATCTTGCATCTCCGCCTAGTTCAGAAAAAGAATATAATAAGAAGAATTAAGGCAGATTAAGAGACTCTTTTAGGCAGCTTAAGACCCTTAAGCACACATTCCCAAGCCAAGTAATTATAATATAAGAAGTCTCCTAGTTACCTCTCTCAACTGTCACTGTTTTCAGTATTGCATAAAGCTGCTTAAACTATAAAGCTGATTGTCAAGGGAATCCCGGTTTGAAGGGATCTTTCGTGGATTCAAAGGGTTGTGACTTCTGTAAAAGGAGGGCATCAGGTTACTGCAGCAAGCCCTAAATACCAATGACAAAGGAGGAAAAGGAAAGCTAGTAAGTCAGACTATGCTGCCTCTCCCTTACTACTCAGCTAAATCGCATGGTAGTTGCAGGGCAGGACAGAGCCGAGAAGGACTATAGCAATCCTTGCTCCCCTGAGGCCACTTTGTTCTCCAGTGAATAAATAGTACAGATACTCTGCTGCAGGTCACAGGAAAACAAGAGGTGCCTCTGAGCAGCGCTGCTACGCACAGCCCACTCCACTGCAAGCATCCACTGAAATTTCAGAGGCAAAAACCCCACATGGATCAGGCATAATATGAAACATGAAGCGGAGAAAGAAAATGCATGGTATTTACTGCCTGACAACCAGGTTACATTAATCCAGCCATACGTTAACTCAGCCAAAGTCCTTTGCATATTCTAGAGCTGATAATATAAAGTCATTCAAAATTTTTTTTAGTCACTAAAAATCTTCAAAGCTTACACAGTTTTTACTTAAATTTTTCACTGGAAGACGTGGGTGATTACATAAAAATTGCCACATAGCAATATATTCTAAGGCCTAGCTCATGAACTCCAGAAATCATAATACTTGGGTTTCTAGAAATGAATTAAAATACCTACCCATATTGCCACATTCAAATATTCTAAGGCCTAGCTCATGAACTCCAGAAATCATAATACTTGGGTTTCTAGAAATGAATTAAAATACCTACCCATTCAGTTAAATTGTGTCATAAAGGAAGTATGAAGTAAATTTTCAATCCATCAGTCATTTTATTTGAATGTTATCTCTGGATACTTAGGCTCTTGCATACCTACACATTAAATTACCTCTTCTGCATGCCTCAATTTGCTTCAGACTTCCTGAATTCAGCTGATGCAAATGTTAACTGTTGTGAACCCACCACTTCTGTAATTCTCCCAACAATCCCATCTAAACTCAGGTTTAGCACACACCCATATAAACTTCTAACCATACAAAGCACCTTGTTTTCCTGGGCCTGCACCCTTCTCCAGTTCACACACTCCTTTCGCCCAAACGTGGTCTAAACTATGTCTCAATTTTTTTCAGAACTAGATTGCACTTCCACCTGAGACGAATGATTGCATAGTTGAACAGATAAAGAACATGACTTTAATATTTACAACCTCGTCGCAGTACAATAATTGAAGAGTCTGTGGTGAGGCAGTATTCCCAGGAAGATATGTGCTTACTTGATATTTATTCTTACTCAATATATATTCCTTTGCTTAAGGAAACTGTAGCTCAAATTTCCTATAAAAGTCCAAGGCTTAAGTTTTCAAAGCTTTTTCAAGAGAGATCCAAATCCCTTATGGAGTTTTGATAATGCCACTCCTGTTGCCAGACTTGCTCTATCTACCCTTGCTCAAAATAAAAATGAAGAATTGGGACCTGACTAAGTGGCATTTCTGAAGCATATGCTTGAGGTGCTTAAAAGAACATTCTACAGCCTGTTTTTCCGCACCCAAACTGCTGAAATACACTTTCACCACATGCAAAAGTAAAATTTTCTTCCATGTGCAGTCTGTACAATGCAATCCCTGCTTGTACCCTTACAACAATATGAAACTACTTTTGTCTTTGGGGTAATCTCTGCACTGTCTTTCCTTCCTACTTTGAGTTCACCCATTCCACTCTTTTCTCTCCAGTTTTTACTATTGAATCTTCTGCTTTCCAGAAGGCAGCTACTCTTGCAGGTTTTAAGAAAATTGTAGGTAGATCATTTAGCTTCAAAGTGCCTCATTTTCTTCCTGAAATAACTGAGGGTATAGTGAAGATTTATAGGTTTACATGAAATGCACCATTATTATAGCGAGTAGCTCCAGAGAAAAGCCTATAAATAAAAATAGGTTGAAACAAACGCAGCCTCAATGTGAGAGCCTCTGTAGAAAGGCTTAATCTCAGAACACTCACCTTTCTCTTTGTCCCTTCAACTAGAAGCTGCATGATGCTTTCAACAGTGCTTAACTGATGAACAGTATGGGGTGGGGGAAATCACAAAGGCAGAGAAGTGCCATCCCTAGCTTTACCTAACAATACCAAAATGATGTCTTATTGGTTTAATAAGCTGGTGATCCACCACATACGTAGTGCAGAAGTGTTGCTTTTCTTTCTTGTTTGCCAATTTCTTCCTGGGACAGCAGAAAAGAGAGTAAAGATTATATACTAGTAGACAAATTAGAAAAAGAAAGCCAAGATTATATGGAAAATATGCCCACTGCTTGATAGCCCCACATTGCACTGGTAAGATTTTCTCCCTTGACTAAACAATAGAAAGGGAAGGACTCTTTTGCTCCCACAGGGACTTAAATTAAGCAAACATTTGCAAAAAAAAAAAAGTTACTGGCCTCCCACCTCAGTTGTCTGTATCTTTACCTCATACCAATTCAGCTCTTTCAGAGAAGCTAAACAAAGAAGGATATAACCCTGTTCTTACTCTTGTAAACAGGATGAACAACAGGACTGGAACTGACAGTCTCTAATTACTAGTACGTGCTGGACTTCATGAGCACTTGACATAAATTTAACCTACCAAAACAACATCTTAAATTGTCGAAGAAATTAAAATAATGGGCCTCATGGAAAATCTCCTTTCCATGGGTTGCAAGCTCAAAGCTATGTCAAAAATGCAGCAACAGAAGCCCTTTGTATTTGCAGTTAATGAGCCTCATTTAAGCATGCTTTTGTTTTACACTGATGTTTCTGCTAGCCTTTGTAATGCATAGAATACCTACCACTGATGGCCAGCTGAGTAAAGAAACTTTGGCAAGTTACAAAATAATTGTCGTCCACACAAAAAGTTTCTTCAACACACACCAGGAAGAGACCTAGATTCTTTGCTACACTTCTGCCTCTGCAGTGTATGTTCTGAGAAAGAAAGTCTCCAGTTTCTGAAGAAATTTCTGCCCACCACCTTCCTCCAGGATCGGTAGGATTCTACCTTACGTAACCACTCTATGTTTGGCAGCAAGAGCTCTTACATGGCAGCATCTTGCAGATTTTGAGAATACAGAAACAGTAAGTTTCCTCCTCAGCAATATGAAATAGCTGTAGAAAACTCAGCATACCACTCGGGCATTTGAATCTTAACTTTGAGAACGTCACCATCACTACCTTATCAACCCTAACAGTAACAGCCTCTAGAAGCAAATACCTGTATATGTATACCATGCTTTCAACACTCCTCTTTTGGACCACTCCTGAAAGCTACAGTGTCTAAGACAACTTTTTTTTTTTTGTTGTTATAAAACTCAACAAGAATACATGATCTTTTGCATTAATTTCATAGAAACTTAAGGAACTCTAACTACTAAAGGATACCTTCTTGGCTACCTGTCTGTGGAAGGCCAAATAACAGGTAGCACCACAAAGGCTGTCTTCCTTAAACAACCTGAGTAACTGTCCTTTTGAAAAGCTAAGAAATTAAAGAATCTCCCAGACAAACTTCATTCTCACACTTCCAACTAGGAGTACTGAAAGCAGAAAATTAATTGGTTTTAATCTGCTGCTTAAGAGTTTTGAGTTTATCTAACATGTTTGCTTGCCAAGCCAGGAATTGGAATTTTGGGTTCTGAGTCTCCTTCATTCCTAAACCTTATCCTTTGACATGGAATGAAAAGAAATGGGAAGGAGAGCAATGTGGGCATGGGGGTGGGGGGAAAGGGGGCAGTAATTTACTGCAGTCAACTAACTTGTCAACTGAAAGGATATATTTGTAACTTCATTTTTTTCTTAAGTGGCTAAAAGCAATAAATTTTACTTACTATTAATTCTCTTAAAGTAAGAGATTTAAGAACACTAACTCTACCCACAGGAATTTCCAGTGATCGTACCATTTGTCATTAGAGAAATACACATTCATAAGCAGTGTGTGTTTACTGATAAACCACTCTTTTCTGGCTCCTTATTTCAAAGCCAGGTTCAGTGTCATCATATCAGTGTAAGATAATATTGCAGACCAACACGATGAGTCAGCAATCAAAACGACATGTTCTGCCATCCCACAGAGCTTGTTCTTTTGGTTCAAGTCCTGGAATTGCTGGTACATCTCCTCTCTCCCATCCTCCCCTTGCTTGCATGCCGCTGCACAGCTCCAAGATTGACTTACCAGTTGTCAGCCCAGCTTGTTTCAGAAGGAAGGAGGAATCCATGTGTTAAAGTACCCTGGGTCTTAGAAACACAGAAGCATGTGCTGGAGGAGCTTAGTGCCTGGTTGGCTGACTTCAGCAACGAGAAGAGGAAGCTGCTCAATTAACTGGAACTAAGTGAAAAAGAAATTTCAGTTTTCTTTATCTTCCACTTATTTTTAGAACAACATTTAGATAATTCAGCTCATGAGGCTCTCATTGTACCCATATTCCTGCTGAGAGACTTTACCTATGATACAGTCACTGCAAGACCCTTGCAGGCCTTCCCTTCGTATTTCAGCAAGATGTACAATGCGTAGTGGATTGAGCTCATACAAGCACCCAAACAGTGAGAAGAAAGCATTTTCCACATTAGGTGAGACTGAAGGCGTATGGGGCGTTACACTGTGAAATACAATTAAAGTGGAAGGGCCACTAAAATGAAACACTTGACATTCTTCTCACAGTTCTTTTTAACTGAACGTTAAAAAAAACCCCACACATGGTCCAACTGGTGCTAAAGCCTGTTCCCACATAAAACCTGCTAGCACTGAGTATTATCCATTTCCATTCTTGCCATAAGAATAGCAATGGTATTAGAAACCAAAATTGTTCCCATGATATAACATGTTATATACAATATTGTGTATAAGACCTACAAACAAAAACAAAAAATAGCAAATCTGACAGTATAATTAGGCAGTCAGAATTGAAATCCAGGAAAAGTTCTAATCAAAATCTACTAAACCAACAGAAATACTTAGGTAGGGGTGAGGGGAAGAAACATGACATTTTGTCATCAGTGAATCTGTTAACATGTAAAATAACCACCATTTGCTTTAGTCTGCAGTATATAAGGAGGTAAGACTACATGCAAAAAATCCACACCAGTCTCACTTCTGTAGGGTTGATGATCAACAGAAATAGATGATTAATAACGTCTGAACACCATATCAAGAGAGCAGTGACATCTTTTCTTTTCCAGCATACAGGTGACTACCCTCCCACTCAGTTTAGGTCATGCAACACTACTAAATTATATCCTACACATCAGAATATGTAGAAATACTAGTGGAGCAAATGTGTTGTCTTTTTCCCCAGAACATGAAAGTTGTTTCATCTCCAGGCAGAACGTTTCCCCCTGCTTTCATCCAGTCAACGTCTCTGCTTTGATGGTCTCATTACATACTTCAATTCTAAAACCAGGGTAAGGCTCTAAAACTCATGAGTTTTCATTTCTACAGACACACACTTTTTTTTTTAGCCCTCATTACACACAGACTGTTCCCCATAGTTAAAAGAGAGCATAGCTCGTTGCCTGGTGAAACAGATGCATGTGCTACACGCGACAGGGCTTGAGGGAAGTACAATGAGGGAAAACTATGGCAAACTGCATCCTGCCCAGAAAGAGATTTGTTTTGTCATAATCATATAGCGTAAAGGCACACGCAACACAGAACATCACTTCCAGAAAACGAGGGGAAACACACCTATAACCAGTTCTCCTTTCTTCCTTAATCCCTCTTTAAAGCTATTATGCAAAACCAGTGGGAAATAGAGGGACTGACTGACAGGATGCAGTAACATAAAGTGATTTGATTACTCTGAAGCAGAGCCTTTTCATTAAGTTTTTAGCTTTACAACACAGGATCTATTACAAGAAGGGTCATTACATTTATTTGTACCAAATGGATCAAAGGTCCATCCTATTTCATGTGTCCTTGTATTTATAAATCTTACGTAAGTCCCCTTTTCTTTACATATATTACATATGTATACATACAAACGCAAGCCCCTCAACATTTGATTATTCAGTAGAACTGTATTTTGATCCATGTCTTTTTACACTAAATAACCTGCTATGCAGTCTTTCAAATAGATACCATATCATTCAATATTAGTCATTCATGTTCATATAATTGAGAAGGAGTAAGTACCTAGCAATTCCATTTGGAGAACCAAGCATCTTTGAAATGCATTTACAGATGGTTTTCTCACCTCCTTGGGAATGCTAAGTACTATCAGTGCAGCAATAAAAAAAAGCTCAACTACAAGAGCTCCGATTCTATTGCAATGCAATGGTATTTTATTTCTATTATTTAATGGAAAGATGGGAAAGGCTACAACAGTCATACTGTTCCTGCAGAAACTGCATTGGGGGGGTGCAGAGGAAGGGTAAGTGCCAGGTTTAAACACTGAGTAGCACCATAGCTGTATGATTGATAGATCTCCAGAAATACTGGAGTGCCATGAACCATGCTGGGTGAGACATTTACTTTGGTCACCTGAGCACTTGGTAGCACCTCCATCCTAAAAATTAAGGGCTCACCAGAACTCATTTGTGATTGGCACTCTGTTCCATATGAGTTACTACTGTTTGGTCCTACATATTTCATAAATTCTGTAGCTGAAAAAAAAAGAAAGCAGCAGCATTCAAAAGGTTAATGAGAAGCAAACCGATGAACTTCACATAAAGTGATGCACAAATCCTCAATTTCCATTCTGCTACCGTCTACTTCCGCTAACAGCAGCAGAAGCAGCTTTTTACTTACATATTCATCATTCCAGATCTGACAAATGCAGAGAAAAAAACTAGACAAGATTTATGAAAATATGGAGATCTCTATTGAAGATACTGTATGAGCTATATTTCTTGCCCATTCTAGATACTTTCCAAATATTTTAGCTGATTTAATAAAAAGAATTCTCTCCCTAGAAATTCTAATACCTTTGAAATGAAAGGAGCTTTCTAGTGCTATTTAACTAACATTTTCCAGCACTATAGATCATTATTTTGCAAGCATTTTTACTGTGCAAATCGCAGGCAGAGAAGGGAAAAAAAAAAACCACCCCAAAACAGAAAAGGAAGTAAAAAGGGGATACAAATTGCAAGCACAGACTTTACAAACACCACACTCCATATGCACCCAGTACTCACGTTTTAGCTTTTTTCCCCAGCTCAAACAAGCAAGCAGGAAACAAAAAAAGGAAACAGAAGAGGTAGACAAACCCCTGGGCTTACCTTTTGTACAGTCCCTCTGTAAACTTCTCAGAAATTTAAATTCCTCCAGCTGGATTTGATTCGTTTTGCTTTTCTCTTTCTCGAGTCACACAGAAGCAAAACAATTAGTTTTCAGAGGTTCCATTTACTGCTTTTCCATCCCCAGCAAAATGCGTCCAGGAGACTATGCCAAAAGTAAGCCCAGAACTCAAAGGCAATTGGAAAAGGCAACGTAGGGGGTTGCTGAAGGACCAGATTGTGAAATTCAGTAGCTTGAGCACAGAAATAGCCTACTGTACAATGTACCTGGCTTCTTGCTCACCAAAAAACTGTAGTGCAAACTGTCAGTAGTAGCCTCCAATAGCTGCTGTGTGTGCTGCAGATGGTATGTCTCACTGTTACCTTCCCAGATGGGTAGAGGATTCAGAGAGCAGCAAAACCAGGGGGTCGCCTCCAAACCAGGTGGACTGCCAGCCACTCATTCACTCAGTCCAATTAATCAAGACAAGAACAGCTCAGTCACCAGAGGTATCTCCTTCCAGGGTGCACAGGATTATGGCAAGGTTATTAATCTTGCTTTGCTGCATCCCCCCCACCCCCTACATTCAGCAGCCTGCACCGAGATGATTGCCAGCTCTGTCTCTGTCCCTGTTCTACTGCATTTTGCTCAGCCCTCTGTTGCTGCAATTGAAACACAGAGGAGGGAGGAATACTAATAAGGTGGTTAGCTACAGTTTCTTTAAGGCATTCTACATATTGTGTGTGCGTACGTGCATGTGTGTGCATTTTCCATGGGGCGATCTGGATTTCTTTGCAGCTGAAATAGGACCTGTTTCTACATCAAAGTCTGAATTAATCTGGATTATCACTTAATGAATATCAGAGCCAGCAACTGTATTTATTTTACTTAGGATAAGAGGAGGGTACTAAGTGGTCTAGAAGATTAGAACCGCAGTAGTGGTTACAGGGGGAGGGAGTGGGGGCGTTGGTGTAGAAACCACTACACCCAGAAGAGCACGTCAGGTTAGAAAATTTGGTCCAAAGTGACTCATTTTAGCACTATTTTGGAAGTCATTCTTATATCCTGTACCAGTCAGGATTTTAAAATCAGCACTGTATTATCCATCTCTAGATTAGACAGCAATATGCAGAGTCAAGTAAATATTTTTAGAAAAGAAAGGATTTCTGGCAGGAAAAGAGAAATTTAGAAAGTTGGCCAAGGCAGACATCCAGCACTGCATTTCTGAAGGTGCTTGAAATTCCCTCCTGTACCGAGAATTGTTCTGCTGAAACCTTTGACTTGTGAAATGAGTTTAGAGTTCTCAGTCCAACAGCAAAACAGGTTTTCCATGTATTGTGTAAGTAGCAGACCTGCATTGGTGCGTGAACCTGGGTATTCTGTTGTGGCAAGTACAAGCCCTAGTTGTAATTCACTCCCAGGAAATATGAAAGCAGTCATATTGCCTTTGCTTTCCCAAAGGTAACTCAGACCCTCTTCATCAAGTTCAGGATGCAAGCACTGCTGTCTCACTTGGCATCCATAATTCCAACTTTTTGCAGCAGATGACACTTTGAGACTCCTTCAGGAACCTAAAAGCAAAAATCAACCATTCTTCAGAAGCAGCTTGGGGGCTACTACAGTAAGTTATAACTGTGTGGGACTGGTAAGGAACCAGTTCATAGGTCTGAGTAACCAAATATACTTGACAGAGGTCCCCATTGAATGAGCTACAGGAAGTGAGTTTGGTGCTTCATATCACAAAAAGAGCTAGCAACTAAACTGTGATTGAACGAGCACAGAGATGGAAATGCCCACGTAGTTTTAGATAGCCCATCCATAGGCTAGCTGGCAAGGAAGCCCAGCAGTATTACTGTTACTTTAGCACAGAGGACTGCAGTGTAATATGGCACTGTCCATAAGCACTGTTGCCACAATATTTAATGCTAACACCGAGTAAAAGCCTTCTACTGGTAAGTAAACCCTGCAGTTTTGACAGCCAGTGAACTTACAAAACCACACAGCACAAAAAGGCTGGATGTCCATGGTATCTGGAAAGAGAATACAGGGCACTGTAGGGAACTGTTTCAGAAGATGGAAGGACCAGCATTGTTCCGCTAATCACATGTAGTCACTTGGGCTTTTGTTCACTTTTTCAGCTTAACTTGCATTATAATTTAAATCTAAAATGATTTATTCACATGAAAGTCCACAGAACTAACAGGAGACATTGTAAATTGTAACTGATTTTTTTCTCCTTTGCTGTTTTCTTGACTTACGGAGCTTAAACAGAAACACAGGGTGTCGTGCAGTGTTAGGAATAGGACGGGTTGTGGAGAAGAGAAATAATTGCAGCATTCTCATTCATCCACGAACATAACTGAACCTATCCACATAGGAACATGAGCAGCCATAGTAGCTTGGACTGAAGGTCCATCTAGCCAAAATTTTGCCTCTGTTGGTCACTGTCACAGACAACCATAAGATCGAAGGAAGCAAAAAGTGGTATTTCCCAAGTAGACTGTCCCATCCTTTAATTCTGTGCCATAAAGAGTTGCAAGGTCAGATACAGGAATGCTCTGCACACTTGGGTATGCCACTCACAGCTTCATAGTCTTCTGTCATACCCTGCCTGGACTCATTGCTTCATGCTGAGAAGCCCTGATATATTTAATGGTCCTTCATATTGACTTTGCTCTATTCACTGGAAAACTCATGTCACAAACCTTTTCCACCTCGTGCAGTGTCCAAAACACCACAGGCATACCACAAGCTTATAGCACGATGTTGATACTTTCTGTTTTGAGAACACATCATCCCAGAACATGTGCTAATGAAGCTAATGGTTCATGTCTACTTTCTAAGACTGTGGCATGAGTAATTTGGCTACTCTCAGAATATTCACTTTATCAGTGACATAACATTTATAGTTCTAACTAGTCAGCCAAGATTTCATAAGACAGACCTCATGTCTAGACAAAAGTCTACTGTGGACGGTCTTTTCCACCACCTTAAAGTTGTTTTTCTAGGTGTATTCGGAATCGCTCGAGTACATAAAAAAAGGTTACACCAAAGATAGTTCAACCAATTCACACATCTAATGTTTACAATTCATGGGACTGGAACAACAGCAAAAAGAATTAAATTGACTTGCGTTCTCATTTCCATTTCCATGACACAGATTACATGCTACAGAGGAGGAAAAAAAAGATTAAGTGCTGTGCAAGAATAAGTTATTGTTAATAGTATCTTCCAAGTATTGCTCACCATAATCCCAAAGGTGCAGGCAAAGACCTCTGTCCTACCTCATCTGTCCTTACATCTGTGTTAAAACTATACCACCTGCTAATTACTTTCATGTTAATCAAAAGGAAAAAACATCCTTTGCACTTCCAAGGGTTGATTGTTTCTTGATTTTGGTTTTTTCCCCCAGGGGCAGCACATGTAGCACTTTGGACAAAACACCTCATCACTCCCCTGACCACTACAGTCTTACAAGCCTCTTTGTTCATATTCCCACATGATGCTTAAAACAGACAGTTTACAAAACAATACAAACCAGGCAGATATACCACTCCCTGCCCCCACCCCCAAAAACCCTAAACCTTACTTCAACTCCCTCTCACTTTGGCCCTCACCTAACTCAGCTGAACTTGATGACCTGTCAGTTAATATCACACCTCTGAAAAGAACTTCTGAAATTCAGCCCAAGTTAAGCACGTGAGCTTATTGCTCTGCAAAGCCCTCAGTGGAGAAAGTACTGACCTGGCACGCATGCACACACACAAAAACTCCAAAGTCCCTCAAAGTTTTTTGCAGTGTTTCACTTGGTTTATATTATGTTAACCTGTTTTGATTTTGTGAACCCCAAATCCATATGCTATTTGTCGGCCCAGCCCCCTTGCTTCCTCTTAATTTTCAGTGACTTTAATTAAGGAAAAGTCATATTTAAGACTACAATTTCCACACTGACAAAGCTATTAGCAAGGTGAAAGCTATAGCAGGGGTGAAAGATGATCTTGAGAGGCTCATGTAAACAGTCTAAGGCTGTCACCAGGTACAACCAGGCACCTCTGGCTGATGAAGTTTTAGGAGTTACTACTGCCAGCTGCCTACACTATCCATATGAACAGCCTAGTAACAATGATCAGAAGCAAATACATACCAGTTTCTCCGCACCACTTTCGTTGGCCAAGTCCTAACTTAAAGTCAGGATCAATGGGTGGTGTAAATGTATACGTTGGCCTACAAACTGCAGGGGCTGTGAGGCAGCACATGTTGGCTTCTGCTGCCTCTGTTATGAACAGCTGCCACTGCCCTCTACAGAAGCCCAGCATCCACTGCCACTGTTTGACTGAGGCACCTTCAGAGCTGGACTGTACAATGCTGAGAGCACTGTGATCGCTTTTCAATAAACCCCTCTCCCAGGAGTTGTGAAGCCTACTTGTAACCACAAAGATTTCAGGAGACAAACTGTGAAAGAAAGTGGAAAAGAGACAAGCAAGAGAACATATTATCTGGAGGGGGGTGGTGGTGGTGGGGAATTAATTCTTGGCAAACTCCTGAAATGTTTGCAAAGGTTATATTCAAGATAAATGGTAAACAGATTTCTACTGTGCTGAGCATTTTGTAGAAAGTATAGGGTCAGGGTCTACCCATTCCTGTTGCAATAGGCATATGAATAACAGTAATAATTATTTCACCCTGAACCTCTCTTCTCCAGGGAGAAAGAACAGCATAACTACAGCAAACTGATCCTTCATGGTTTTTACGTCTTAAAACTCATAGTCATAGTCTAGTGAGCAACACAAGCAAGTTCCTCAGAATTTGAGAAACACACTAAAGATAGGCATGTCATATAGTGGCAGTTGTGGGGGTTTTTTTAACCAACTTCTTTGGCAAATTGAGCAGTTTTCATTGTAGATATTTTTTAGTTCCAACAGAGACTTACCATCAGATTCCAGCCTTCTGCCTAAAAATTTACTCTAATTCAGTGCCTCAAGCCTGTGATTTCAAATTAATCCTGCAATGCTGACATACAAATCATAATCACCTTGATTTTGTGCTATTTGGCTGCTATTATTTGAAGACAGATTTTCCAGCCCTTATACCTGACTTACACAGAAAACTCAATTTGATCAAAAGTCAGAAGTTAAAAAAAACCCTACATGTTTCCTTACCTTTTCCTTTGGGAAAGGGGGAAAAAAAAGTTTAAAGCCTTATTTTGAAAGTGTCAAAAAGAACGCTTACAGCTCATCATCATTAAAGAGACAGGAGAAATACTTGAAGGATAGTGACATTGCCTGTGTTTGCCCTGCCTTTTTCCTTTGGAAGGGGGAAAAAAAAGTTTAAAGCCTTATTTTGAAAGTGTCAAAAAGAACGCTTACAGCTCTTCATCATTAAAAAAATATCATCATTAAAAAAAAAAAAAAATCAAAATCAATCAGAAAACCATGCCCACAGACTCCAACCCTCAAAATCCTACACAGATGTTATATTCTGATATATACCTGTTCCCTCCCCCACAAAGGAAATTATAATTTTTCCTCTGCGGTCAAGAGACAGGAGAAAATACTTGAAGGATAGTGACATTGCCTGTGTTTGCCCTGCCTTTTTCCTCTTACAGAGGCATCCACTCACAGCCACTGCTGCGAGCAGAATACTCCAATACACAGATCCTCAGCTTGAGCTAATATGACCATTCTTACATTTGCTTGCATTTATCTGTGATAGTTATTATCTCTCTTCCCCTCTGCAGAGAGATGGGTTGCAAGAATTAAAGGATGCGGTATGTCTTTTATCAAAAACAGAATTAGTCAAATTACTTGTCTGGATTTTACTCTCACGCCACTGAGCGCTTACTAGAAACAGCTGGATTGTTGAATTACACAGGCAGCCTTAAATACTGCATCACTGTTTAAGAAACAAGATGAAAGTTACTAAACTAAAACTAAATACCTTGGATTGATTTATCCTATACTGAAGAAGCATTGACAGCAAAAAAATTGGGGTATTACACTATTACATTTCAGTTCCCTAGAAGATTTTTCTTTTCTAAGCAGAAGGAGATTTTAATTTGATTTTTTTTTAGTTGGTCATAAATCTCTTCATGACCTTTAACTTAACATACATTCAGGTAAAAAAAATTAAGAAAACAGAAAGAAAAATCGGAAGCTGCGATTACTACATATATCTTAAACCAATATTTCGAGTCTCAGATGCTTTAATTCTCCAGGAGCTTTGACTATTCTCTCTGTATCCCTTGTGCCCATCAGCAGTTTATTATTTATACTGACTCAAGTTTTACTGACTGCAATTACGAATGCCTGAGGGATAGTTTCATCAATATTCCTGCTCTAGAGAGATTGCCATTTTCCTTCCAGCCCCAAGTCTAGGTTTCAAGTCTCACTTCCGTGCACGGGAATTCAGCAAACCTCCTTGATACTCAGCAGTGGGATAGGCATTGCTAAAGGAGGAAAAATATCAGGATGGGGGTAAAGTTAGCTTTATTTTAACAAAAAGGTATGCTTTCTATGTTTATCTGAACACTGCAGGTTGACTCTAGCTGACTACCAAGAACATCAGGAGAGGTCAAAATGTCTTCTCATATGTTTATGACTGTGCAGTATTTTAGAAAGTTGTTTTAGAATATTTACAGAGTTGCAAGCAGACACACAATCATTAAGATTTGCTTGCATGCAAAAACAACCTATAGTGAATCAAAACAAGGGGAACAATTAAAAAAACCCTAATTTCAGGATTCACAAGAAGGACAAAAAGACCTGAGCCTTTCTGAGTTTTACCTATATTCAGAAGAGTTCTGTGACAGAGTGTCTGCTCCTTCACATATCAAAGTCATGTTGAAATATGGTATTTTAATACTTTCTAGCTTAACCCAAGCTAGACCTGAAATAAGACATTTCACTTCACAATGGGGACAAAGGCTTGCGAGAGCCTAAGAGATCTGCAGCTACTGCAGAAGTTGCAAAATAAAAGCTACTTTAGCCTCAAACAGAGAGGTGGCTATGCTAATACATCTATTGGGATAGAAATTAATCAAACCTTGTACACAACTGCACTTGCAAGACTTTAAGGGTTAGTGTGCTCCATCAAGAAGGAAGTTGGCACATTAATGGGGAAAACCTAAAGAAGAAAATCTAGTTAGATGGTTAGGCTGATCAAGTAATTAGATTTGATTGTTACCTTGGCAGTAACCTCATGAAATACAGAAATGGAAGAGATCTGTTATGTTCATCTCTCTCAACCAAGTTCACCTCTCAGTTACTGCTCGGTAATGTATGTTGACCAGCTTGCAGTCTAATTTTAAAAGTCTGAGCAATAGGGTCTCCGTTACTTTTCATGGGAGACTGTTCCAAAGCCTAATAGATCTCGGAGTTAATGCTGTAAAGAGCCACTGCATGAACACTGAGTTCTATTATCTCAAAAATTCATATGCTGATAGAGTCTGTTGCAGGCTTAGATGACTTATTTTCCTGTTAAACATTTTTTGTCAGCCATTACATCCACGTCCCTCACGTGCAATGAAGCATTTTCCATACAAGAATTTCCTTTACTCTTCTTACTAACACCTACATATCACCATGGGCAACAGACAGCAAAAGATTAGCTTTTCTTGTGCTAAATTTTAAGCTTACAGATGATAGAAAAGAGCAGATTGTTTCGGACTTCAAGCTAAAGCTGGTGAGGTTTTTTTCTTCCTCACTCAAACCAGCGCAGCACTTCCAAGTACATGCTTTAGCAACAATAATTTTAATACATTATGATACCTACAGATGCATCTTTCTTATTGGTCTCAGAACAAATAGCATTTAACTATCCTCAAAGACAGCAGTCCTTTCACTTGTGGTCATACATCTACATGCGAGCTTGTCCTTTCAGGTTTGTTTTATAGTCGCTGTTAAAAAGAGTTGATACCTCAGGGCACTATTCATTTGTTGCGTTTTAGGCATCTACATTTGGGAGAAGGAGACCAGACCCTCCAAGGCTCAGGAGGGCTTGAGTGACCAGCTCAGACATAGATACCTTTCATGCAGGTGCTTACGTTTGGTGTTAGCAGATTGTTATCAAGGGTTAATCTGCAATCACTCTCCAGGAAGTATCATGCATCACAAATAGATAAGCTCCCTCTAAAGACTGAGAGGTCCAATAACTGTTGGTGCCAACCATGACAAAAAGATATTTCTTGAACGTTTAACCCTAGAGAATAGTGTTTACAAAAGTTAATTGCCTGTTCTTGTTAATGCTATGTCTATGTTCTTTGTCAGTCCTAGAGCAGAAACATGATGTCTTCCACTGCTTGACAATTTTCGGTCTATACCTACTTGGCCTGGATGATCTGGAGATAAAGGTTTCCCTGTACTGTGATCAATACACAGACTCACATCCCACTTCCGCCTCTATCACCTGCGTGCCCTGGACTCTGCTGCAATTACTGAAAGCACAGTTAGGAGAACCTCAAGAGGTTCACCAAATATATTTTGGAGATGTAAATGAAAACTGATGAAATTGGGTATGAGCTACCTCTATTAGCTGCCACTGTGGTGAGCTTGTTCTTTCTGCCGTGGGTGAGAGAAAGAAAGAAAAGAGAGCCGGGGTGAGAAGGAAGAAGCCGTTACAGCAAAACTTCTCTACAGATTCTGGGAAAGAAGAGTAATGACATCTTTGAATGAACACAAAATACACCAGAGAGTATTGATTGGAGTGGTAGGGTAGGACGGAAAAATCAAGGGGAAAATGGGGGGGGAGGGTGAGATGGGGAAGCACATAGCAAATCACCAAGTTTGAAAACTTGTAACTAAAAATGAAGCCCAAAAAAACAAATCCAGGTTTCATGTGAACAGAAGGCTGAAGGATTGAGCAAAAGACAAAGCACAATTAAAGAGTTTGGAAGTTACAGTACAAGAGAGAAAGTAACAAGCGAAAACTTTTAGGAATACATCCTTGTTTAGAATAACTCAAAATAATCCAGCCAAAACTTGCCTCCTTCCATAGCACACTATTCCATATAATAATGTTAATAAAAAACAAGTCGCATCCATTCTAAGACTCACTGGGGTTCATTGGTTTCCTAGTTGCTACCACTGAGAGTTTGTTACAGGACTTTGCTCAAGAATAAATAAATACAAGCT
>NW_008795128.1:985259-996939 GCF_000699145.1 Aptenodytes forsteri
AACTACAAATAATTTGTGTGGGAGAAAGAATATTTGCTAAGTTGTTTTGGCTAATTCAGGAGTAAGAAGAGAAAACCTTCTTAAATTTAAACCTGATTTAGTTCCATTAGATAGAAACAGAAGACTGACAGAAAACGTAGCTCTTGGAGGCATGCGTACCATGGAAACAAAATAACCATAGACTAACTTCTAATCAGGAGCTGAAAGTTATTTTACATCATAAAGAAGTTTTCACTAAGAATTGTTAGATGAAATTAAGGTAAATAAAAGTTTAGATTGTAAAGCACAAAACATGTATGTTAATTAGATCATCTTCATCTTTGGAAATGCCATTCAGAGGAAGTTGTGTAAGCCGTAGCATAGGTATCACTTTAAATGAGACTGGGCAAAATAATAGTACAATAGGGAATAATCTTGTACTGAGGATGAGTGGCATTAGGTAACCTAATGAAGGAGGTCTTTTCCATTGGTAGCTTCTATGATCCAACAGAGAAAACCCAAACAGCTGATGGCATTCTTCATAAAGACATGAATACAGAAGAAAAACAAGGATTTTGTTACCACATGGGGTATTAGAAAGACTCTGACAAGAAAAATGTTGTTAATTTCTATTTGCCTTTTCAGAAGGACTACATGCCAAACTATTAAGAAGGTGTTGGTTATACCATGCATAATCAAGGTTAGTTGATTACACCATTCACTCTAAGCAAAACCAAAAAACCCTAAAAATACTCTCTCATGGACAGTTTAGAATTTTATGAAACTGTAGCACTTTTGGATTACACGTCTCCCGTCAAGTACCTCCTTCAGGCTAAATGTTTCAAGAAAATTAATTCAGAAAGCAAAACTTACAGTAAAAATACTTTGATTTGCAAAGGACAGCGTTACAGCTAATCCACTGCATTTTTCTAGCATACTTAGACTTCAGAATAAGATTTTTTAATTTAGCAGGCAGCTCTCCCCAGCATCAGAAAATTTGTGTCATCCATATTTTGAAAGCATTGTGAACTTGTAAAACAAACATGGAAAACCTAAATACGCTCAGTTCACATCCATTCAACAGAGAGTTACTATGAGTTGGCAGCTGGGCTACTGAAGACTACAGATCAGACTAGCTAGCAAAAATGCACAGGCTGAAATAAGGGGGCAGGGGGGGAGAACTGAAAATTGCAGGAAAATAAAACTGAGCTTGCCCTAAGTGCTAAGAGGGAAAGAGACAGTGAATGTCACCGAAGTCCAAGGGACTAGGGTACTCCTCTAAGAGTTAGAAGCAGCAGACAAAAGCTCCTCACAGCGAGAAAGAGCCCAGGTCCCCTACTGCCCGCATGCTTGACCAAGCCAGTGTCCTCACACAGAAAGAGCACACATTTTCCCACTTGGTATTTTCTCACAGTTATTTTTGGATACCACATTACAGTAAATTATAATAAAGTCTTACACAGTCTTTGAACATAGAATATTTACCCTCAGAAGAGGGCTCCAAACCACATAAAGGTTCCCTAAGTTTAGAAGTTTAAGACTCCTGAAGAATAGGAAGGATTTTAAACACCCCATTTTTTTCATTTCCACACACCATCCCACAATCAGTATTTCCCATTAGCTGGCTAAAAGCAGCTTAAATACAACATCACATATGCATTCCTCACCAGTCCTCTGTTTAGACTCTGAATGCACTTCTCAGCAGTTTTACCAAAACGTACCTTCCCCAGAACCAGAAGTCTTTCCCTCAAACCCCAGGAAGCACATAACCCTACTACTAGGCCTGAGTAAGACACAGCTCCACAAAAAGAGTAGGGGAAAAAAGCAGCCCCTCTCCATTACTTCAAACCCATTTGATCACCACAAGCTCCTAACACTCCTCCTGCCCTTCTAGGCTCCATCTGAAAAGCTGCATATGCCCCCACCCAGCTGGGCACTGATTGCCATAAGTACCCCCCAAAACACCTATGCTCCCCCCTGCCTGACACTGACCCTTCACAGCTGACAGCAGTCAGGGTGCGTCAGAGCTTGCACCAAAGAGTGTGAAATCCAAAATCCTGGGCTCCCTGCATTGTGGCTCTAATTTTTTAATCTGAAATGTTCTGAACTTCTGTTCCATATGTAAAATGGGGATCATATTACCACCTTATTAAAGAAGAACAGAGGAAAATAACAGTGGAATATTAATATTCATGAAGCTCTCAGATGGTCTAAGGATAAACCCATGGAAAAGCCTATTGCTTAATAATTCTGTTCCCAGGAAAGCACTTGAAGCACTTGCAGTAAATAAGGCACAAGGTCAGGCACAGCAAAACCACAAGTTTAACAGCATATTGAATAAGCAGAAGTCATGCAGCCACCAGCATAAAAACAGGCAAATGTTATTCCTAGAGCTCCAGCTAGGCCATGAGGAAACCTGTAAGCGCCTGGGCATCTCTGGGGTGTTAGAGCTACTCAAAGTTACATCGCTTCTGGCCTAATGGGCATGCTTTCTATGCCCACAGCTTCCACCCATTATGTGGCCTTCGGAAGTCATCCAAACTTTTTTGTACTTCAGTTATGCGTATGTATTAATAGCTAATGTTACCTGGTCCTAAGGAGGCATTCTTAGGACTTATTTGTATTTCTATTCTTTTAGGAAATCAATGTTTGCATGATCTTCTTCTTACTACTGAACTTAGGGGGTTTCCTTGTGAAACTTCTGTGTTTCTGCTATCTGTTTACACACAAACCTGCACTGGTTTCCTGTATGTGGCATGTGCTGCTCTAAGAAAGCTGTAATGCTAAGCTGGTATAAGCTCTTCTTTTGGCCTCTAATACTTACTGATATAAAATTATATTTATTAACTACTCCTGTGAACCTGTATAGGAGCACCTTCATTCCCACATAGCTGGAGCCACGTAAGATTAATTCTGTGACTACATCGGCACCATGTTTTAATGAGTAACTGAGTACAGCTGAGCAGAAATATTTTAACCCATTGCAAAAGAAAGATAAAATACCGCAGCCTAAATCTCTTCTACTGAGACTTAAGCTAAAAGAATTTATTTTGCATCCATTGTCATCTGCTAAGCCACAATACAGCTGTGTATGTCTGGGTTCTGTATCTCAGCTGCCTGCACAGCACTGAGGGCAAATTGTCTTTGAAAAGATGTCATCTTAGTTCAAGAATTCTCTTCAGAAAAAGTTTCATCATCAAAATGTCACTGTAGAAATCAGTGTAATTTAGAAAAACTTAGGGCTTTTAGAGGGTTTTATGCAGATAGTGAGGGAAGGAACATGTTTAATTTTACAGATCAAAGGACTTCATTGAAGAATAACACTGAATGCAAAGGTATTAGCATTTCTTTTGATGGTCTGTAACCCAAGTAAGGGTGTTTATTCATTGTCACATGTTGCAAAATGAAGACAAAATCTTTGTATAACTCTCTAAAAGTGGGATAACAACTGGGAGGGGGGCAAGGAAAAAAATAAAAGCCCTATACGCTCAGTTGATAAAATTCAAGTTCAGAAAGATTGTGTTTCTCATTAATAAAAGAAATATGCTTGTCATTTCACAGAAGAAAAATATTGGTTATATATGTTTAACCTCAGGCTTTTAAAAAAGCCATTTCGGCAAGCTGTTGTCTCACACATATTGACCTTGATCCTAATGTCTCCAAGCTCTTTATGAGTTAGCAACAGCTGAACTCCAAATGAGAGTTAGGTGACAGATTATTTTCCCCAGTATAAAAAGAAAGCAGCCCTCAAAAGAGAAAAGCTGCTATTGTTCAACTGAGCACAATAATAATATCTTAATTGGGAACAAAAAATAATCTCCCATATATTCACAGATGCAGTGAACTTGTTGGAATTGTACATGGTGCAGACTTTACTCCAAAGTTAACTAATCAAAATCAGCTTCGTCCCCACATATCCTCTCATCTACCTCAACTGACTACAGGGATATAAATACCCCGCATCACTTTGTCTTCATTAGGATTTCAGGTTTTATGTCCAAATTTACTTTTGCAATGGACAATGCAGCCTAAGTAGCAGTTTTGGAAAAGAAATGAAGAACTAAAGGAAACCAAATCTTCAGAGAAAACGTTGCCATCTGAGCTGCAGCTATGACTTCCACCATTCTCACTCTCAAAAAAAATGAAGTGAGATCTCTGACAACAGATTATCTTACTGTCATGACCTGTGTCCACCCAAGAGGTGGGACCTCCTACCACACACCTATCCTAAATGCCTTTCCAAGCACTGATGCAAAGAGAATCTCACTATTAGAAAGTCACTGAAACTTTTTACTGCTGTATCTGCAAGTTGTGTGAAGGGCTCTCACACCAATTCAGAGCCACTGACGCTCCTGTCTCAGGTATGACAGAGTCAGCTTTTAGGACACAGCGTTACCCCTTTTTAATGTTTTTATATGATGTTGTTTAGCTACCCTATGACATTTTGTAGCAGGGATTTAATTTCCTAATTAAATTTTCTGAAATTCTACCAGATGGCTGTAAAAAAAACCCTATGAAAATGTTGTCAGTTCCAGTTAAAGTTTAGAAGAGTGTATTGGGCCTGAACTGGTTTAAGTAGCAGGAGCTGCAGCGGTGCCCGGTGTTGGGGGAGGGCATGAACTGCCCCGGGCTGGTCACAATCAATTCCAGATGGCTCCAATACTAGTGTAAGCCACTCATCGAGTTTCAAAACCTCAACGGTGGGTGACCCACGCTGGGGCAGGGACACCCCCGAGGGACTGTAGCTGTGGGTGACCCAAGGAGCAGCAGACAAACAGTTCTGCACTGACCCCGGCCCCCTGCACCACCTGTCACCTCCTCAAAGGAATTGGGGTGGATTGGGTGTAACAGATGGGAAAAACTGAGGGAAGCTGAGCCTAGGAAGTGGGGAGGAGAGGCATTTGACTTAAGCTGAACCTGGGGAAGGTGGGGGAAAGGTCTTTTCCTCAGGGCTTGTTTCATTGTGCACATTTTCCTTCTTTCTGAATACTCAAATCAGCGATTAGAAGTTTGTGTTAGTTGGCAATAAGATACAGTAAAAATTCTTCAAGTTGATTCTGTTTTGCTCGTGACAGAACCCATAATGCTGTATGTACCTCACTACCAATCCATACTAACCTGTCTGCACCTTGCTGTGAATCGGCAACCGGGATCACAGCTCACACAGTATATCGACTACATCAATCATACAGACAATATATTATTTGAAAAAGAAACACTGAGGTAGTTCTTTCCCAAAAAGCTCATGTATTGCATTTTTTAAACCTGCTATTTAAATTACTTTTTAAAACACTATTTTTCTTAGTGCTGACTATTTAGAAAAGCATATTTTCCTTAAACAAACTCATTCTTGATCCCTGTTTATTTCACAATTACTGCCATTTCTGAAATTAGTGAACACCTACAATTCAATGGCCTCATTGAGCTATTCCAGGTTTAGAAGAGGGAGCTGATTTCTCATCTGTCACTCATCATCACCATTAAATTCTGTTTAAGCATCTTCATTGATTCCACATCTGGAATTTTGCATACTAAGTAAATTTTATTATAAAATCAGGTTCTGCTCTCCAGTGTAACCGTGAGAAAGTAACACCTAAGAGGCAAGGAAACCATTTTAGCTGTAAACTGACTTCAGTAATAAAATTCAAAGTCTCACAGGCTTCCTGGGGGATTACTGTTTAGATCAAGTGTGTTTTGGCAGACATACATTTAATCACCTCCAAAGAACCAAACTCTCCCTTAAAATACACTTCTCCCTGCTATCTGGAGACAGAAATAATAGACAAAAAGAAAATTCCAGAGATATTTATTTTCAGTCTGGACTTGTGGAATACTAGAATACAGTATAGAGGGGTTTGTATTACTGAAAGAGACAAAGACATTTAGATATCATGAAAATGGATCGTTACTGTACATTACCCCAAGAAAGTATTTTGTTTCCCTACCTAGTCAAGAAGAATGTATATGTACACTGTATAGAAATCAAGTGAAAATGTATAAAATACAGTGCTGTTCTGTAAACATCTTGAAAATGTTACCCTTATTGTGTCTTGAAAAGAGACAGATGTTGGTAACTGAAAATGGCTAGTGAAGAACTGGGACCTGGTGAGCTTGAAGAACTTAAACTAAGTCACAGAGGACTTTATAGGGCATTCAAGAAAAAAGCTTGGATTTTCTAAGGTCCAATTCCTCACTTATGTACAAAAACATCCACACTGTAGCTTCACTCTGTTGCAATGCTATCGGCAGCATATCATCTGTTTGCAGAGACAAAGGCCTACCTTATCAAAGGATTTCAGGCATGTAGCATCTAATTAGTTGCCTAACTCTCAATGAAATTAATAGGATATAAACACCTACGGAGTATGAGGTACTTTACCTACAGCCCACTCCCTAAAGAATCCAAATACAAAGAACAGTCATAATTATCAGTCAGATGATGAATGCCCAGGTAATAAACGTGTGGCCTTGTGAAGTGTAAGTGAAGTCCTTCAAGTACACTTTCTTGATGTGAGTGAAGAAAATGCACGTATGTAGGAGTAAAGCCTGGTCATAGTTATAAAGACTTTCCTCTTTAATCTAGAGTTGAAAGAAACTTGGTTTAACACTGCGATAGCAACCAGTTATCTCTAGGCCCTCCTATGCCTGCCAGCAACCCTGTCCCTATCTCCACTCATAAGAGGCACAATACTGGATTAGAAGGATCCTTTCGTCTGACCAAGGACCCAATTCTTGGGTTCTGTGTTTTCTTTCAGTATTTGATACTGCAACCTGCATGGGGATTCCTATCCACTTGAGGCTCTATACATCAGTGTGAAAGGGCCTAGGGTCCAAAGGAGAGTTTGCTTAATGCAGACTTCAGCAGTGACAGGCATTTAGGGCATGAGATATCCAGAAGAAGTTGACTGAATCACTCTAAGGTACATTGACATGTTTTTCATTATTATCACAGCTAATACTGAACTGTTGTGGTTAACAGATTAAGTTCCAAGTCACCTTAAAAAAGATCACAGCATTCAGCTTTACACTGCATTTTTTGCCAATGTTTTCCATGAATCTCTGTAACATCCACCTTTCCAGACACCAGATTATATTTTTGTCTCTGTATTGCTCCCATGTCGAAAGCTCCTCATTTGCAAATGGCAAGCTCTCTACAAGGCAGCAGGCTCAAGTTTGGCAAATTGTCATCCTTCAGGTTATCCCCGAACTTCTGGCACTAAGATCTTGCCTTCATCAGAGAGCTTTCAATTCCCTCCCTTACTTACCGGAGATAGAAGCCCTTATATTCCTCCCAACAACAGGTTTTCATCTTCTTTATGCTTACAATAGATTTCAGCTTTCTTCCCTCCAGCCTTGCCAATTCCCCTAATTATCTTTCAGTGGTGCTAAGAGCTCCCGCATCTATCATTCCCAGTCACTGTCATAGTTCAGCATTGCTGCATCAGCTATCTACCCTCCAGGCAGCTTACAGCACTGACTTGGGGAACCACCTCTCACAGCCAAGTACATTACTAAATAACCCTCTCTCTTCTCTTTCTAAGCAACTCCTGCATGCCACTTCCATCTGTCCTCGCTCTTCATAGTCCTGGTACTACACAATTGATTTCTAAAGGTGTTATACCCCTCGTACAGTTGGTATCAAATATCACACATACCGTTTAACAATCTTGATAACTTCAAGATATGTTTCTCTGTTCTTCCTCTTCAGTGTGGATTTCTACTTGCTGCACAAATTCTGTTGTGCTCTGTAACCAGTATTGTGGGTTTGATTTTAAAAAGTCATGATACCTTTATGAAAACTACAGGTGGATTTGAAACACCCTGTTTACACTCCTCTGCTACCACTAGCCTGTTAATTTGATGCAGTATTCAGGCTTAAGCATTTGCCTTATAGTGACAGGCAAAGTTACCTGTGTGCCTTTAATGTATGCACTCTGTGAACGATTAAGGGAGGAGATGTAAACAGTCCCAGCAAATCCCTGGAATAACTCATGTACATAAAGTTACTCATGGATGTAATGATTTGTAGAAAGAAGACCATATTTTATAGATTCATAGAATGCCTGGAACTGTTTTGAGCCATGGGATGTTAAAAAATATCAATACGTTATTGTTTTTTAAAGAGTTGAGAAGAGAAGGAAATTACTATAAATCAAATAAAATGTTTCTGAAGGCCATTATTTTAAACTTATTTGACCACTGAATCAGATAACTCTGACAGGATGCTGAGTAGAAAGCTTTCTTTTTCAGGCGGCCCTTAATGTTTCACAGATGTTTCCAGGTATATTGTTTTAAATCATCAAACGTAGTTTCTCCAAGAGGAACAGTGATTTTTCTTCTTCAAGTTGGACAATAAAAAATGATGAGTTTCATTTAGTAGAAGAGGTGGAGTCTTTGCTATTTCTCTTGTATTCTTTTTATTTTGCTTTCTTGCTCACTCTTACACATGTATGAATACACACATGAAGGGGTGACCAGAAGACCAACAGGTTAACTTTGTTCTATCCTGCTGCATTTAGCAGCTGTAGTACTGAATACTCTCAGTATTCTTCCAATACCAGAATTATTTACTGATTTCTGCATAGTACTTAGAAGTCTTAAAATGATTGCTATTAATGGCTGGCAACATGTGTCTGAGGTACATGACTTAGGACTGAAAATATTTTTTGGTTCTATTCCCAGTATTATTAATTCAGCGTGTATAACTTCTTAAGGTATCTCTTCTACTTTTAACTTTTCCCAACCATATTTTACTCCAGTGGGTTGCTAATAGAGTTAATTCTTTAAGCCTTGACCCACAGCACAGGGAAGTCTGTGGAAAGACTCCCATCAACTTCAGTGTGTATTCAGTAGACACTTAATACTTTTTATAAAGTGCTTTGTGATCCTTTAGTTGACAAGTGACATTTAAACAAAAAATGTTATAAATTTATTTGTTTTCCCTTACTTTGTTATTGATGTTTCATGCTATATATCAAAGAATGAACTCACATAACAAAGGAAAATAAATTTTTTTAAAAAGCAAGCACAAGACTAGAATCTATTGCTTTCTCTATATATGTCAGCATTAAATCACAGAGGAAAAAATAGCAATTACGTTAACAAAGGATAGATCCTGGTTTTTTACACACCAAACATTTTGATAGCTTGACAGTTTGCTTTGCATTATCCATGAACTATTCTAATATTTACTTAAATAAATAAGTAAATATTTAGCTAACTCAGAATAATTTTTGTTATAATTAGAAAATACTGGGAAAATATTAGGGGAAAAGCATACTGTCTTACATGGTAAGAAGTAGTCTGAGACGCATAATTCCCAAAACAATCATTCTTCTTGGGACTTCATAATTGGCATTTGCAATGGTGAAACTGACACACTGATAAATATAGCCAGCAATAATTTATATATGTAAGTTCTTTAAAACCAGTATTTTCATAATATCATCACACACACATAGCGTCAGGGACCTGAGAGGTCCCAAGTCCATTGGTAGAAAGTGGGAGTCGCAGGTGAGGTGGTCAGGGCAATCAAAGCCTATGGATGCCCTCAGAGCCCTGGTGCTCAGCACTCTCATTGGAGAGGCAAGAATCACAGTCTTCACCCCATGTGAAAGGGATGGTGGAATTGTTCCAACAACGGGAAAAGAAATAGCTTTTGACTTGGGATATATTTCCCACGTATGCACAACTGTGCTTATAGCTTGCGTAGGCATATCTGAGCTACTCTAAAGCTAGTTACGAAAAGGGAGTGAGGAGACAAAATCTGCTGATGATCGTAAATAGTTCATGTAAACCGGCTTCTGCAAGCAGAGGAGGCCTAGCAGCGTGCAGCTTAGCTTGGGCTAAGAGCCCAAACATTAACTCAGCTTGGATAATTTTACAGCAAGCACTGATTTCTCAGCTTCCACAACTAAAGTGGCCATCAGTACCAAAGCAAGCATGCTCAGTGCTAACGCAGGGTTATCAGTGCTGAACGGCATTCACAGGAGCACACAATCGTTTGTGATTCTTTCTTAATCCAGGAGTAGGAAGTAGTTCTTACTGTTTATTTTGTTGGCTTAGGTTATCCATCACTCACTAATGTTTTGGGGCTTCTTGGCCATTTCCAGGCCATCTTCTCCTTGTGTATCCTAAAAAATGAAGTCCGTGACCAGTTGTGGGCGAGTGCTGAACATGCTCTTTGGGCTCATAACTATAAGGTGTCATGTCTATTCAGGATACACCTGAGGAGTCTATAGCTCTCTCGTTCCTTCTCTCTACCTTTGCAATTGCACTGCATGTGCATTCGGGTATTGCTTGAAGTAGATAATAGCTGTACAGCTGCACAGCCATGCCCATCTCTTCACATTTGGATTAGGGCAGCATTCCTGCCTGACGTACGGCTTCCCAACTGCCCTCCAGACTTTTCTCCCTGGCTGTGAGATTTTTGCAGTTAGGAAATATTCTTTTTTTTTTCCTGGAGAAACTACTACTATAGGTTTTATAAACACCAAAGCCCCATATATTCTCAGTGGTGAATATTTCTTCTAAGAGCAGAAGCTTTCATTAGAAAAAAAAGGAAACTACATGAATTCTATTCCACACTGAGAAAAATGTCATTACCATTTGATAGACAAAACAGTAAAAGTTAAGATTTTGTGATCTTTTTCCTTTGGCCTGGAGAAACTACTACTATAGGTTTTATAAACACCAAAGCCCCATATATTCTCAGTGGTGAATATTTCTTCTAAGAGCAGAAGCTTTCATTAGAAAAAAAAGGAAACTACATGAATTCTATTCCACACTGAGAAAAATGTCATTACCATTTGATAGACAAAACAGTAAAAGTTAAGATTTTGTGATCTTTTTCCTTTGGAGAAGACACCTATTTAGCACTGTATATTTCATTGATGCAGTTCCGTTTATTGGCAGAGACCATGAACCTGACCATAGAAGGAAACAAACAAGAGGCAATTTATTTGCTCCTTCTTTCAAAACAGGAGCGTTCAGGAGTTCTTTTACTTTCCTACTTGACCTTTTCTGGGGCAGATTGTCATCCTTTCTCTTACTCTCTCCATGGCTCTTTGCTGCATTTTCTGTTTGCTTCACCCAATGGCTGGTACTCACAGCATCACCAAGGGCATCAAAACTCTCCTTTTATGTGCAGTTTATTATACAGATAATAAGTACAGCTTTTATTGATATCCTTATAGAAGCTTTTTGTCTATGTACACATGAAGATGCCACAAAGCTCTTGGGTTTTCAGTTTTCAAGAGCACTAAACCTGTGTCCAACTCAATTTATTGTTCATTAAATCTACCTAGAAGGCAGGTGTTTTTCTAGCTCTTAAAATTTTCCAGTTCTTGTGTAGGCTTTTGACTGGGTGACAAATCTGGGCCTATTCCAAAAACCTAGATGCTGAATGAAGAACTAAGTTTTCACTGTTACTTAATTCTATCTACTACAATTTCTACTCACTACTTACAGTTTATAGTTTACTTGCCTTAAGTAGCTTTTCCTGTTATTCAGTGTCTCTGACATTAGATTACTTAGAATCATAGAATCATAGAATCATTAAGGTTGGAAAAGACCTCTAAGATCATCGAGTCCAATCATCAACCCAACACCACCATTTCCACTAAACCATGTCCCTAAGTGCCTCATCTACACGTCTTTTAAATACCTCCAGGGATGGGGACTCAACCCCTTCCCTGGGCAG
>NW_008795128.1:997319-1010477 GCF_000699145.1 Aptenodytes forsteri
CCTGTAGCACTGCATGGGGTTGTTGTGGCCGAAGTGCAGGACCCGGCACTTGGCCTTGTTGAACCTCATACAGTTGGCCTCGGCCCATCGATCCAGCCTGTCCAGGTCCCTCTGCAGAGCCTTCCTACCCTCGAGCAGATCAACACTCCCACCCAACTTGGTGTCGTCTGCATACTTACCGAGGGAGCACTTCTACAAAACGTTTCCTGACATATTATTTAATCCTTAACCTTATGATAATTGTGTTTCTTTTTAACCTTCTCTTAACATCACTTACCATTTTTTTACGCCTAGCACATATTGCTGCATGGTAATTTTCTCTGAAGTATGTCTGTTCTTTGCCCTTATGCCAAAATTATATTCTGCTGCCAGTTCCCTGGAAGTACAGTGTTAATACAAATTTTGCAATGTTTCTCTAGGCATGGAGCAGATCCCATTTGAGGTTTTTGCTAGTAGTCTATTCTCCTTTGAAAAAAAGCTTTTTCTTTTTTTTTTAAACTACCACCTACATTTTTAAGATCAGTTCTAAATAACTATAGGAGCAGATAAAATTGCAGAGCACCACAGAGATAGGAAAAAGCAGACAGAAACATTTTTGGGATTTAACTGAAAATTTTCTCAAAGTGATGTTGTGAGTTTGGAACATTGAAAAGGCAAATTAGTAGAAAAGATGTTAAGTTCAAATTTGGGGGTGGTGGTGGTTGTTTTTTCAAAATTTTGTCTCTGTCACTGATTTTGGCAAGTCTACAATGTGATTAGGGCATCCATGAAGCATTATTAATTGTCAAGACTCTGGATTAAAACTCTGGTCCAATTTTCCAAAAAAAAGATGACATTTTAACTTTAGTTTCACATAAGATTAAAATGTTTACTTTTAGACACAGGCAAGTTAAAATACTTTGAAAATTCAAGAATGTGGTAGACATTAGTTTCAGCATAACCTCTACATAATACAGTAATTGGAAATTCACTTTGCATGTAAATGTTTGTCTTGTATTACTTATCATTTTAAGCTATTAAGGAATATGGGTTCTGTGAAAGATGATATACAAAACCAAGGGCTATTATTGTAGTATTATTTTATAAGGTCTTCAGCTGAACAAGCGTTTCTGATGTTCAGTCTACATCCTAACTCTTTAAAATCTTGGTTGACACAAAGCAAGAACAGATCCTTATCTGCTCTTTTCTGGAAACTCTTTAATTATTTGCAACTTTTGATTGGGTCTTATCACATTTCTTATTGTACCTCTTTGTGAAAACTTATAAAAGGAAAAAAAAAAGCTGTATTTTTAAAATGGATCCATATGTGCACTTACTACAGCCAAGTACATAAATTTCTACCAGAGTCTTTTTAAAGGTGAAGGTCGGGGATATCATCTTATAATTGGAGATGATAAAGAGGACTGATATTAAAACAACCTAGGAGTGTTCATTCTTTCATGGTACTGTGACTCATGAGACCATAAGATGTGTAGTTCATGTATGTTTGAAGTATCTACAACTACCTGAGGCGGCTATGATAACTTGTGTACCTTCTTATTGCAGAGGTACTACTTTGATCTCCTGTTTTGTTTTGCCAAGATTGACAGGTGCCTGAGTGTTACAGGACAGCCACAAGATTGAGAAGGAGCTGCCACTGTGGCTCAATGCAAGGGTTTGGGGCTCAACACAAGGATTTGGGGACTGTGAGTATGGCAAGAGCCTCCTCTGAAGTTCTTCTTCCTCAGTTAGGACAGTTGTTGGAAGCCAGTTAGCTTAGTAAAGGATTGTTGCTTAACCTCAGGTCAGTGATATCTTCACTTTGTCTTAAGACAGGATGAATACCCTGTGGACTGTTCTCAAAAGGAAACTGCTGATGGATAGTGAAAGAAGCAAATAGGAGGGCAGCATCCCCCTACCTCCTCCCCCTGCCGTGTTCTGGGCTTGACCTTGCTGCTGGTTTGTTTTATTACAATGCAAATTCAGTAACGCTTTCCACTGAATTTATGAATTAGAAGAGAAAGAGTTCTTTACTATCTTCTATAGGTCATTAGAATAACTTAATAGAAATACAATTGTTCTGGCCTTGTGTTGTGGTTTAACCCTAGCCAGCAACTAAGCACCACACAGCCACTCGCTCGCTCCCCTCCCGGTGGGATGGGGGAGAGAATTGGAAGGGTAAAAGTGAGAAAACTCATGGGTTGAAATAAAAGTTTAATAAGTAAAGCAAAAGCCGCGCACGCAAGCAAAGCAAAACAAGGAATTCATTCACTACGTCTCATCAGCAGGCAGCTGTTCAGCCATCTCCAGGAAAGCAGGGCTCCATCACGCGTAACCGTTACTTGGGAAGACAAATGCTGTCACTCCGAATGTCCCCCGCTTCCTTCTTCTTCCCCCAGCTTTATATGCTGAGCATGATGTCATATGGTGTGGAATATCCCTTTGGTCAGCTGGGGTCAGCTGTCCCAGCTGTGTCCTCTCCCAACGTCTTGTGCACCTCCAGCCTACTCGCTGGTGGGGTGGGGTGAGAAGCAGAAGAGGCCTTGACTCTGTGTAAGCACTGCTCAGCAGTAACTAAAACATCCCTGTGTTATCAACACTGTTTCCAGCACAAATCCAAACATAGTCCCATACAAGCTAGTACAGAAAAAATAACTCTCTTCCAGTCAAAACCAGCACACCTTGTTACACACCATAGGCCTTCTTTTTATTTGGTGTCATTAGTTTTCAAAGCAACTTTATAACACTGGGAATAAAGAATAAGCACAGCTAACACAAAACAATATACATGAGACAGGGGCTCACAACAGGGGAAAAAAAGGTATGTTTCCAGGACAGTTGAGCTGTCAAGTATGTGCTACAAAACACTTTCGTAGCATCTGCAGTTCTGCACATTCCCACTAGAGGGGGAAAGAAGCTACACCATAGCAAGACATTTGCATATAAAAGCTAGTGCGGAGTGCTGTGAAGGGGGAGGAAAGTGTTGGTTAGAATAAAAATTCAGGCCAGGGGCATAAAATTCCTGCATTTGCATTTTTCCATATGTAATTGGGCTTAGCTGAAAGGAAAATATGATAACTTTGGTCAAGTATGCACAGAACTGAGGACCTGGCATATATGTATGATATGAACGTGAAATAAGCATTTTAAAGCTACTGGCAGAAATTAATTGCTTGTGAGTACTGAACAGCCACCTAGCTCTACTGAGTTATGCACAAGTACTTTATCCATGTATGCATTTTACCCTGACAGTATGCTTCCAAATTTTTCTTTGTCCCTTTTTAAAATTAAAATTCACTTGCACCACGTATATGAACTTCTTAGTCTTAGACTAGAGTCTTTCTTTACCCCAATCAAATCATAATACCCATTGCTTTCATATTTTCTTCCTTTCAAATCCATTAGTCCTTTAATAGCCCTCCCTTACTTCCTCCCAGGCCCAGTATGCCTCAAGGTATTATTGTTCTAATCCCTTTCCCAAGCATTGTTATTTAGGTTTTAAATTCCCAAAGTCTTTTCTCAGCAAATAGTGGGACCTGTGCCAAAAACTTCCAGAAGAGTTATTCAGAGAGGTTCCCTTAGCTATTTAACAGTTTTGATCAGAAGAGGAAAAGTATGTCCCTGATTCCAGGTCTGTAATAACTGCATTCCTTTAATGTTCAAGAGAAATAAAATGTTCTTAAATTTTTAGGTAAATATACTCTTATTTTCATTTTTTCTTTTTACTCAATCACAATTACATTCTATGTTTTCTCTATGCCATGATTTAACTCTGAATATGAAATACTGTGGCAAAATTCCACTGTTCCTTTCCCACTCCCTGAATAAGCACAAAAGATTATTCCGAACACAATTGGAGTGATACGTGATGCAATATTTGTGTTTCAGCAATCAGAACCTGATAAGACTGTCTTTAAAAAGCCATGAACCATGTGCTCTCACATAAGCTCTCCTAAACACACCTGGGTTAATGCATTCAAATCCTGACCTGTGACAAGATTAAAAACATCATATTCACATTCGGTGTGACCTGAAGACTTGAAATCAGATGGCTACAATAGAAAATGTGTCATGCAGCTTTTTAATGCTGCTTAGGTATCAAGATAGTAGAAAATGTGTCATGCTTTTTAATGCTGCTTAGGTATCAAGATATCCTGTATCCTCTAAAGCAAAGAAAATGTTTCATTTTTGATAATCAGGTAATACCCATCTGAACACCTAAAGAAATTCTTGTTTCTGTATCTGGTCTCCTGGAAAACCTTAAACACATACATGCACATGACACAGCACAGCCTGAGAAGTCAGCCACTCTTAATGTTTTCAGCAGGGTTCACTCCAGGGACCCTGAAAGGTAAATTGGCTCCCCATTCCTTTCCAGCACTCCTGCTATTCTTCAAGCAAGTTCAAGACCTCATACTGATAAAAGGCAATTGTCACATATGGTAACACCTATTATCTTCCCAACATCCAGATGAGGGTACTAACTTTTTACATGGTGAAGTGTCTAAAACAGAATGAGAGGAAGAGAGAAAAACATCTACCCTCTTCTAAGTTGAAGAAAAATGAAAATATATGGGGCAGAAGCAGTTTATGCTTAAAAATACTGATCAGTTAGCAGCAAAAACACAGCTTTGTCTCCCTCCTAGTCCCTCTAACAAAACCTCATCTATTTTTTTGATGGAGTCTGTTTCTTCAATTTCTAATTAGCACTTGTATCTGGGGGTTTAATCACAAGATCCTTCCTTTCTTAGGCAAATAGCTGGGTTATAGTCCTGTGATACCAGTTCTTATCTAGCTCAGCAGGTCTGATTATGTCTGTGCCCTGCAAACCTGTTCCCTTCAGGACCGTGCAATAGCAATCAGTGGCTAAATTGTTCCTGCCCTAAGTAAAATATTTTTTGCTTAGAACAAAAGCATTTCTGGGGGAAAAAGAGATAAAAAACACTACAATAGACTGTCTGGACTGTGAAGAGTACCATCCTTTGGATACGAGTAGTCCCAAATTCTTTAGACTTCCTCTGCAAAGTTTCTCTATGTCAGCATGTTTTTCAGACAGTATGTAATATCTCACCTCATTTCATAAAGCTTTTGGCTCTTTAGCATTCAACTGAGAGATGTTGCCAGACTTGGAAAGCAAACCAGCAGTGGCATTTTCACTGAAGATTGGAAGGTAGCTGTGGCCATTCTGACTTCCCATAGCCTCTCAAAATGCCAGGTCAATAAACAGTCATAGAAGATCCAATATACAGTACCTTCCATCTCGGATGCAGTCACGCAAAGCCAACAGTGCTCATAAAAATTGCTGCTTCTCAGTATTCTTAACGTTAGTACATATAGCTCTGCTTTGTTCATACAGGGGCTACCTCTAAGAGGGATGGAGATAACCACAGCACATGGAATTCTGTTTATGAGGTATGAGATACAAGATCTTACCCAGAGTGGCTGATAAGAACACAAATACCACAAGTATATGTGTATATTCCATTGCCTCTAGGCAGAGCCTGTGGTGTGCATCAGGTGGCTCCATTAGCTTCAGTTAATCTGGATCACTCAGTAGAGCAGAGATCGTAAGGAACAAATGTATCTTCTAGTAATATCTAAAACAAGCAAACAGAAAAGCTTCTGGTTGTTCCAATCTGCTTGCATCCGAATGGTAAGTTATCCTGCCACTGTCCTTTCTAAGTAACTCTTTTTACCATTCATTTCCATGGTATGGATATAGCAGAATAAGCCTAGCATCCCACAGTATCACACTGGAAATCTCTGTAGGTTTGCATCCCTCTCCACATTCTCATATCCTTAAGTGCTAAGATATCCTATGCCAATCTGCTCACTGAGCATTTGGCATATGAAATCATCCCAACTTTTTCCTGGACAACTTCTCTGCCATCAGGCTGGCTTACTTGTGAAAAGAGAAATCTCAGTCCTCACTTACAAGGGTGTAGAGCAGGTCTGAATGCATAATCTATCACAGGTAAATGGAGAAAGGTAAGCCCCAGCAATGTAGTGAAAGTTATACTTTACCTGCCTAAAGCCTGTATCCATTATTAGGAATACCAGGTGTACAGAATTAATATGATCCCATCAGCTGCTTTTGTCTCTGCCCTGTAAAAACAACACACTGGCGGCTCTGTTCACCTTCACATGGGTCTTAGAATAGATAGTATAGTCGGGAGCTATAGCACCTCCCCTCCTCAGGGCTGTAGCTTTCCACCTCCTGGTATCTGTGGCTTCACCACAGAAAGCCATGAAGGGCCTTTCTGATTGTGTTGCAGATACTGTGCAGCCTGTTAGCAGGAACATCACCAAGCAGCATGTCTATAAACACCCACGTGGGTGGTCAAGTAGCTATTTCTTCTTATAATGCTGAGGGGTCTTATGAGACTGATGAGGTAGGGCAGTGTGTATGTGCTAGAAAAACCCTTTTAACGGGGCCTAGAAAGCAAGTCATACAGTTTGTCCAAATTTGTTTCTCCTCAGGTGCAGTGCAGACATGTCAAAGGCAAACTAAAAGCCATGGTGCGGACATAACTTACACATTGATACTCTGTAAATTGAATTTGGAAAGAATTTCCAAAGACAGTGTACATGCAGTTGTATTGCCTAATTTTAGCTGCTTAGCTTCAGCCTCCCATGTCTGAGTATTTACAACGTTATTACACTTTAGTAATACTTAGATGCAACTAGAACTGGAGAAAAATAGAGTGGCAGAATTTGACCGAGTGGATATACTGAATGGATCTGATGAAGATAATAAGCAAACTTAGCCTCTGAGGGTTTAAAAATGCAAACAGCTTTCACTGCCATTGACATCTGGCCTGTCTGATTCCAGTTGGGAAGAGGTGATGAAATAATACTGAAAAGACCTAGTTTCTTCCCTCTCAGTACTTTTAACTTAAACCATGCATATAGAATTGTGCTAAAACTCATTATTCTTCACATAATCTTTAAAGAAATAGGCTATTTCACAGTTTTTAATTGCATGAAAGTTAGGATTTTGGAATATGGTTCTGTTTATTACAATTAAGTAACATTATTTCAACCCTTCAAAAAAAAGCACCCAATACTGTACTAAATTGAAGAAAGGTAGGTTCTTATCCCAGACAATCACTGTCCCTGGCCTTTGAGGGTGAGGACGGCTTTCACCTTTTGAGGCAGGGCAACACCATGCTGCACTGAGTTCAAAGATGTTCTTAATAACCCAACATGGCTCTCTAGGGATCCAAAGTCCACCAGTCTGGAGGACAACTGATGTTCACCAAAACCAAATAATCTCTAGTCGCTTTAGAGCTTTTCATCTCAGTGCTCAGAAAAATAAGAAAAACAGTTTAACTGAAACATAATGAGACAGACTGTAACAGTCTGGAGTGTAAGCAGTGTCTTTACAATGGATCATTGCTCCCTGTCATTCAGCACATAATCTCTGCTGTAAATGGGACCAGCTACCAACCAAGAGCAATTAGTGGAATACAGTATGCAAATATGGGTAATACCTATTTCTTGCTATAAAGAATCTAGCAAATACAACATTTTTCTCTAGCTAAACCCTGCAAGCAAAATAAATGTTATTATGCCAGTGTTCATACAACAGTTCCAAATAGTATTAGCTTAGAATTGTAATAAAACACATTATCCTTCACAATAATCTTTAAAGAAATAGGATTTTTTTAATGAAAGAGTTTAATAACAGAATGTTAGGATTTTGAAATGTTTTTTTCCTTGGTGGAATTAAATAGAATGTTTTCATCCTTTAAAATTAAGTGCACAAAAAAATCTTAATTTTAGGACCACCAACTGTGATCATGCTAACAGCAATGGAATTGATGAAATAGGAGACATAATTTTAATTCATGGGTCTACCTCCTGTTCTTCAATTTCCCTGTTGCAGTTACATGTTAAGTGGTTAAAGCCTTTTTTTTCTTTTCTTTTTTTTTTTTTCATAATAGATACCACCATGACATTTGTTTCATGGATAACCAGCCCTACAGTGTCCTTTTATGACACTTGTAGCTACACCAATGCTGGAAACAACCTGCAAAGAGATTTAGTAAAATATGCAGCATAACTGTCTACTGGGGAGAATTTCAGATTGTATTTTTGTGTATTTTTCCAGTTGTTTATCAGGTTTGTATACATATAGAAAGACCAATTAACTTAGGCACTGCGAGTCCATGAGAACACCCTCTGTAAGCAAATGCCTCTGCGAAATAAATTATTCGACCGTTTTGGCAGACAGCTTGTCCTTTATCCAATGCTTCAGTGGAAAGCAGAAGAAAATGCAACTGGAGTAGCCTTGTAACATAACATGTAAATCTTTTCTAAGCTATTTGGTGGCAATTTAAATGCCCTTAAGCATGCAGACTGATGGTCTTGGTAATTGTTTTCCCAGTCATTTGGGAGTCTTCTAATCATTCCTTAAATTTTGCATCAGTAACACCTGTACTCTCTCATCAGCTCACACTTTTGTGCTGCTTTTGGGACTATGGGCAGAACTAGCTGCTGATGTAACTCCAAATTTCACTGCAAAGGATGTGCACAGACAGCATTTGGTTCAGTGGAGATGTTATCTACATGTGAACAATGAATATTAACAAGTCACTTCCTGCCTGCAGATTTAGGTAGAGTTGCTTTGAACTGTTAAAGAAGTGCCAGTATTTTCCGTATGTCATTTATATATCCATTGAGTAAATCTGAATGGTACTTAGGGAATACACATTTGGATGAAAGGAACTATAGAAATTGAGCTGATGCAGTGAATCTAAGTACAAATTAATTCATTTTTCATGAGGCAGATGTCTTAACAGGTATTTTCCTATATCCCACTCAGCCTCCTTTCACATTTTGCCATTGTTAGAAGAGACAAGGTAAATCCCAGAAACTTTATCAGTTACCAAACTTTCTTTTCTCTTCATGTGACTGACAAAGAAAATAAAAATGTTTGAGAATCAATTGTTCTCGTAAAGCTCTTAAGAATGGTCTGCAGCCTTCCAGCAGTTTTATTCAGCTATATGAGCATCAGCCAACTATGACCCTTTTGTTATTAATTAGATTTAATTAATTATCAATATGTCTTCATTTACGCGTTCAAAATTGTAGAAATCAGCACCACTATACACTCACCCCTTTCCTCATAGATTAGTCACACTCAGACAACAAGTATCTTCGCCACTGTCAGATCTGGAATCCCCTTAGATGGAATGTCCCCAGTGGCTCATCGACTTCAGCAAAACTGTCACCGACTACAAAAAACAGATCTAGGCTTCTGTTAGGGAAAGCTTTATAGGCTTGCGTCTGTGGCATCCATTCAAAATGTTGCAGTACTCACACTTTGGAGAAGTGGCTGTAGCAGACCAGCATAAAGGTTCATCTAGCCTGGTATCCTGCCACGAGAGATGGCCATAAGTGAGTACCTGCCTAGAGGTCACACAGTGGTAACTCTCTGATATACTTTCCCAGCTCCAGGGGTTTGTGGCGTAGAGACTTCCTGAACCAAAAATGTTATCCCTGTAGTTAATAACCCCCTCATGGATCTATTTTCCATTCTAATTTGTCTAATTGCTTTTCGACACTATGTAAATGTTTAAGCATCCACAGCGCCCTGTTGCAAGGAATGCTTCAGCTTAATTATGCATTGTGTGAACACAGAAAGTCTGATCTGCAAAGGGCAAACTTAGCTCCTAAGAGACTTCACCGTTAGCCTGGCCTTTGGAAAAGATTTAGGATGAATTTACTGTGATGGGCTCTTTACGATTAGAAATGCCATCTTGTACATTATTTGGGACTAGGTATCTGCAAAGAAGTTCCTGATATGAGAGCTATAGGACATAGATATGCTCCTCCATTGGAATTAGGTGCTTCCTTAACAGACAGTCTGGGTGAAGGGAAGAGCTACCAAGAGCAGGGGATGCCTGGGACTGAACGGAGGGCAAAACGTGAGAAATACCTGACCTCGCAGTGTTACGTGTGAAAACTGAAACTGAGCTTGGCTCAGAGTGTGGACTGGTATTAATCATCTGTGAGCTGGGGTAAAAGCTACCAGCATGCAAACGGTAATGGGAACAAACCCTGTATTTGCTGTTATTCATGGAAGTTTGTGACTTTTCTCTCTCTTTTTTTTTTTTTTAAACTGAAAAGACTATGTTAGGTACTGAGGCTCTGCCTCACAGAAGAGCTAGAAATAATGATCTCATATAAATGGATTAATGTAATGTATTTAAAAATGAAAAGGATTAAGCTCTTGCTAAATTATTTAGGTCTGCTTATGAATATACATGCAAGTATAGACAGTGCTTTTCCTTTTATTTTTTTTCTTGAAGATTGGTTGTCTTTTAAGAAAAAGAAAGGAAAAAACCCATATCAAATAAGGATGAAATTGAAATCCTTCTCCCTTATTTAACTGAGCCTTCACTCTGTAAACAAATGTGACCCCTGTTTTGCGTCAGTGGCATTAAAGATGCTGATTTCTGCATTCAGCCCCAGACATTTTTTCACTTGAGTTACAGGAAATGAGATGGGAACCTCTCCTCACATAAAAATATAATTCCACTGTGGTTCAAATACATTGTAAAGATGACTGGATTTCCACACAGACAAAGCTGTGAGCCACCATTAGATCACTAGGATATCTATAAAGGCTAGTCATGCTGAGACAGTGACGGGAGCATATATTAACACATCCCAAGCTCATAGTTAAGATCTGAATCTGAAGAATTTCAGGCTGAGTGATGCATAAATATATTACAAGGAAGACAGGACGGCAGTGACAACCAAAATTATAATTGTAAAAGGCTTCTTTCTAACTCCATGCTTCAACCACTGAAAAACCTCAGATACTCACTGTTGTGATTGAAATATTCCTAATTTTAGCATCTTCAACATGATAGTAGAAATATCTGAGCAGGAACATTTCAGCCATTTCATTTGAATAGGAGAGTGAGAAAAAATGAATGCAACTTAGCCATTATAAAAAGATTATTTCTATGATCTTCTGAGCAGTTTAAATGATGAAGCATCAGTAATTATGAAGGTGAAATACAATGAAATAACCTTCACTGAATATGGATTCATATGTGTTCTAATTCACATCCGTACAATGTAAAACAAACCAAAAATTGTCTTACACAGCACACACAAAAATCAATATGGCACAACCTGACATCTTCTGACAAAAAAGTTCCATTTTAACCAGCATCTTGTATGTTGATTTATGACACTTTCTGTATCGTAAATTGCAACACGTTGTAGGCGATATTATTTTGGTACCAGATAAAGACATCGAAGAACCTCCTACACTGGCATTGTTATATGTTATTTCAGAAATATAACTTACATCTCATACTGAATCTGACACAGAGCAAGAGAAGTTCTGAGATAATATTTACTTTATACTCTAAGAGATGAGAAGGGTTAGGTTCTCTTGCTACAACCAATCAACCCTCCATGCAGTCTTACCTGAAGACAGGTAAGCTACTGAGCTAGACAGATAACAGGATCAGCTTCATTCATTGATCATGCATGGAAAGCAAGTGGTCCAGAAACAAGTGGTTGAAATACTCAGTGTTCATTTCAACAAATACATTGTGTCAGTTTTTTGATCTGACAGGATATAAAAATTACAAATATTTTCACGTAGTGACTGAAAATAAAAAGCAATCATCCTTGTTTAACAAATACTATCTAAACTTCAGCAGGTAGAGTTTTAGAAACCCTAAGAAATCGTGCAAGAAGTTTTATAAAGACTTGAAGCCTAAGGATTTTTTAGTTTTTCTCATCTCATCTCCCCTGTCAGCAAGTGGAACTAAAAGACTTCAAGTCTCAATAAAACTGTCAAAGTCTAACCAGTTATTCTAGTCCAGCTTCAATGTGTGGTATTTCCTGTTCTAAATCCTGCTCCTCCCGAAACCAACTTTATACTGGGATATTTTGGCTTACCATAGCATCATACTGTAGGTATTAGAGAAGGGAAAGCTTTAGCACATCAGCCAATCAAGTAGAATGGATGCTCCCCTGTATAACTGTTTCAAAATTTGTTACTCAAAATACGAATGTCATCTTAAACATTCAGCCAACGTATTACTTGGTGCTAGGGAATTTATGCATTTTTAGACAGCTTTTTTCATAGCATAATTCCTTTTAATTATGTCATAATGTAACATGTCCTAATATTATTGATACTTCATGGAACAGTACAAAAACAATGTAAAAAATAAACACCTTTGCTTTTACTTGAAGTAGGCCTTTCTCATTTACAGTATACATCCAGACCTCCGCCACATGTAGGACTTGTCGTACAGGTTTTTTGTTAAAGTTGCAGGATCGGGTGTATCATGCTATGATAATGAAACTATGATTTTCAACCTATGGTATCAGATTCCCCATGTTATTCTCCCTACATGAGGAATACATTCACAGCTGATGAAAATGTAGAGGAATTTTAACAAATAAACAGAGTCCTCAGCATTCACATTTTGCTGAAAGTTCATCTACTTGTATCACCATCACTGATATAAGTTGAGATCAGCAAGCCAAAGTCTATCCAGTGAAAGGATAGGAGCAGCACAGTGTTGAGTTTCTTCTACACCTCAGCAGAATATTCAATACTTCTTAATTTTGTGACTGTCCCATGTTTTGTGCACGGTGGGAGAACAAGAGACAAGAGTCATAAATTGAAACAGGGGAAATTCCAACCAGATGTAAGGGGAAAAAAGAAATCACTGTGAGGATATAATCCAATCTCCATCTTGGAGGTCTCCAAGACCCGAATGGAAAAAACCTTAAGCAACCTGGTTTACAGTAGTTTACAGCAGTATTGATGCTGCTCTGAGCAGCAGGCTTGACTAGAGACCTCAGGAGGTCCCTTTCAACCCAAAGGAGTGCCTGATTCTGTGAACCCGTTTGATGCTCATCATTTTGAATACAGAAAAAAAAAGGATTCATTTCACTTTCTGTTTTTAAATACTGTAAGAACATGATAGAAGTATATGTAACAGTAGCTGATTTGTACTCAGAAGAGAAATTTTCTTGTCAATGGATCAAGAATCATAGAATCATAGAATCATTAAGGTTGGAAAAGACCTCTAAGATCATCGAGTCCAACCGCCAATGCAACACCACCATGCCCACTAAACCATGTCCCTAAGCACCTCATCTACACATCTTTTAAATACGTCCAGAGATGGT
>NW_008795128.1:1011249-1023621 GCF_000699145.1 Aptenodytes forsteri
ATCCCCTCATCCAGATCATCGATAAAGATATTAAACAAGACCGGCCCCAGTACTGAGCCCTGGGGAACACCGCTCGTGACCGGCCGCCAACTGGATTGAACTCCATTCACCACAACTCTCTGGGCCCGGCCGTCCAGCCAGTTTTTGACCCAGCGCAGAGTCCACCTGTCTAAGCCGTGAGCCGCCAGCTTCTCTAGGAGAATGCTGTGGGAGACAGTGTCAAAGGCCTTGCTGAAGTCCACGTAGACCACCTCCACAGCCTTTCCCTCATCCACTAGGCGGGTCACCTGGTCATAGAAGGCGATCAGGTTGGTCAAGCAGGACCTGCCTCTCACGAATCCGTGCTGGCTGGGCCGGATCCCCAGCACGGATTCATGAAAGAAATGGGTGTCAAGATTGGCTCTCTTGAAATCAATGGCATAAATTTCTGTGAGTAATGTCAGAGTTAGGATTTCATTTCATCTGTTACTTTGGTAAGCACTCACCATAGAAGTGCAAGCTGTTCATATCCAAATACTAAACATCATTATGCATCAAAAGAGTGCCAAAACTAAGCTACCAAGCTTTAAAGGAAATACGTACTTATCCATAGCACTGACTTTGGAGTTATGGGGAAAACAAAGTACTCTGTTTAGTCACTAAAACTTTAGATACCTCAGTTTGGAAACGTTTGTCCTATCCTGAGATTCAATTTATGAATCTGCAACATAACCATATTACAAAGGCTACAGAAGGAATTATCAGACAATGATGTTATGCTACATTATAAGACACTCACCTTGACTGTATTGCTAGTCTTCACATTGTATATGAGAGTTTACAGTGCAATTTCTTGATAAGGAAGATGCTGAAAAGAGAGAGAGAAGGATTGACCTTTTCCTAACCTCTCCTATTAGAGTCCACCATGGGGATAAGGTGTTTTTCTGGAAAATTGAATACAGGAATTCAGTCCGAAACTACAAAATAATTATCTGCTTTTTGATGGCCACATCTTATTTTAAAATAAAATACCTTTAGAAATTCTCTGGACTGTATGTCAGCAACTTGTCATCCAAATAGAAACTGACCTGCAAATTTTTCAAGCTGAAAACTAGGAAATTTTCTGTAATTGTGTTTGTTGTTATCTGAGTATAAATTTCAGTTTGATTGCATTTGAAATTCCTTCAGATATATGTTCCGTGAGCATCAGGTCCTCATGCTTTGCTATCACAAATATTATGAAAAAGACATTTGAAGCCTGGATAATTACATTTTGTATGAAAGAAAATGTAAATGAGATTTTCATAAGCTCATTTTAAAAGCAACAGTTCACATGCATTATGCTGGATGGCAGTCTGACTCATTCAAGAAAGAAGTGGAATAACGTGTTTTATACAAGTAGTTATAATTAAACAACTGTGAATTTTTGAATTGGGTACACTTAACAAGACATAAGCCATCATTCATTACCAATTCAGTTTATAACTGTCATTGAAATTTTCTATTATTATTTACCTGGTTTTCAAAATTATCTGGTGAATATTATTTGCAATTATGAGAATATCAATGAGCAAATTATTTTCCAGCATGAAAAAAATATAAAAACTTCTTCAGATAAACATATTTAGGCATTTCACTATCTCTTAAAAAATCCATGAAAAGAAAGAGGGCAATCATTCTTTATTTAGTTATTCAATTAATTTTATTATACAGCTGTTGTAAGGAAAATTATATAAAGAGGCTACAAAAAATAGTATTCTGTTTCGACAATGCTGTTTCATGTAAAAAACTATTTCACAAGAATGTTCAAATTCTAGCAACATTACAAAACATTTTCTTAAAAAATTAAAAGTTAGAATGCAGTATTGAATTCAGTACTGTTTCATTTTATGCTGACTTCTCATTTGTTTATATTATTTGCTGTGTTACGTCTAAACTACTGAAACAAAATACTTCAATATTTGATGTTTTATCTTTTTTTATAAAAATATCTGCCTATGAAATGTTTTGAAATGTCAGCTTTTCCACCTTGTTGAAGAAGAAAGTTATTTTCAAAATGTGAGAGGTTCCAGACAAGTAGAATTTCTGTTTTCCTACCAAAGCTAGCAATGAAGCCTAGTGTTCACAACAGTTTAAGATGCTATTTTTTTTTTTCTGCTTATCATTCCATGTTCTCATGACCAGGAACTGGTCAGTGGCTCCATATGAGCAAAAATCCCTTCAGCTGACAGTAAATACCTCCAAAACATGAGAAAACATCAGGGGCTGGGCAAGTGTCTATACATCATCTTCTCCACTACACAAACAAATAGTTTTACATGACTGATTTCCTCAGCATCTTCAGTGCTGAAGGAATGATTTTTAGGGACAAAAGGAAGTCTTCCAACATATAGATAAAGATGATAGCCTTAATGAAAATCAACCCAGTAACATGGTCATGTAAAATAAGATGGCAAAGTCAGATGATCTTTTGAGAAAAAGGAGAAAAAACTGTTAGTATGATTATTTCCAGTTACCTTGGTCTTGAAAATCAGATACACAGCTGGTATGCAATACCGATAAGGTTGTGACCTGTTTGGCAAACACAAGACCATTCTCTTTGTTCAAAGGAAAGAGTGCCAATAATACTTCTTATAAATACTTCACTACCCACTTGCAAGAAACTATTTTAGGATGTATTAGAAGATTTTGTTAGAAAAGATCAAGAACCTACCCTTAAAAGTCTTGCTAACAAAGTGGAACTCAAGTGAGAAATATATGAGAAAATCTCTCATTTGAATTCAGTTATTTCAGACTGAAATGAAATATCTTTTTTCCAGCCTAAATTTATGCATATGATTCTTTGCATATATATTATGTGTGTCATAATTTTTCCCAAACTCCTTTCCCTCTTTTCTTTCCTAATTGTTGACTCTTCTTTAAGTTCCATGGGCTCTCTAGTTTCATGAACATGGAAAGTGTCAACATTAGGGTTAAATGGTTTTATGCCATGTATTTGAATTAAAAAAGAGCATACAAATATCTGTTTGTTGGCTGTATGGACTAATGACTGGAATAGCATGGACACAATCTATTAATGAAACTTCAAGAATAAAGAGCTAGACAATAAAACATTATTAAGACAAAGAACTTTCACGAGTGTTTTAGAATGTTTTTGGAAATTTGAGGGGGAAGGGAAAAAGAAATGTCTGATATGACTACTTCATTGCCAAATAATGTATTTATTTATTTCGATATGATGAATGTACTATGAATAATTGACACTTTAGAGGTATTACTAATATATTTGTGAAAAAGTAAGCATAAATTTACAATACTGAATAATGACAAATATACCTACTATTAAAGACAGAACTATGTTACCATCTCAGACACATACTTGTGATCTAATGACATATTCCTGAAGATAGAAGAATAAAAATGTGAAAGAAAAGGAATTGATATCCCTGACTTTCAGACAAAAAGAAATGTTTATATAGATGACATGCAGAAGTAAATCATAACTTTGTAATGCAAATATAGAAGAAACTTTTGTTTCTAGAGAAAAAGTTTTGAAAATGTTTGTGATATCCTGGTGGATAGACATTATAGTGGAGCTAGTTCAAAGCAAAATTAAGTGTCAAAATTCAGTAGTTCTTTCTGCCTGTGGAATGTACATATTTACACACACACACACACACACACGGAAATAAATGTATATACTTGTGTGTGTGTGTATACGTACAAATATATACTTGGAAATAAAGTAGCATCATGTTCAATATTTTTGGCAGTAATAAGTATTTTGAAGGACTGTAATGCAGCATAAGTAATATGGTCAGAATTTCTTTGAAAAATCTTTTAACTGTATATTCCAAGAGAAAAATATCTCAAAGCTTTTTTTTTTTTCATTTCCCCCCAGCATTTCTAGTTTTACTTCACCAAGATCTTGTAAACATATTTTTTTCCTCTTCATTTTTTTTCTGGAACCCCTCAGACCTCTAATCATTTTTTATGTATTCCATTCCTATTTTTGCCACCAGAGTACTGCATATCAGCTGTCAAGTCCCTCTTCCTTGAAAGTCTTTATACTGTGTCTTATATGTCAGGAATATTATTAGAAAAATAGAAGAAAGTAATAAATTCAGTGAAATAATTTATTTGCTGCTTTTTCTATTTGAAAATAATCCCCTAACAGAACTTGATTTCTGAAACTACGTCAGTTGTTTTAGTGGTTTGCTCATGTACCGTATGGATTTTGGCATTCCATAGTCTTAAACTAATAATTATTCACTATTAGTTTGAGGGAATTTTTGATCCCAAGTTATGCACCAAATATAAAAAAAGGGATGTGAAGAACTTGTTTCTCAAGTTATGGCAGCCTTGCACAAAATATAGAAAGTTAGGGTCTAACAACAGCTGAAGGCAGTTTCTGAGTATCTATAGGTTTTCCTATGAATCCTGCACTTTTCCTGCCACTTTGACCTCCAGGTTACGCTAAAGAGACAAGGTAGCAATGATTCCAGGCTCCATTCCTGTCCAAAATTCATACTTGATAAGAAAATGTGCTATTTGGTGGAGTTAAGGCCTTCTGTGATACTTAGAAGGCATGTTTGCCTCAGGAGTGAATAATTTGGCCTCCAACGCTTAGTAGGACAATTTATTCTTTGTTTGTAAGAATAACACAGTTATAGACAGAATTAATGACTTCTTAGTTTTGGGGTTTTTTTCACTCGTTTACTTCTCTTTCCTAAATTTTCTTCCCTTTCTCCTAGCTTTTAGGTACCATGATAGTTCAAGCCCCTTCTAAATCAAATGAGACTATCGTGCCCTCTTTCTCTAGCCTGTGGATTCAGTTATGTGTCCTCTCTTGTTTCAGCAATGCTGCCTGTCTAATCACGAGTGAGTAATTTCACAGAGATAGACTGGCAGAAAATGAAGTCTGCAAAGAGAAGGCAGGAGTGCCTGACCATGGGAGATGCGGGAGGATGGCACTGCCATGTAAACTTGGCTCAGAGCATGGTGTTGTCAAAACACCACACAAGTGAAGGTTGGACGTATTTTTGCTAATACAACAAACATTTTAAAGGAATTGTATTCTGTAAAAAGAAGTCCTGACTTTTTTTTTTAGGAAAAAAGCTTTATTCAAACTTTATCCCAAGAAAAAGGGGACATTAAAAAGTTGTGCTTCATTCCAGGTTCATATATTTCACTTTCCCTTTTTCTTTTTACTCACTGTGAATACAATAATCCATGCAGAAGTTATGATAGAAAGTTCTGAGTAGCTTTTTGAAGAATTAACTGCAATCTATTGAATTAGCAAGAGCTTAAATTGCTCACAAAATTGAGTAGAGTACACTGATGCTTTATTTAGAGAAGTTTACTCTTTTTTTTCCCCCAAGTTCTCTCAGTAACTACCCAATCTTGGTTATTTAATATTACTGCCAAAAAAAAATCTGAAACAACTCGTTATGTAGCTTAGTCATAGAGCATTCCTTCTACATGATAACCACTTAGAAGCAATGATAAATGACTTTTTCCTCATTTTTTATGGACAGATAACTGATATGGAAGAATTGGTGAATGACAACAACGGTAAGAAAGCATTTGTAGCTAGGAGAGGTTGAAGAGAAAAGGATGCTGTCTATTCAGGAGGATATTCCATATCATTCTTTGTCTTTGCTTAAGAAAATTACCGTAAAAGCATGACTAAAGTCAGAGAAGTACGATGTCTTTTGTGGAGAGGAGGGAGGAATTTGTGTCACATGATCATAAACTACAGTATTTTGGGATTGAGATCTCAGTAAGTACTCAGCAAAAGAGCTATAGTAATCTAATAAACATTAAAAATGTTTGCCATGGCTACTCAATTTAAAAGTACTGCTATAATTTATCAACAAACATATGTTATCTAGAATAAAGACTACCTAAAAGATCTTGAAAAACAGTTCTCCGTATAGTATGACTCATATTCAAGAAGGGAGTTTCTCCTTGGCTCAACCATGGATTGACACTATGCATCTACTATGCTCCTGCTATTAACATTTCTGTCAATGACATGAAGGAAAGCTTGAAATCACTGATGAAAATTGCAAGTTGAAAAAAAAAGCAGGAAATGCTAAATAATAATAAGGACTGAGTAATTTGCTTGAATTACTGAGTTAAACATTCTAAAGAGATTGTTTTAATGCAGTCAAAACTAAAGTTATTTATTATCTCAGAAAAAAAAAACCCAAACCAACAAAGCCAGCCAAATGCATAGAATGAGGACCTCATCTTAAGAATCAGATAAACATAAAGTCATAGCAGAATAGCAACTCAAGGTGAGCTTCCAGTATGCAGTTTTGTCAAATGGGCTATTAAGGTCCCTGGATAGATGAACAGGTTGTAGTGGGCACAAGTAAAGCATGATTGTATGTGATTGATGGGATGAAAACCAGAAAATGATATGTATTCAGATTCTCACATATTTAGAAGATCTTAAAAAAGTTAAAAGGGTGGAGAAAAGAACCTCAGAAATGACATAAGGATTACAGAAGTGGTTTACAGTAAGAAATTTTAAAAAGTCAATCTCTTTATCTTATCAAAACAAAGCCGAAGAGATGACTTTATGATAGCGTAGAAGTACTTTTTGATTAGTGACAGAATAAAAGCACCTTTTTACCCATCTTCTTCATTCAGTGACTAATACATACGTATATCCTCCACATTTGCAGTCACTTGCACAGCCTTGACAATCACCCCTGCTGATAATCTACAGGGCAGATATAAAAAATTGTTGAAGAATCAAGAAGAGAAATGTTTCTTGTTTGGATATTCCTTTAGCACTAGACTGTTAATGCTGCTGTTCCTTGGCCTCAGAAAAAGTACACAGACTGACAGTTTGAGGTAGACAGGGACAGTTTCAATGACAGCCTGGAAAGGGTGAGGAATTAATGACGTATGGGTAAAACTAATTTGTATTTCTATTTTTAAAATTGTCCATTAGAATGTCTCGAGAAACTGTTTAATTAACAGCAACACAGTGATCAGGATTTAAAGTCACTTACAGCAAATTACTAAATATACCAATTTCTCATTGTCACAAGCAGTCATTTCAGAACTACCGTAAAGTATTCTGTCTCAGATCAATTTAAATTTATAACTGCACAAGCCTAATAGTCTGCATTCATGCTGATGCTAATACCTGTATAGTTACTCAGCAGTTCTAAGCTGATACTGAAATGTGGAAGCCTTTTCTGAGGCCTTCTTTGTGGGTTTTTTTGAGTTGCTGATACCTAACTAAAAAACTATGATAGAATTAATATTCAGTCAAGACTTGCTAGACAAACAGATACTTTATTCTATACTTCAGTATCATTTATGTGAATCCTGCCTATAAATCTGATGGGTTTGCTTAGGAAATTTTAGAGCTATGTCTAGATTCTTGAAAACACCATCTGTCTCATATTCAGTTTGAAACACAGTTCGTAAAGTGTGTAGGCTAAATTATCTGCTGTTTTGCCATTTGTAATCTGCCTCTGCACAGAATGTATAAGATTTTGCCAGGGGTAGAACAGCTGTATTTTATATCTACTTTCCATTTGCTCTTTGCAAATGAGTTTAATTGTTCAAGGTGTAAAGTAGTAGAGAAATAAACTATATGTGGCCTAACTAGGAATCCTAGTGGAATTAATTTGTGTACCTCGCTGATTCCTCCAGTACTCCCCCAAGATGTACTTCTGCAGTGAAAACTTGTGTAGCTGAACTGATTCAAAGAATTGAACAGTTGTGACATTTTAGTATCTGACTTGCCTGTGCTCTCATTGCAGTAAGCAGCAACATTTCTATTCATTTGCCTGAAACATAGAAACCACGTGAGTGGATTGAATCAGTTTCCCACGTAGCCAAGAGCTCTGACCCCAGTGCGAAGCAACACCATGTTTCAGGGTAATGTTCAAGAGACCTTTGAAGAAGCAGTTATGGAATTTCTTCTCATTCATGTTGGCTTATGTCCCAAAGCATTACAAAAATGTAGAACTTGTCAACAACTCTTTATTCCAAACCTCTACCTCCGTAATTTTGGAACTTCTTGTTTTTTCAATCTAGGAAGAAAAATGAACATCATATAGAAGATCAGAGCAGCAGACTGCAGCCTTTTAAGAACAAATGCAGAACGTGCCCGTTGCATTCTGATTTCATTCAGCAATCTGCAATCCACAAAATGTAAGCTTTCAGTAAGATCCTTACTACAAGACAGGGTACAGATGGGCAGTAATAAGAAAGTAGCTCCCAAGTTGGTAGTGAAATCACCTCGGCATAATCTAGGCCATGATGTGATAAGCACCTTTTAGAGATATTTTAAATAGGAGCTGGGTGAGAACCAACAATGCCAGGTGGAGGTAATTTATGACTTGACTGAAAGATCTTGCAAGAGAGGAATGAGTTTTCTTCACACAGATAACCCAGAGCTTCACCTCTTAAAGAACAAAAATATTTGCAAAAAAAAAGGAAAAGCCCTCAAGTTCCCTGTGATTTCTACTGTACTCCTTTGCATCACTTCACCCACCTAACAAGTGCTAACATGCTTGAAGTAGAGGGGTTGTGTGAAGCACCAATTAGGGATTTCACTGTTAAAGGTAGCACCTAGTGGAAGAAATATGGCTGTTGGTACTTAGCCAATGCATTCACTGGACTTTGGCAGCATTAACAAAATTATAAAGAGGGGCTGGGCTGTCATCTGAAATGATATCAGTTGTGATAAGCCAAAAAAGTGAAGGAAGCAAAAAAAACTGATATAAAAAGAGACATTTCAACTGCAATTTAACTACCATTCTTTTATTAGAGAAAAATGGGCACAATATAGCAAAATAACAGCTATTCAGATCACTCTTAACAAAAGCTGAAGTAGCTGATTGGAACAAGCTCCATTTAAATTTAAGGGTGAATCAGCAATGAATAGAGAGACATGAGATAATCCACAACAGTTTGATTTAGATAAGTACCTCAAACTTTGCCTGAATGTCTCAGCAGCTTGGTTAAATTGGCATGGGATTCTCATCACTGCAGGATTTCTCCTAAATGGTGTGTATTTGTCTGCTGTAGTATTCACAGCAGCCCTTCAGAGATAATTTTGATAGGACTCTTGTACATGTTTTGGACAGTAAAGATCCAATTCTTACTTCACACTGTTGGAAATGACAAGTAACCTTCTTGAGTCTGCCCGAGTTTTACTGATGTCAAACTTGCAGGAGAACAGATTGGACACCAGGAAATAAAATTAAATACACAATCAAAAGAGCAAATATCTGGCAACGTCGGAATGTCCATTGCTGATCTAGAATTAAATCAGATACAGTTCTGCAAAGTACTTCTGTTAAATAACTTTTTTCAGTTATGTGTAACATTCAGCAAGCAGATATTCTGTGAACTAATGCCATTTTACAAAGATTTATTTCTAAATGTATATTTCAATTTATTAAAAAAAAAAAAGGTCCCTCTAGGTGAATTTATTTTGCAATTAGATTCCACTTAACATCATACTGCCAACAACTGCCTGCAAAGGATGCGAACCTAAATTTATAACTGCAACCCCCTGCTATAACAACATAAACACAAGGGTAACCTACTACCTTAGGAAGACTATAAACAAAACCTCATCACAGCTAATCTGCCACAGTCAAAAGACTGAATGAACAGATGGGCTTTTCACAGCCCCACAGAGGTTAGCACAGTCTGAAGCTGTTGTGGGGATTTGGGAAGGCTGGCTACTGGCATCACTTTACCACAAAATCTCACACAGAAAGCATTCAGGCAGAGAGGAGAAATGTCGGATTGCCTAAGATCACCTGAATGCTGGTGAATAATAACTGAGGTGGACATACCCAGAGCTGGCTCTTGAGCCTGCAACTGGACATTAAGGTCTGTTGCTGAAATACAGTTTCTGTTAAGATAAACTTCTGTTGTAGTATCTCCTGTTTCTCCATCCAACTGTTGCACTTCTGATATCCTTGAAATGTAATTATCACTCTCACCACAGTGTTTATTCACAAACTTCAGAAAATGGAGAGCTATCCCTTAAAAGGGTGCTTTCATCCCATGGATCCCATGTGTGAAGGTGGGCATGACTGAAATATTGGAAGTCAGTTTTCCCTTTGCCAGCACTGTCTGGAGCTGGAGGAGGCATGATATTCCCTGGAAAGTCTTTGGCATTAACGCAAAACAGAATTTTGACATTGGACCCTGAGTCACGCCCCTACATGCCTGAATGCTTTCAGTAGCAAGCTGCTGGAGAAGATTTCATTTGGACTTGTTCATTAGGCATGTTTTCTACTGGTACTGGTCCACTGACACAGAAGAGTCAGAGATTGCTTTAATGATATCCTATGTGTCAGGCAATCATATAGGAAAGGGAAGAATCGAGCCCATAAGCCAATAAATATTTAATTTTAAAACATATCTCCAGTAGGGCATGCAGAGTCTTACATGAAGTAAGAACAATAAGGGAATAATTTTGAAAATACTGGCCTACATATTAAATATAAGGTCACACAGCAAGTCAATAGCAGAGGCAGGCAGGCAAAACTCTTGCTTCTCATCACATGTTCACTCCATTTGACAATGATTCAGCTGTGGGTGACACAAACCATAAGGCCTTCAAACGTTAAAATGCAAATTCAGTTCAGATGCCAGAAATTATACGTGTATGTGTGTGTGTGTATATATATATATATGGGATGATCTCTTTCCTCATTAAGCCTTTCCATGATCTTAGAGACAGAAAGCCCTGTAAAGCTGATTATTCCCCAGTGAATAATAGTCTCCCAGTAATTTGGTTACAGCATAACAGTGTGTGATCAAATTTAGAAAAGGAAAAAAACAACTTATATTTTTTTTAAATGCATTTGTGAAAGGTCTTCATTCCCCTGCCTTCAAAAGATTACTATCTGACCCTTTCATGCTGTGTTCAAGAATTTCTGATGGATTATGGCACTTAAATAAAGAAGAAGCTTGCCTTAGGCAGAATTGTGAAACTCTGCATGCTCTATTGTCTTTTGGCTTCTTATAGGTTCCCAACAATTAAATCTGGAAGAAAATCCAGGACTGTGGTCCATTTTGTCCATTATCGGTCAGAAAGAAGACTCCCTGCAGACTATTTTTCACAGGTCTGTTACACAGCCAATCTAAATGATAACTTATATGATGATAATGCTATAAAATATTTGTAGGTATAAAACATTTGGTATGTTTGAATAAACTGGTCATCTAAATCATTGTCTCCCCATCCTTTAGGAGAGTAAAATCCCTGCCTCAGAGCTGAAAAAGAGCTTCTAATAGCTTAACCTAGCAAAAATCTCTGTTTCCTTTAGTCTTTGCTTCATTGTACAGTCCTGTCTATAAAAGTTTCCTTGCCAGGGAAGAGTCAAATAAAAGAAACGTATCAAATATCAAGACCTCAAACCTTGCACTTCCTGCTGATCATTTATCTTTCTTCCATAGGAGGGAAGTGCTGGCAGTCTCCAGTGTTTTCCTCATGGAATTTATAACTATCATTTCTAGGACTTTGAATTGCACAAGGATCAATACAGTTATAGGCAAGAAAAATGTTCAGTCCCCAAACTGGAAATCCCACACAGTTAATGGAAGATGCTTTTTACAACTAAAATAAAGACAGGGAGGAAACCCATTTATATAACACACATTCCCATACTATGGCTTTGAGTAAGATGTAATATAGAAATTGTGGGGCATATTTCAATGCCGCCTTCTAATTTCATTATATTATATTGAAATATTTAAGTATATTTAAACTATTCTAATAATTTTCCACATTCTGTAACAAAGTGTAAGATTCAAAGAGATAATGCAAATTATTAAAAAATGTTTTTAACAAACTGGTAACTTTGCAGACTGGTAAATAAAATAAAGATTCCTACTGAGCAAAAATATTTCCTAGAGACAGTAGGACCAGTGAGGAGTGTAAGCACTGTGCCCAGAACTAGCAGTTTACAGATCTGGGTGAAGTCACAATAGATGTCTGACATCAATACTAAATTAGTCACATCACATATTCTGAGCATCTTTGAGATACACATATAAACCATAATATGTTAGGTTCTGCTGTACCCACAAGCTGAAAACACAGCATTTGAACAGTTCATCATATTAAGAGAAGGATATCTTCACCGCTTTATTTTCTTGTTTCTAAGACTGTAAAAAATGCATTTTTAAGTCCTTTTTTGCTATTATATGGAATTACACTCCTCACAATATATGTAAAGGCAAAATAAATGCCAAACAGTACAAAGCCCTAAAGCTCTGTCTTCTTGCTAGTAAACTGATTAGTTATGAACTGATAGAAAGCACATCTCTCTTTTAAGACAACATTAAAAAAAATAATTATTCTAGCTATAACAGGAATAAGATTTCAACTAA
>NW_008795128.1:1023701-1034723 GCF_000699145.1 Aptenodytes forsteri
GTTACCAGAATTTTCTACAGGACACAATCCACTCCACATTTCCAAAGATTTCTTTATTTTACATTCTTTTTTTCCTTCTTCCTAGCTGGTTATGTCTTCTTCACTAAAAGCTACTTAAAAGTCATACTTAAAAGTGGCAAAGTTCTGTCTTTTTAGTAACTCTCTTTCTTTCTGAGATACCGTAACAACAGCACATTGGGAACAATTCAGATTGGTTTGGAACACAGAAATAATTTTGTCATTAAATAGTTAACACCGTTCTAGGTTTTATTAGAAATTTAAAAAGAGTTAAGAAATCTTTAGCTAAACCCAAGATTTGGTCATGAAGAATTCAAGAGTATCTTTCTAATGTGATTGCTTATGTTAATTATATTGTAAACACTCAATTTTCTTCTGGTTTCTATAATTATAACATTAGGAAATTAATTATAGAGATTGGCATATGTAATGTAATCTTAATTACAATGTGATTAGAAATATGCTGATAGATATTTTGCATTTATAACAATTACCAAATTTATCTTCATTGAAGACCTCCCCAGACCAGCACTTTCATCCTCTGCTCACCTCTGAATCACATTTCTTCCTGAATGTCACCCTGCTGTATCCAGTCCCACACTGCCTCTCAGCAACACCAATGTCCTGGTTTTGGCTTGGATAGAGTTAATTTTCTTCCTAGGAGCTGGTATAGTGCTGTGTTTTGGATTTCGTATGAGAATAATGTTGATAACACACTGATGTTTTAGTTGTTGCTGAGCAGTGCTTACACTAAGTCAAGGACTTCTCAGCTTCTCGTACTGCCCTGCCAGCAAGGAGGCTGGAGGTGCACAAGAAGCTGGGGGGGGACATAACCAGGACACCTGACTCAAACTGGCCAAAGGGATATTCCATACTATATGACATCATGCTGAATAATAAAACTGGGGGAAGTTGGGTGGGGGGGCGTGGCCACTGCTCAGGAACTGGCTGGGCATTGGTCAGCAGGTGGTGAGCAATTGCATTGTGCATCACGTGTTTTGTATATTGTTTTATCATTATTATTATTATTATTTTTCCTTCCTTTTCTGTCCTATTAAATTGTATTTATGTCATCCCGTGAGGTTTATCTTTTTTCCGATTCTCCCCCATCCCACTGCGGGGGAGTGAGCAAACGGCTGTGTGGTGTTTAGCTGCCTGCTGGGTTAAACCACAACAGCCAAGCAGCTTTTCTCAGCCCAGAAACCTTCCCTTTCCAGGGATCTGAATATAAAGAAAAGCAGGGCTCTGATTCAATAAAGCCAACATCAGGTAGAACTACAGAAAAGTGGTGATATTTACACTCTGTCTCTACCCTTCACTTTTAATGAGGAAATGCTCCCAGGGTAAAGCCTGTGACAAGCCTTTGTAGACACCTACGGAGTAGGAGTTATTTTCACTTGTCTCGTATGACAGATGAGAAGGTGTTACTCCTTCCCACGGCAGGGCACCCACTGTTAATTGTCTAGTTTGTTAGGATGCAGCCGAAGGCTATATTTTTTTCTAAAAGAAAACTTCCTTCTCCTCAAACCTCCTTTCTCCACCAAGTCTTTCCATAATGAAGCAGCCTCCATCACTCCTGCCAGCCCTGGTGCTCTGCTACAACTGCCTCTGCACAGGACAAAGGGGACCCCTTGCTTTGTTTCACAAACAACTTGGGGACTGCTTTTTCAATGATTACTCTAAAACCTTGCTGCCTGTCCTGTTTGACATTTACATGCACTTTTCATGCAATAAAGAATGGTTTAAATGTGCAGAGAAATATCCTCCTTCTCGCAAAAATACAGGCATGGAAAATGCATATGTCAGTAATCTCAGCAATGTGTATACAAGGAAAAAAGGAAGATGGACTTTTGGGAGGGGGAAATCTACCCAGGAGATGTATAGGTGCTCCCTACTCCCCTTGAGTGTGGATGAGCCAGAAGGGAAGAGAATATCTCCAAATTTTAATAAATACTTTCTCCTCTGCACTTTTATACCTCCTCTGAGGGGGACGAAGGGGACATCTATGTTCTATCAAGGTTTCCTCCTTTGGTGCCTTGTCCAACACCAATATCCGCATATGCTTTACTGAGAAGCATGGGGAAACAAAGGTACTTCAGGAATTTTGGTTTGCCAGAGGCTGAATGATATGGCACCCACATGAATGACCCTTACAGCCTGTAAGTCCTTACAATATGTATTTTGGGGTTGTTGAACTCTTTCAAGCTGTTCCCCATATTTGAGAAAAGAATGACCTGAAAAATTTCTTTTAGTGAAGTTGGGAAGTCCTGCATTATTTGAGGGAGGGAAAAAAGTTCCAAACCTTGAATAATAAGCTTGAAAAGGAAATAGTACAGAAAAACCTTCACTTTTTCTTTTAATACCTCATTTTTTGTTTATTTATTAAAAACCAATAAACTGAACTTTTTATTTTTTCCAAAATTTTTGCATAGCATACTCTAGCCAGAGATCTCTAATCTGAATATAAACAATAGATACCATGGTTGTTACCTGATCCACTGTCTTAGTCTGCTCAAGTAAATTCAATTCCCTGACCTGGGCTGGAGCCTCCAGGTTTGCCCCAGCAATTAGGGAGCTATAAAAATCAAAGACTTTTCATTTTCAAAACTGATTTTGCTTAGTAGTTAGTCATTACCAGTCAAGCTAGAAACCCTTTTAGAGAGAGAGAGACAGCAGACTTTTTGCTGCTAGGCTGACTGTCCACTTGCAGAGAAGAAAGAAGTATCTCATCTCCTTATACTCCTCAGGTGGTAAGTTACCACTGCCAAGATGTGAAGAGATGAATCTCGCCTTTCCTGATCTTTGGCTTTATTCACGATACAGACTAAGAAGAAAAGGTACAGCACAACCTCTGTAAATCATACCTGAATCCCTTCAAAAAAGTCAGGTAACCCAAAGTGAAGGAGGTAAAAACTGGGGGGATGGAGAGGGTCCTGCTGATTCCTCAGAGGACTGGGCTAAGTGGTGGCAAGGTTATGGTGACACAGCAGAGCATGTACTGATGTACTTTCACATTAAAAAAAGAAGAAAGTCATTGTGGATGTGTGAGGCAGGCCTGGTATTAGCGATGTGTTTCTCTCCAAAACGATCTCAGTTTAATTGTTAAACTTAGGTCTGAGAGCTTCTTTTTTCTCCATAACTGCTTGTGTTCACATAACCAATCTTTAAATAAAACTTACTGTTAATTTTAAAAATCTGAAGGGTTATTTAAGTCATTAAATTCTGTACTAAAGTTTAATCAATTTCTAAATAATAAATCAACTCCGGGTGCTCTTAATAATCTTGGTGTAACACATTTCAATCCAGAAGCACTACCCAGTATTTATCTTTAATGAATAATAAATAAGACATTGGTATTGACTGAACAAATGATTTAATATTCCATCAGTAACAGAACATGGAAATAATTTTTAATTATTAATAAGCTACAGATTTTGTTTGTCAAGTGCTGTCATCTTTTTACATGAATGACTTCTTTTCTTAGCTGTCATCATAGGGCAGACGAATACAAAAGACAATTAAGGCTAATATTGGACACAGTACATAAGTTCTACCATCTGTCTCTGAGAAAGAAGAGTTGTTTCACAAGATACTAGGGGTCTTACAGCCTTTCTCTTTCAGTGGGGTCTTCAGTTCTGAAATTCTGCTCTAATACATATTCATATTTGTTAGAAAAAGACAGACACTGGGAGCCATGGAAACTGATGATCACCTGGCCAGCCTGAGAGAAAGTTTGAGCTGCTAGGTTTCTTCTGCAGCTTTTGCACTGGCTGCAGTTCTTCTGGTTCCCTAGGTTTTCACAGTAAGATTTCATGACAAGTTCTGAAATTGCCTGAAGAAAGGCCACCACCAAAAATGCCCCTGAACAAGGCTTTTTCCTGTACTGGCTACCCTGAGGCCTATAAAGTCACCCGTGAGCTACTGGAGTAGAACAATGTGGTCTTTGGCTGTATCTACACCAATGGACCTTTTGCACAAGCCCATCTTTCTGGTCTCCCAAAGCCATACTGTGGCACCACCAAGTCCAAAATCCAGACCAGCACTAGTACAGCCCCTCCTCTTCTCCCAAAGAAAAGGTTTTTGCATTTAGGCAAGAAAAAAAGCCATTGCATGCTCTAGCCAGGACCAACAGCTCCACCTGTGGATGACCAAAGACCCAGCACTATGACCTGTGCCGCAATACACAGCTGTCCCTCAGTGCAGGTGGATCCATAATGGGCCATGGCAAATCTTCTCTTACAGTAAAGAAAGATTTTGTATGTGGTATGGTTTAACCCCAACCAGCAACTAAGCACCACACAGCCGCTCGCTCACCACCCCCCAGGGGGATGGGGGAGAGAATCAGAAGGGTAAAAGTGAGAAAACTCATGGGTTGAGATAAAGACAGTTTAACAGGTAAAGCAGAAACCACACACAAGCAAAGCTTTTGCACAAGCAAAGCAAAACAAGGAATTCATTCACTACGTCCCATGGGCTCCACCACGCATAATGGTTACTTGGGAAGACAAACGCCATCACTCCAAACTTCCCCCCCTTCCTTCTTCTTCCCCCAGCTTTATATGCTGAGCATGACGTCATATGGTGTGGAATATCCCTTTGGTCAGCTGGGGTCAGCTGTCCCGGCTGTGTCCCCCTCCCAACTTCTTGTGCACCCCCAGCCTACTCGCTGGTGGGGTGGTGTGAGAGGCAGAAAAGGCCTTGACTCTGTGTAAGCACTGCTCAGCAGTAATGAAAACATCCCTGTGTCATCAGTGCTGTTTTCAGCACAGATCCAAAACACAGCCCCGTACTAGCTACTATGAAGAAAAGTAACTCTATCCCAGCTAAAACCAGCACAGTATGTGGCAATATGGTATATTCATAATTTGCTGTGCTGTCACTTCAGTTATAACAAGTAATGAATACTTTACATTTGTTCCTTTATATCATGCTACAAAGTGTCATGTAGCACAATCTGAGAGTTGTGTAGAAGTCACCATCTGAAATGAGATTATTCTGACACCCCCAGTCTATAGCAACCTTTCGTGTTCAGCTGTAACTGATAAGAGTGCTGTAACTGGTAACTGCCCAGTGTACTGGAGAGTAGTCTTAAAGTATATTTATGGTCAGAAAACAAGCCCGTACAAAGCAGCTACTCCTTCTCTATGTACATACTTGCTAGAGTACCTTTGAATTGTCTCCTGACTTTGTGACTGAACAAGTTTCCTCCCATTTGATTTGAAGGGCACAACCACTAAGCTAGAATTAACTGGACCTTATTTTACCTCGTGAATTATTGAATTTTCTATTCAAGTCTCAAACACAAAATCTTTATTTGAACTGGTGAAACTGTTTTCGTTTTCTTCTAGAAAATAGGTTTTTGTTAAAAAAGAAAACCTTTAACATGAATATGTAAATTTGACTAATTTTCTTAAGGAAAAGTGAAAAAGACTTCTTCATAAGGGAAATGGCTTCATTCTAATCTTTTTGGAACAGGATATTTCTCTTTTTTTTAATACTGAAGTGACCTTTCATTTTAAAGTTTACATTAATAGAAGTAAAAAGAAAACAAACTTTATCATGACAAATTTCTTTCAAATTGAAATATTTTGTTTACAGCACCATTCCTTACAATTAGTAATTGGAGACAGATTACCAAGAGAGAAAATAACTGTATCACATATTTTCAGCACTCTGTTCTAGGTATAATTGCAGTCTGAAAGGTCTAACCCACCATTCCTTGAACACCAAAAGCCTGAGAGCACTACAGAGCATGCAAGGAAAGCAGGCAATGTTGTCACAGGGATCACACATCAGAAAACTTGGTTCTGTTCCCAGATCTGTCATCGTCTCTGAGCCTGACTATACGGAGGACAGGTGACTTCCTTGTGCCTGCAGTTCCACAAATCCAACATAGAATTACTGATATTACTCTACTTTTAAGAAATATTTTTACTTTATACATAGGCCGGGCTTAAATTCTACTAAGTCTACTGTAAATTTTACCAAATGAGATGCATTAAACTTCCTATTATTTTACCAAGTGAGATTTAGTGAAGCGTCCACAATTAAGCACTATACCAAGAGGCATGATACTTACTCTTTGAGGATTTGTGCTGAAATAACTATGAGCTATGGGGCTGATGACATTCCAGAATTCACTTGTAATTATACAGAATAGAGGTAAAAGGAAGAAGGTCATTACATCTCAGAAACCCTAGTAATTGTTCGGGATATTCGTGTAGCAGAGGCTACAGTGACTGGGAAAAGCTACACAGAAAGATGTATTAAAAATGAACCTTCCCATCCATTTTCATTCTTCTTGCAGTTTTCATAAAACTCAGTCCATTGAACTTGTGCCAGAAAAATGGATTCATGAAACTTGAGTCTCAGCTAATTTTTAAGGATTTATTTTTCTACATTTGTGTAAATGTAGAACTGACAAGGCTGAAGAACTGAACTGAAACTCTTCTTTGATGTGTCAGTCACAGAAATGGTAGGCCAGTGAGCTCCCAGGCTGATTCTTCCCACAGTTCCAAATCAAATGGGACCAGTTCAAAAGTCAGGAAGAGTTATTCCTTTATGTATGTAGAAGATGAAGGCCACAAGAGCTACCTCTCCTGACTTGTCTCTCTTTACCTCTCCAAGTTTATAGAGTACCTTAAAGACATTGGGGTGGGCTTGATGGAGGGAAGTGTCATCCTGATGACACACTCCAAATCATTCAGCAAATGTTTTCCTTGGCAAAGTGAAATTCCACCAGTCCTTTTACAGAGTTTTGTGCTAGGAAGGAACTCAGTCAAACCAAAATGGAACTTCCATTTTCTGCTCAGGGCAAACAAAGCAAAGAAAAGCTTAATATCTCTTGCACAGCTGTATTGGATGTGCATGTCTAATAAATATTAAAAACTTTCCTGTTTTGTCACTGGAACTACATAAGAGCCTGAAGAAGCACAAGGAACAATTCTGTTGCAGACGATGTTTTTGTGGCCCGTGTTGTGCTTGCTGCATCATAATCTTTCAGCAGCTATAACATAGCAGAAATAATATGAAAAGAGTGGGAGAAAAAAAAATTGAATGCATTAATCAGGGAAATGTGAGTTAAATCATTAAATATGTCAGAATGTTTCCTTTGATAAGCTTTTCTGAAGACGGGAATTAGGAAACAGAGGACTAGAAAGATAATCATATTTTGGCAACATTGATTTCTCATATCTAGAACATACATTTCCACTACAATGAGTATATCAGTCAATGACTCTGCAAAAGACAGCAAGTTATGTATACGGCTATACCTAATACTTTAAAAGCTAGAAAAGACAGTACTTCCATAAAGTTTTTCTCCCCAGATTTTCTCTTTGCATATTAAGTGTTTCTAAATTTGGAAAATATAGCCTGAAAAATACATTTCCATGGCCTGACTAAACATTTGTAGGAGTCCAGTTCTCTGCTAATAACATTCATGGTCTTTTGGTTTGGTTAGGCTCTTGAGAAACAAGGTAATTTTATTGTTATTTTACTCATGATTTGCAGTTTCAGCTTGAAAAAAATTAATTAGCACAATTTCAAGTTTGCTATCAGGCACAATAGTTTGAGTGAAGAGTTATTTCCTCTACACAAAGTGTCTGTTTAATAAATTACATTTTATTGCATGATAACATTCTGGATTAGTTCTGTTTCTCAAATAAAATGTTGGAAGGTGTTCTGTCAGGTGACTATGAGGTCAAAGAAAAAATTTACATATTTTAATTATTTTAGAGCTGCTTTGTTTACAATAATAAAAAAGATACGTAAATTGTAATAGGGTCATAAAGGATTATTAAGAGATAAATATAAAGCTGATGAAAGGAGAAATTTTTTAAACATGATGCATAATTAACCTGTGGAACTTGCTGCCACAGGATATAATTGAGGTTAAGAGCTTAAATTGAATTAATAAAGAATTATACATTTACATGGATAACGAGAACTTAGACATGATAAAAATTTACTAGTATATAAGCCTTCATACTTAAGGGCAGAAGTTAACTGCTAACAGGTAGCAACCTGAATGTCTCTAACAAGTTTCTATGACAAATATATTCTGATTAAAACCTACGTTTTTTTCTTATTCATTCTACTGGTACACTACACTGATTTTCCTTTGTATTTGTCTGCACTTTTGTTCTGCTGCCTGTACCATTTATTTCCAGGGAGTGGTAAACAGTTGTCCTAGTTTCTCCTAATATCCCCCTTGGTATGGAAAGAGAGAGTTCATTTTAATATATTCCTTCAAATCTAATTTGCAGCAGTTTTGGAGTCCCCGCTGTATCATTATACTGATATCTAAATGCAATGCACACTTGAGAAAGGAGTTGTCAGGAGCTGATAACAGCAGTGAGCAAGATGGAGCAGTAATGTGGCCAGACAGAGAAGACAGAAGAACTGGGAAGCGACAAAGATGACATGGAAATGCAGTATCAAGAGGACAAGGGGAGCTAAGAGAGTGAGGAAAAAATTAATGGATACTGAGAAAAAAGGAAACCTATGTGAAGCTCTGGGGTCATGGATATCTCAAAGGCTACCTTAGACTGAATGAAAGAAGATGGGAATAACTGCAGAGAAAAATCTGAATGGGGACAACATGAAAAATTTGAAAACTGTTAGTCCCACAAAAAAATTATGATTTTTATGAAAGCATTAGTACAGCTGCACAGACCAGATACTACCCTTGTTTTGTCAAGGGCTATAGCTTGCAAGATGCATTCATTAACAGGCTTTTTGCTAAAATAAAGTAGTGAATAAATACATTTTGTTTGCCCCAAAAAGAATTCAGAACCTACATGACATACAAATAAGAGGCGCTTTGTCAAGTCAAGTCAGACCTTGATAGATCTGGAGAAACAGAAGACATTTTCTCTGTGTCCAGATCTTAGAATATGTCTGTGCTTTGTGAATGAGACAGAATTGTATGTCATGTAGTGATGGTCCTTGAAAGCCTTGCAGATGAAATTTTAGGTTAGTCTTCTCTGGAGACATGGTAAATATTAGGTACTACATTGTTAAAGTTCACATTGCTAGGATGACCACTGCATATGGTCTTCTAGCAATCTTTGTAAAAAATTTTGTAAACAAACGCAAATCTGTTTTGTTCTATGTAACACACAATTTTTTAAGCCATTTAATGAGAGGAGAATGAAGACCTCACTCATGAGTTTTTGACAGGAAATACTGCATAACTGTAAAGCAATGGAGTTGGGATGAAAGGAGGACTCCCAACACTTTACTGGAGAAACAGGGACTGCAACCTTGGTGAATGCAACACAACTCAGTCATGCCTGCTGGGCAGGGGTGTCCTCTGGGAGAGTTACCGGGTGCCTGAAACTTCTGTCTGTGAGACAGCTTCGTTACAAGGGGAAAACACATCCTGTGGACGTTTAGAAACTGTGAGTATTGAAAAAATGTCTGCAATGCAGAATCTTAGTATTTAAAGATGTTATCTACATTTATCACATTTGTCACTTGCCATTAATTTAAATTCCCTTTATGCATCTGTTCAGGGAATAATTAGGATTTTATGCTGCAGTAAATATGCTTCTTCATCCGTTAGTGCAAAGCAGAAGATTAATTGCATTACAATGGGAATCGGGACTACTCTCTTTGGAGCTACAGTGATAACGGTGACAGCTGCGCTGCCCACAATACTTTGCTCCGGCAAGCTTCAAACCCAAGTATGGGTGAGAAAATAATTAAACTCCTGACAAGGCAGGTTATCCTTGTTCTTGTATGTGTAACCAGACAGAAAACAACCAGAACAACAAAAGATCATGCTAAAACTAACAAAATCATATTGTTCCAAAGTTCAGTTAATCAGCTATTTTTATACACATAGCTTTATATACACAGATTCATACTCTGTATGAACCATTGCATTTTATATAAAACTAACCTGAGGTCTCTTTAAATACCTGTGGTAAAATTCCAAAATGTACTAAGATGTTGTAAGGCTATATTAATTTGGCAATAAAGCTCTAGAAAGCTGAAAAAATCTTAATTGCCACTAACTAAAAGTGACATTGCAAAATTAGAGCCAAGACCAAAGATAATGAGTTGGAGAAAAGAGGTAGGCAGCAGAAAAACACTGTAAAACTTTCCATGTGTCACTGTGTCTGGCTCAAGACAAAGAAACAGTGGGGTGATGGAGCTCCACACTGCTCTTCAGTCCTAAAGTGTTTATGAACAGCCAAAATTGTCCCTGTTGTTATGGAAACTGAAGAGACATGAGATTACTCCTTTTCCCCAAATTAAACATCAATAACTTACGCAAAAGTGTCCCCTAAATGAGGGTCCTTGTGATGGCATTTGTTTGTGCGGATTGACTAAACCCACTGATAAATGCAGGGAAAACATTTAATCCAAACATACTAATCATTTGTGATTAGCCAGGGGTTTTGTGCAATTAAAAACCCGGTCTGTATCTGGATGATTCGTATCATTATATCATTATAGTCTATTGATGAGGTGAGTTTTGGCTTATCAAAAGCTAGGATTTTTAGGTATATTTTGTGATATAATGAGTTAAAATCAAATATAAATTGGCAAGATTCTTACAGGCTTGGCAACTAGAAATCAGCTGTTAGACTCAAAGTACATTTAGTCTTTGGTGGCTGCTCAGTAATTATAGCCCCATTGCCCTGACTAAAGATAAAGCATTTTTACTGCCACCATATTTGCTTGAATAATTTTTTTCAGCCAGTGCAAAATCTTCTTTATTTAAATTTGTTAGTTGACTCACTTTGTGGCATGTAGCTGGGGCCAAAGGCAAAGAAGGTACCGCTCAAATTCAAAAGTAGCCATATATCTGCTTTTAAAGTGGATGAATGCTTAAGAGATGGGTGCAACTGTCAATGGGAGGTTCAAGTTATTTCATATCTAACATTTCTGTGGGGTTTTTTTAAGGATGATCAATGCCTGACAAATTTATTTATGCTACAGAGTTAATGCTATTATCAGAGACTAAAAAAAAAAAAAAAAAAAAAAAAAAAA
>NW_008795128.1:1034736-1076032 GCF_000699145.1 Aptenodytes forsteri
AAAAAAAAAAAAAAAAAATGTAAAAGTGCCCTGAATTGACCTAGTCCATTTTACTTCAGTGTGGTAAACTAAGTCTAAACAAGAAGAATTTACTTCATGTGAATAAAAGACACTAGATATAGATTTGTATGAAGCACCTGCACAGCAGAATGTGAATAATGTGATCTTACCAAACATTTTTCATGCCTAGAATAGAGCAAAACAGTTTACAAAAGAAGTCACTGAAGAATAACTAATTGGCTATCAGGGCAAATTGGTTGGAAACAGATCTTGACTTTCATGATTAAGACTAGTATTACAGATATCCATTGAACTGCTGGGTAAAAAGATCTGCCCCAAAAGGGCATCTGACCATTCTAGATTGTATAGTAAGGTATTTTTCATTCCTGTGTTGTAGTCACTCATTCATTCTGTAAACTATGTTTTGCGAGAGCTCAACTTCAATAACTGTTATCAGAAAAAATGGATTTTCTTTTCCAGGGTGCGTTGAAGTGTTTAAATCTCTTTGGTCAATCTCTGTGTTACTATTCAGGATGCTGATATTGGCTTATCCTTCTCTATTTGATTATCTTTATAAGTCATCTATCTCCCCCTCTCCTGAGGAATGAAATCAGGAATGCTTTTTTCTCTCCCTATAACTATTTATGAGCATCACAGATAGATTTCTGTGGGGCTTAAACAGAAGCAATCATACATTTGCAGCCATACGCAGCACCCCCCACCCTAAACTTGTGTTATGATGTGTAACTTCTTATGCTGTTGCTAAAGTAGCCATACAAAAAGGAGAGGGAGGAGGTAGTCTTTATCCACTTACAATACAGAGTCCTTTTGTATTGTAAATAGAGTTATCTAATAGATCAGTACTCTACTGATAGGTTAGTAGAGGACAGCAATTGCTTTGCTGCTGGCATGAAAATGCACCACAATTCCATGTGCTTTGTGGGATGATGCAGACTGAAGCAATATCAGAAGCAAATACTATGCTTGCACACATAAAGTTAAGTACTCAGCACTTTACGCCCCCTTTTATTCCCCCCCCCACCTCCGCCTTCCATCTTGCCAGAGTATAGCTGTGAACTAATAATGAATGCCCACAAATTGTGGATCTAGTGACTGGAAACACTGCACTTAATTCCAGTGCATTAGGTTTGGCTGTAAACAACTATTTCCAGGACAAATCCAGAACTGTTATATGTAATGAAGAAATGGGTATGATGACAAGCCCCAGAGTTGTGACCATATGGAGACAGGCAGAAGAAGCAGCAAAAGGGAATGTTCCTTTTGCACTACATTATTCTGACGCTTTTTCTCACCATGAAGATTCACTATAACACAGACAAATCAGATTTGCACGATTAATTTTCTTTATGATGCTTAGGGCTTAAAATTACAAAACTTTTCTTGATTTGTAAGGTGAATAAAATATGATTTTATCACCTGAATCGGACCTCCTGTCTAACAGACCACTGAATTCCATCCAGCCACTCCTGACTGCAGCCCAATAATTTGTGTCTTCATTGAAGAGGTGAAGAATGGACAATTTTCCTAAGTAATGTTTTGCAATGGTTAATTACCCTCACAGCTAAAGATGCAGGCCATATCTCCAATTTTAATTCTTAAAATTATAGACATAATTTCTTGTTCCATATGTCTGTACTATACTGTAGACCTTCTTCAATATCTAGTATTTTCCTGTCAGTGAAGATGCTTTACAATTATTGATCACCTTTCAATTTTTTCCCTAATAAGGTAAAAAAATGAGCTCTTTTACTCTCTCTCTATTTCTTTCATTCTTCAAGTTCTATATTTTCTTCACTCTTTCCAACTGCCTATCTCTTAAAAAGGTACGTTTAATATTACTTTCATGAGTGATAAGCACTGTAGTAAAATAATTTATTTTCTTCTAGTAATTACTCTTTCTTACATATCTGAAGTTTATGTTTTCCTTTTGTGCAATAACCTTACAGTAAGAAACTTCCAAGAGTTCAAACAAGTTTAAACTGCTGATTTTGGCCACTATGAACAGTTTTAGGTACTAAACATATTGTCACAACCTCCATCATATTAAACTCTTTTGAGTGTGCTGAAAAGAACCAAAAATAATTTGACAGAGAGAGAGAGAGAATATTGGCTAAAATGCCATAATAACACTTCTCCTAAACTGTGCTTTTTATGAGTAACCAGCAGGATATCTGGCGCTGCTCAAAGCATCTTTGAAGGTTTCTACTGTGGAAGCTGCAAAAACTGAGATAAACATAATGCAGAAGAGTGGTTTTGCTGGAAAATACCCTTGTTTCACAAATCTACATGTGATCCTGATAGGAATATTCTCTCCAAAATTGCTTTCTGAAAAGCTGACTGATAAAGCATACAACAACATCTGACTTCTTTTTTTTTATTCCATTATCACCACAGGGAGTATTGGCCACTAATGGAAATAAAGGCTGGTATGTCCAGCCGCAGCCTGTGATTCCCACAGGCAAACAGTTGTAGGTAAGAGTTGTTGATAGCATCCACAAAATAAAATATATGCATGCTGCTAGGAGAGGGGGTTATGGTTTTTATTTTAATGTTTTGTTCATTTGTTTGAGCAAAGTCATTAACAAATACGTCTCAGAATAAGGTTGTGTGACTTCACTGTATTATGGAAGAGGGCCTGAGCTTGTTGGAAGCATTATGAACAGCCTAGTAATCTTTAACTGGTTGACAGATATGCACATAGATAGAACAGAGGCCATCTGACCTTCATTTTAGTGTTGTATGTTTTCCTCATCTCTTCCTTTTCCTTTATTTTCTTCTCCCTAGTTATTGTTCAGAGTTCTGCCCACCTTCATGATGTAGGGTTATTTATCAGTATGTATGGGAATTTCACCTGCCAAGCTGACTCCTGTCTCTGGACTACATGGAAAGCTTAACTGAACAGTGGAAAAACGCCTCTAGTCACTCTTCTAGCCAGCTCTCCTGAATGAGGCATTCCTAGTGTCCAATGTAGTCTGAACTGACAAGCAGAAATTATAATTTATCTCTTGACTGATAGAACAAAAATGCAGCATCTAGTCTTTGAGTCTTTTCTTGTCTCCATCTTCTATCCCATGATTTCCATATGTACAGTTCAGCATCTGGTCTAATGGGATTACTTTTGCATTGTTGAATTCAAGATCAGACTTCAGTGAACAGCCTCTACATAGGGAAACATCTATGGCTGTTATGTAAAACCTTACTGATCGTGAAAGAATTTCAGGATCTACACAGCTCGTACGCTTTAAATTATGCTCAATATGCAGTTTTGGTTAACCTGATTCCAAAGAGTTGTCATTTACCTCAGGTCTTGAAGTCCGTAATTGCAGACCCCAGATTATAACACTGCTTTTACCTACTACCTTATACTACAGCAGAAAGATCTATCATTAAATACCACAGAAACGGTTTTGGAAAAGAATTCTTCTGAGGTAGATGCAAAGTAATTTTTTTCTAATTGACTACACAACTCACACAATATTAGAGTTAATTTCAGATGTGTTTGCAATCCTTTGTATTAAAGGCAGAAGTTCTCCCCCTCTGTAGGTTGGTATTATATATTCTGTTTCAGTGGCTCTCTGTGCCAAGAAGAGAGAAGAATGGGATTAGGGAATATTTATCTCCTGCCTCTATTGCCTTGTATTCTGGCAGGACACTTCCATATTAGTCAAGGCCAAGACAGTTTGCAATCTCACACATAATTCTGACGGATTGTAACGCTGCAGGAAATGTTACATTACCGATAAGGGTTTCTCTAAAAGTTTATTTGAGGATTTTCAGTTTCAAACATCAAAACAAATTATATTAAAGTTAGGTGTCATTTTCTATATTATATTCAGAGCCACTAGATGGTGGTGTGCACTAGACCTGAGGAAAAGTACACAAAGGGACTGATTAATGTGTTCCTCCGCTGTCTGAACAGGAACTTTTTCATTCCTCACTTTCCAGTCTTCTTCTGGTTAACCTTTTTCCTATCAGATGTTTATTTAGAAGGTTGATTGCAACAATTATAAATCTCAGTTGAGGTTTTTCCCAGCTTATTGACTGAGTTCGCATGACAATAAGATCTTGTTTTGAGATAAATCTGAAAAGCCAAGAAGATGATGAAAAGTCAGAGAAGACTTACATGCATGCAATGAAAAACAGAAGAAATAATTATGTGCAGCTTGGCTTATGGTATCTATGAAAACTTTAGTAAGTGTCATTAGATGTAAATGTTTTCTACATTTTTAATATTAAAAACTATCTATTAAGTACAGATGATCCAGTGGCCAATCTTGTTTAATTACTAGAGTAGGACCAATCTATTTAACAGCATTTTAGGAATTCATGTTTACAACCTTCTTGGTTATCAAGTTTAACTTGTCTGTTTCTTCATACTAAGTTAAAAGACAGACAAAGCTATATATAACTGGCTAATATACCTGTCATTCGGGACATGGATTTTGGTCATCCCTCCCCCCAGCCTGAATTGTAAAGGAGATGTGTAAAATGAAAATCTGGGATTCTTTTCCACCAACACCCAGTTGGAGTTTAAGACATTCACACAGTAAATCAGTGGTAGAATAAGAAATTGCAGGACTCTGAATCCCCAGCTATCACTGCTGCATGGTGTTGTTACGTTTCTTCAGTCCTTATATTTGTCCTCTCCCACTGCCTATTTTTCCTTGTTCCATCTTTGTTTCTGTCAACCTCCATCTAGCTGATTTGGATCTGCTACTTGGCTCTGACAACCCGTGTAACAATTCTATACAGCTCAGTAAAAGACAACAAGTTAGAAGTTTGAGCTGCAGAGGAAAGCTGTAATGCTACCACAGTAACATAAGAAAGTACAGAGATCCATAGTATAATGCACTTTCAATCTCAGAGAGCTATAACACAAGGTAAGATGACAAGAAAAATGAAAGAAATCATCATTCTATTTTTAGAAAATGCAATGATAGAAAATCGATAATACATTGAAGCCCATTTAGACAAATGTCTTGTAATAGTAAACCTGTTAAAGAATAAATGTCATTTATGCCACTATTTTTTATTATTATTTTCAATCTCAGATGAATTATTTCAAATGAACAAGATACAAATCAATTGTTGTAAATGACATTTGAAAAATGAGGAGCAAACCTTAATGGGAATGAAAAGCTTTTATATTAATATAATGATGTTTAAGACTCTTAACTTATTCTGCACTAGTTCTAGGAGAAAAAGCATGGCTGGCATTCAGCCACAAAATGTAACTTGATTGTGTGTGACTCAGTGCCTGCTCATTAGAAAATGGAAAGTAGAAGAAAGCTCAACATGGGGAGAAAGAAAAGAGTTTAGTGATGCTGTTGCAGCATAAGTGATGAACTCACACCTTTGCTACTGGTATTTTCTTTAATTCTATGGGATAGATTTCTTTGCCCAGCCCTCCATCTTAATGACGTGCACTACCTAGCTATATTACTGTATTTTGACAGCTATTGACTTGTAGGAAACTGTGATGCAGCATTGTAGCAACAAGGTAGCAAAGCTCAATTAGCAATATTGTAGTGGGAGAGGATAATTTCATTTTGAAACAAAACTGATTTCACTAACTACCATTCAGACATTTATACCCGCATACTTCCAGCACTACACATATGCATCCAAATAGCCTGTCCAGCAATTATGAAACCAAGAAGATTGTATCCAAGTGATCTATACAGCATTTCTTGTGATAGAACAGACAATAAGGGATGTCAGCTACTAAGACTTTACAATCTCTCCTGCTTTTTTTACGTAGGTTACTCCCTAATTAGGGGGTGATTAGTCTCTCCATCCTGTCCACTGCTGTGAGCCATCAGTGTTTACTCCCTGTCTTTTCTCTCCCCTCTGCAGGGATCTTGATGACCCGCTAATGTTGGTACCATCAACACCTGCTACTCTCATTAGCTTCTCCCTGCCACGGTTTTCTTCAGCGCCTTCCACACCCAGATTTTTCCATTCTCCATTCATACTTATCCTAACGCTTGCATTACTACTGTCCACAGACCAACAGGCCAGGGAACAGCCATCTGCCAGGAGGCTGACAGTAAACAGTGACAAAGAGCGGCAGTAACTAACTACGGTGTTAAGGCTGATGGAAAATTCTTCTTAACGGACATCAATCCACCCTAAACTTCATTGAGAATAACTGTTTTATTTAGATGAATCAGAAAACTAGGACACAATGAAGCATATTGTGGCAGAGCTACTAGTCTTGGTGCAACCTCTTACAATCTCAAGATGGGAGTTGATTGTGCTCTTACCACTCATACAATAGGTATAGGTAACTACAATGGAATGGTATAAAAAACATTTTTTAAAATAAATGTGTTTGTACAGTATCAGTGTATAATCCCTTTACCATAAGCCCTCTGTAGTTTTATATGAATGCAGCTTACAATGGTACCATAACAAGACTTCCCATTTCTTTTCAGATTTCCTTAATGGGCAAAAAGGAGTTGGATTGTCAGCGAATAGTTGTCTTCCCTTTACATTGTTCCTCTATATGAAGCCTTATTCCACGGGCAAATACAACAAGCATGCACTGTTTTCCTGTCCTGTAAATCCCTACTGAATTCATAGTTGTTTCAAATGACATAAAAATATGGTTTTCAGTTATGTTTTCTCCTTGAAGTGTCAAAATAGGCCATGAGGAGCAAAAATGAATCTACTCTTCCTCTTCTCCTGCACCATGCTTGACATCACATGATTAACCCACTATATAATGAGGAACAAAGGGTCAGTCAGAACATGTCCATCAGCTCTATTTCCACTACCAGAACATCATACATGGTAGACTAGTAATCTCAGACCTTTAACCAGCTACCATGCTTCCCTTGTTCAAAACAAATGATGACATATCTGTAATGCCAGTTGGGAACAGCATGACATTGTGTATTTAATACTAAAAGACAAGTAGTGTTGTTCAGTAGTCAAAACGGGGAAATTGGGACTGGGTTTAGCAAGATTTGTTACCTGACAAATTTCTTCTGCACCTACAAAATAGAGAGGGTAGATCTTTTAGTTTTTATTATGGGAAAATGTGGATAAAGTAGTGTGTACATTTTGCATATTGGTGATAATTAGACTCAGATAACACGTGGTTTCACACTCTCTCTTTGTGTTTGTTTATATGAGCATACAAATATAAATAAAGCCTTGAGGAAAAAAAAGGTCATTTTCTTCAACTGAGTGTGAACCAAGGAGGAAAGAGTGAAACTTTGAAGTATATACTGGGACAAATCATGGAGAAAATTACAGTTCTAATGAATTACGGAAGTTACAGTTGGGAGTTAGTTTGAATGGTTAATAAATCAAAAGAAAATTTCTAGGATGAGGATGCACTCATCCTCAAAGCACCAATTCTGTTGACCCACACAGAAAGCTGAAATATCCAGAAAGCTCAAAATGTACATTTAGAAGGCTTTTGCGAAACACTTTGTCACCATCCCCACTTCTTTGTCTCAACTAATGGCATGGAGGAATGGCATGAATTATTAAATTGAAACGTGGTTTGCTAAGTAATTGTGTTGTGCTTTTTTTGTTTTTATCTCATTTTGTAAAAGTTTCCCTAGAGGCCTTATTTGGGGGCTGTATTTTTGAAAGACTTCTATGCTCAGTCAAGCTGTAGAAAGTTTTTTAATTAAACATAAATCACTTTTGCTTGTATGTATTTGTATCATCAGTTGTGTGGACAAAGATCTCTGTGTGTCAAAACAAGTACAGAAAAAGCATCATGAAATAGTAAGGTTTGTCCACCTAGCATTCTCTGACAAGGTGCTACTCCAATGCCTCTTCAGTGGAAATCTGTAAAAACCTGATTAGCTCCTCAAAAGCATTCACTGCCTGCCAAAGTCAGAAGGGTGGGAGAGCAATTGCTATAGCAAATGGGCAGCAGTTGAAAACAATGAGCCAACAATTCAGTAACAATAAGAAGCAAAGGAGCTGCTAGGGATAGGATTAATATGAAATATTGAAGTCAACCAGGATGCTACATGTGCAGTACAGGGTGGATAGGACAAGACCTTTTGTAAGCTCAAGCTCCAGGAAATCTTGAAAGCACTTGTAGAAATGAGAAATGAGAAATCAACAAATAGAACACATCACCTTCTAAATAAAGAATTACTTCCTATAGTTTTATTTCCGCTACTTTGTCCTGGCTACTTGTGAATGTCTGATATAGGTCCGCCACTGCCCCATAGGACTATTCCACAGTCTAATAAAACTTCACTATTAAAGTGTATTTTTGATTAAATACATCCTAATTTTTCTTCCCTTTATGTTCAACACAGTAGTTCAAGCAAATATTCCTGTGTTGATCTCTATTGATACTCAATCCTTTATCCAAATTATATATTCATTTTTGTTCTTTTGCATTGAAAATTGTTCAGGCAGCAGACTGTTTCTGGTGTTATGAAGATATGGGCACCAAAAGCTGCAGCCTATTAGTTAGCATCTGTCAGAAATAAAACATCTTTGTAACTCATACCAATAGAAATGGCCCAGATTTCACAGCAAAAAGTTTTGCTCTCCTTGGGCATGCACATTCTTTTCAGCCTATTACATGCTACCTTTTGTAGTTTACCAAAATAACACCAGCCTTTAATTTTGTCTTCAGTTTTCAGATAAAACACCACAGATTTTGTAACCACAGCATTTAATTCCTATTCAATGTGACATGGATGACTTACAGAAAGTCATGAGACAAACACACAGGAAAAATTTGTACTTCCTTGACATTAGGACTGGCAGTTACAATAGGTGTCCCTTATAAACCTCTTTCATCCTTCCTAGAATTTTTGCAGAAGTTACAGAACTCAGACAGCTAACCTAAATTGCAGTCATTGGTCCCAAACAACTGAGGTTCAAAGAGATTTAAAAATGTGTTTGTTAAATGTGTTTTCAAATTTTATCATCCCTTAAGAATGAAAGTTGTAATGAAAATAACACGGTACATCATACAATCACATCTGCCACCTACACCACAGCCCATCAATAGAGTAATAACCATTACTCAGGTAATTTAGATAGCAGGTTGACTGTATCTCTATTATGAATACAGTATTCATATCCCACCTGTAAATGGCAAAAGACTGGTTGACTTATTCCTGTTATTTTATTAATTTACTTGAAAGAAAAAAAAAATTGTTTGTTCCTCCTTCAGAGATTTGTTTTCTTCTGATTTTATTTCTCAACATTTATATTTAGGCACAGTCAGCTTCCCTCTTCCTTTAAATCTCCCTGATCTGTCTATGTATTTTCTTTACTTGAGTCTCTCCCATTTTCCACAAAGGATCTATACTGCAACTCAGAACTTAGCAGGGTTCATCTTCCATTGTGCTGCTCAGGGAATGGAAAGCTTTTGACAGTGGGACATGTGTTTCTACATCTGAAGTGTTTCTCTTTAAGCTTCACCTTGCTATTTCTCATTATGGCTCTCAAATTCTGCTGATTTGAGACACAAAGGAGAAATTCCAGAAGCATTAAAGAAGATCTATTCCTACAATAAAAAAGATGTAATCTCTTCTGTTTCTCTCTGTGAAGCAGAAAGGAAGGGTAAGAAAGAACATTTTCTTTAAGGGACTGATGAGAAAGGGGGGGGGGGAGAAAAGGGAAGGTGTGGCTAAGGCGAGAGGGGAGGGGGGGGGGGGGGGGGGGGAGGAAAAGGGAAAAAAGAAAAAAGTTGCGAGTGTGGGGGGGGGAAGATAGGGGGGGGGGGAGAAAAGGGAAAAAAAAACTTGCATGCAAATTTTCACTAAATAAAGATGAAATTCATTACGTTTGGCTTCTTGAACAAATAAAAGAAGTCAACATTTTCCTGTAATTTATTGCTACTTATTTTAATTAAAGCATAAACCTTTTATAAAGATACTTGAAAAAATGAGATCTAGATGAGAACTAGTCTGGTTTTCCAGCAAATTAATTGCTGGCTTGCTTTGGTCACAGTTTTTTGATGCCTGTTAAGAAGACCAGAGTTATCTCATTGAAGAGGAAATTAAGAAAATAAAATGAGAAGATGAGAGCCATTAGTTAGACAGTTTTTTCAATGACTGAAGCATAGATAAAGGGGTAAGGAGATCTGGTTTTATGCTTGACTGAGCTAAAAGTTTCCCGTAAGCCCTAGAAAATATAATTTAAAGAAGCTTTCTATTTCTTGGGCATTATGAGATTAAGTTCATCAGGGATTGTAATGCCTTTTGAGATCATCTGATTTATAACTTTATAAAAGTGAAAAGTATAATTAGAATTTCCAATTATTTTTGAAGTGAAAATAAAACATCCTTTCTCATGCCAAGCCTTTTGGATTTTTTGGCTTTCTATGAATTTGAAATGCTCAGTGTTATGGATGTAGCCTCACCAGGCACTTGCAAGATTAGATCCAACCTCATTGTACTTTAATGGGGATACCTCTTTTTTATGCAGTTCACAGTTCCCTAGATTATATATGCTGACATTTCTCACCAGTTAGCAGGGATTGCTTGAAGTGAGGCTGTTCATCCAGTGATTCCATTTTATATAGTAAAACATGAGAAAAATAATATTTGCTATGATTACGATAATACGTAGCTTGCTCTCAGGCAAACAGTAGATGTGTTTATCCCTACTCTAAAATATCTGGCTCATACTTCTGCCTCCAAATAGAAGATAAGATTTTTAAACATGACTTTATATAGCATCTCTGTGGCTTCTGTAAATACATTGGCTTCTACTGGAAAAAAAATCACCTTGAACTACAACTACAGGTCCAATTCAGAAGCAGTCTTGCTCAAAGCATTCCACCCTGTAAAATGCAGTGCATTGAGTAATTATCCTGAGAAAAATTACTGGAAAGGCTTTACTTAACCTTTTATTCATACAGTCAATTGCATCCAAGTTCTCCAGTTTTGCTAATCCCTCAAGTTCTGCTTACATAGTGCATTCATATGCTTGGGATAATGCCTCTGTGATCTGAAAGTATGCCATCCCTGGTGTGTACAAGTGTGCAAGCGTTTTCTGGCTTCTTGTTCTAAACATCTTGGCAAGATCATGAATGTTAATATTGCATGAACAACTGTAGACTTGGAGGCTGATGACTATTACAGGGCAAAACTAGGTGGAGGAGGAAAAAGCCTTTATGTACATAGCAGGTGATAAATAATAAATTACAACAAAAATCATAGGAATACTTTGTACATTAGTGCCTCTTCCTTCCCCCAATTCAACAAGCCCACATGCCAAAAAACAGTCAATTAAGCTTTGCAATGCCATCAAAGCCCACTCTGTACTTTCCCACAAGTAAAGAATTATCCTTTTTACAATCATTTTTATAGCTGGAGAGACTGAAGAGTCTCTGCTCTAACAATGTGCCATTCCCTAACTGGGTTTCCTCTTATGCTTCTGTAAGAAGTTATTGGATACTGCAAAACAACGGTGAGTATTAGTCAAATTCTGAAAGTTTCTGCTTGTTTGAGCATTACAAGAATATTTATTTACAAAAAATGTTTAATTTTGCATGGAAATTTTATACAGCATGTGCAGCTCACTTAAAACATTAACTCCATTGTTTCACGAATTCGTTCGAGTAGTATATTCTTTATTTGCAGCGCGCTGGATGCACGGGGGATCTCTCCACCTATCGTGCATGCCCACGACAAAAATCACATCACTTTTATACAATTGAATAATGAATATTCTAATAACGTCTATACATATTTATTATCTGACCACGCCTACCCCCGCTTCTCATGCTAATTAGTTGCGCCTGCGCAGATCTTCCAAATAATTCTGGGCTGGGGTCGTTCCGATGAAGGCCGGTAGTCTTCCTCGTCCCCTTTCACCTAGTTGGCACCAGGTTTTTGCTGATCCTGGAATATCTTGTGTCCTTATCTTTTAACTATGGTGTTAACTGCTGGGATGTTCCTTGCTTGTCCCATTGATTGTCCCATTGTCTAATCTTAAGGTTGATTCGTTCCTGTGTTCTTTGTCTTCAGAAGGACATGGTTAATGATTTACGTAAACATCTGTTCCTTATTAAACACATGTCAGAATACATATATAACAAACAGTATATATCATAAATGGTATAGCCTTAATTAGCCAAATACATTCCTTGTATTCCATCACCATTTGAACTACCCAAAGCCAGGGCAAGTGACACTGTCCCCGACTTAAATGTGTAGTTCTTTTTAATCACCAGATGAGATATAAATTTTTGATTTACCATTTTATCCAAAATTTTCCATATATATGCTCCCTAAAAAAATAACCTCAACTTCTCTGGAAATTATAATATCTGAAAACTTCTTGGGTTTATATTCATAAAATAATCAAACCAATTATAGAAGCATTGTCTGTTTAGCAATTATTGACATTTGAGAATGTCATTGTTGACTTTAAGAATCTTTTGTGATGTTTGAATGTAGAATAGAGCAGTTGCCATACATAATTGCCACAGCTAATTGCCCTAGAGGACAACTTCTAAGAAGAGGAATGGGTTAAAATATTCCTTTGGGTTCTTCACTTAAAGGTTTCACCTAGAGCCAAATGGCCGTTCACAGGCTGAATGAGGCAATAACCTGAGGTAAACACCTTTCCAGAAATAACTGAACATGTACCGGCCTTGTGCTGCTGATCAGATGAATCATGTGAAAGACAGCTCTTGAAAGAAACTGCAGGAGACTCAGAGAGGGAGGGGAAGGCAGACACAGGCACCTTGACAAATAGATTTAGGGAAGTACTGTAGTAATTGTGCTGTGTGACTGCCAGGATTCTGACAAAATGGCATTTTTGCTCAGGACCGTTGCTCCTCTGTCCAGATGACCAATAAATGCTGCTTTGTGTAAAAATATATCATGCCGAGATGATATCCAAATGTCTGTGAAGGCTTCGGTTCTCTTTGCAGAGCCTGGAGGGATCACCAAATTAAGGAGCTCAAGTCTACCCGTAGTCAAAGTCGTTGGGGTGGCATGTCCATACACAGGGATGATACAAAGTTATAGCTGAACTGGGGTAACTCACGGAGATGTTGAATGGTTTGTGAATGGAACAAAACACTCAGAGGTGCAAGTCTGTGACAGTCTGCAATATGTAGGAGAAAATATTTAGCTCAGGTTTGCCTTTGACTTCAGGATCATTCTTGGATCCTATGGGTGAGCTCCTCAGGAAGCCTGATAATGAAGTTAGAACAGCTTCACTTTAGGGCGTTCTTTGGCTGGGTACACTGACCTTTTACAGAGTGAAGCTGGACATCAATTTCATCATTATGGCATGGCGAGGAGAGTCATAAGGGAAATCAGCGCCAGTCAGGAAAAAAATGCATTATTACTTAGACGCAGTTCTATTCCTGTGTTTCTTCTTGCCAATTTCTGAAATGTAAACCCAATTTGACTGTTTTTCCGGTTAGAGAAAGAAACTAGTACTTTAACCTTTATGTTAAATATTTTATCTTTAGACAATTCCAGACTAAAAATATCAACAAAGCAAATGTGTCTGAGCACCTAGAACTCAGTCTTAACCCTACAGAGGGCCAGATCATCAAGTAGAATAGTACAGCAAGTCTTACTTTTCCTATGATCATTTATGCCCCTTTCTCAGTAATAGTACTCTAGTGATAGCCCAGATGCAGTCTGACAGAGAACACATGCATTTTATAAATGAAGTGGTCAGTCTTGGGCAAGTGAAAACAAAGTATGATTTTTAAAAAAAATCAGTTTAAGATGTAAGATTTCTTTCTCATCACACACTGAAAATTTGGAATTCATGGAGCCTGAATCTATATTAACTTGAGAAATGCAATGCACTCTCCTGGTGGTAGGAAAAACAATGCAGACTGATAATTTCATTGTAAGTATCTATGATTTATATCTTACAGATTTAAGGGTGGGCAGCCACCAAAAATGAACATCCCAGTTTTTCTTCCATCTCTGTCAGGAATATTAACACATGACACCTCCCTGTCTACAAATTTTAGTTAGGTCTGTAAGGACCAGATATGTGCACAGCACCAAATGGGAAAGAATAAGACTGGCTGAAGGATTTTCCATCTCTTTAGCCCTTGCCTTTCTTCCATTTTTGATGTATGGGAACACAGATCCTGAGATCCTGTGAAAGATGATCTTATGTTGACAGTATTCCTGCTCTGAGTGGGTTGTTGGTGGACTAATTGTCCTCTAGAGGCCCCTTTTGACAAGTATTTCCCTGATCCTGTGATGCAATTCTATTTCTGTCATTGACTTTCCAGGATATTTTTTCTTATCAAAGTTATGAGTAAGCAGGCATGGCCTCCAATATATGCATTTAATGGAACTAAATTACTACAATTGTTGCAAAAGGAAGATCATAAACAAAAAAATTAGGAACATATTTTCTCTTCCCACTTTTTGAAATAATTCACCTATTTACTTCTCTTTTGTTTAAAGTTGTTTCAGCTGGGAAGTCCTGGGCAAAAGGACGGAAAGAAATAGCTCATCAGTGTCAGCTAATCATCACCACATGACTTGCTGCCAGCAAAAGAGTGCAGGCAAGTGGCCACTTATAAAATGAAAAGAGGAAATAAGGGAACTTCAGCTGAGATGCAGAATCTCATCAGTGGATATCTTGAAAAACTGATTAAGGCTTAGTTGTAGCAAGGCTTCTCTAAATGTTTTTAAAAGGATATGCATAGTCCAAATATTTCCTAAAAGCTTTTAGAAAGCTGGGGTTAAGTGTTTATTCTGGAGTCCAGAAACACCAGGGTGGGTGCAGATGTCTGTTTAGTTTGCTCTACCATTGAGCTCCCTGATGATGGGCTCACTCAGAGGCCATCCTTGATGGATCTGTTAGCTGAAGATGTGTTAGAGGATAAATCCTCATCTAAATCCTCTAAAATGACTGGGATCAGAATACTCCCTTTTTCTTGCAGAATGGAGTTCTTGAAGGTCAGAGATAAGTGTGTTAGAACAGGTCTGATTTTGTCACAAGTTGCTGTTTTAGCTACATTCAGAACAGCTTTAGTGCTCAAAAAACCGATTTCTTTGTTTCTGCACTGAAGTGTATCCTTCATTTTTTGGAGTTAATGGTTTTGAGTTTAAAATCTGATAGGCCCATTTATGAAGTTTAGCTGTCATGAGCATGGCCCATATTTGTTCTCAGAATTATTACAGATGGTTCCCATATATATCATTACATATGTCCTATTAAATGGTACCTGGGGGAAACTAATCACTGTAGTCCGTTCTGGGTATGTAGGTCCGTTCAAAGTTTCTGAGGTGTTGTATTGTTATTGAGCTAGAGGGAATGCAAGAGAGCAGAGTAATATGAAACGTCCTACTTGTATTTGGTTAGAGTGTATCATCTTTCATTCCACTTTTAATATACTAATTCAGAATATGCTGAGTGGGTTAACTGGAAAAAAAAACAAACCCACACCAAATCCTTAAAGTGGGAGAAGGAGCATATGTGATTAAAATTAATGGCAATATTTCTATTTATTTTGATACTTAATCATCAGGTTCTGTCTGAGGTTATTCCTTGGATTCACTGGATGACACCTAGAAATAAGCTTTATGGTGTTGTCTTTTTTCTTTTTTCTTAAATAAGAAAATTAATAGTTACAGTACCTGATTTATAAGACTAAAATAATGATTAATACATTTTAAATGTTCTTGGAAACATAAGGTAAAAAATATGCTTCTGAATAGCCATAAAGAGTACTCGGCAAATTTGCAGAGGTTTTTCTTGTTACACTGTAACTAATTCCCATCTATTTAAACTGCATTTGAGTGTATGAACATACCACTGAGGTAGATATTTTCTCTATTATTTTATTAAAGGATGAGGCAGAGGAAGAAGACTTCAGACATAGCAACATTTTCAAAAGCAGTCAGTAAGTGTAAACATTTCAGATTTGGGAAATTTTGTTTGAGACATCTTCATGTCTAGTTTTACTGTGATTCTAAGATCCTGCGATCCCTAATACTTTAAATCTTCTCTTAGCTATTTCTCGCCATTTCTGTGTAAGTAAGGTTATGTGAACTGAAGTGCTTGAAAAGTCCCCCAAGTACCTCTTCTGGGGGAAGACTTCTACAAAACAATGAGAATATTGTTCTTAGGAGAAACAGCTTAAGTCTTGTCTCTCTATCCCACAGGGTTTAGCTAGCAGGGTTTTACATGGCTTCATAAACATGACTGAATTTTTTTCTGTATGAAAAAATATCCAAACTCAGCAAAAATCAAGGGGATAAAAGTATATTTTTTAAACCTATGTAGCAAGGTTTGATCCTGAAACTTTTATTTATATGTATGCATACTTACATATACATATGCACCCTTGAACACACATGAAAAAAAGCTCAAAATAGCTCTAGGTTTATTAATGAAGTTTGGGAGGTTGAGTCCCCTTCTCTAATCACTTGACTATTTGCTATGCAAGTCTACAGCAAGAAAGCTTTTTTAATATATTGAAAAGTCAAAGCAAGAGCAACAGGAGTCTTACAGGGAAGCACAGACTCCTGCATGGTTCAGAGCTTCACATAAGTTGTAGAAATGCACATTCCAAGTTGGAAAAATAATTCTGTAACTTGGTTTGTAGCTTTGCAAAGACAAACTTGTACTTTTTTTCTTTTATCTTTCCAAGCAGAAATTTCAGCTGAGATAAAAAAGCTGCCAGATCAACACCAAGTTTCAGAGCTTTTTGAAAGTTTATTGTCCAGATTTGCAATTTCCCACCCGAGTTTGCTACACATCAGAATTTGCAGGTGTTTATCCAACTTCATAGCATCCATCAGTTTATATAACTGTTATGAATGTTTTGGATGCCTTAAAAGTGGCATACCAATCTTCTGCATAACCATATCTTGCAGAAAATTAATTATATTATTTGGTTTGTGGCAATTTTTTAATTGCAAATTAATTAGTCCCATCTGGTCTGTAATTTTCCACTTAACAGGTAATAACTTCTGAAGCATCTGTTGCTTCTGAGACAGATAAGACAGTATTGAGGATAGTAATTCTTATCCCTCAAAGTTATCTGGTTAGACAGTGGTGATTTTTTGAGACTTAGGTTTTTTTAAATGAGATCTTCACCGTACTGAATTCTAAATGTCTTCATTTGCCGTAAGTGCTTCTGGCTCATTACTTGCTGCTCTACTTGCTGCTGATTAATGCAAGAAATGTTTAAAGCTGGAGATGTTTGATTGTTATATTTTTAATTTAAAATTGACTGACTGATAAACCTGCTTTGTATACGATTTTCCTATTGATGAAGAATCTTTCCTACTGTACCTGGTGTTGAGGTACAGTTGAGGGGGAAAAAAACCTGTATTTCCTAAACATAAATATCCTTGTCCACAAACAGTAAAGTTAAATTTTACAGCAATGTCTCACCAAGGACTTGGTAGAGCTCCTGAAGAAAAGGCAAACTTCTGTGGTAAGAAAGTAGGTTTCTCCTTTGGCTTTAGTAATGTACATATCCTCAAATCTCTGAGACAAATTCAGACCTTCAGTGATCAAGTCTGTCAATTCTCTCCAAAATCACATCTTGGATTTTCTGTGTTTATAGATGTATCTTGCTTTTACATCTCTTTTGTAACTGGTATTGAGAACCATGCTCTAGTAAAATGGTTGCTGTTAGAGTATACATGGCAATGCATCCTTTTGACTGGAAATTTCATAACATGTTATGACTCCATATTTGTTGTAGGCAAACCTGGCCACTGATGTTGATTCATTTTATAGGTTTAGGTGCAGATTTTTACACAGATGTTTAGGAGTTCTCTCCAAAGCACACTAAAACTTGAATTTATGGAGGCATATTTTCTACAAGTCTGGCAAATATCCCTACTTTACGCTGTCACATCTATTTCTTAACCCTTGTTTGATCATGTTTTCAAATATACCACAAATTAGTTCAATCTTAACAACTGTTCCTATTCACAAAGCTGATTTTTGTTTTTGAGGTCTGTGACACGAGTCAATTGGTTCACCTGATGGCTTCTCTCTTGCAAAGAAAGTAACTTTCCCAAAATGCTATTCTTGCCAAGATGAAAGTGTTCTTTCTGTTTTTTGAATGTCAGTGGCTGGCATTATCCTGGCCCTAATGAAATGCATCACAAAACTCCAGTGCCTCTCCAGTGCCTTTGACATACAACAACAGAGGGATTAGTTTATGCCTCTGTTCACTGTGCTGTATTAAGAATCTTGGGAAACCAGACTGACAATTTTGGTGTCAAATAACCAAGTTTCCTATTTCCACATGTACAAGATTTAGTTACAGATGTACACTGGTGCACTGCAATAAAAGGTACCACCAGAAAAATTCAGACTTCTTTTTTTCTCTGCCAAATTCCTTTACAGGTGGCTTGATTTCCTCCTTTACCATAGAGTTCTTTTCTGACACCTTATCAGAAGTGTAATTAGATGCAAAACTGTATTTAATCTCACATATTTGAACTGGATCCATGATACAGAATGTATTTTTGTCACGAGAGTGCTTAGTAGTCACTGACACTAGTGATCACTCTTACCACTCAATCTTTACTTCATCTCATAAATCTAGACAAAAGTGTGTTGATTCCAAATACCCACACCAGAAACCCTTTTGTCTCAATTGGCATTACTTGGTTCCTCTAACATAATTTACCAGTATGATTTAGGATTAATAACGCATTAAATTCCTTTCACATCTTGGGAAGTATATTCTACCTATGCGAGGCAAGGCATTTTGGAGAAGCTCATGCTTTAGTTTCTCCTGCTATTTGCTTTGACCTTATTAATACTCCTGAAGTAGTTACAGTTCAGTACAGCCAGACTGTAGCCCATGTCAGATCCTCAGTTCAGCAGCATTTTAAAGTAAGTCTGGACATTTTTCTCTAATATGCACGACTGCTCTTTCCATCAAAAACCTTGAGCTTTGGTAAGATTGCTGACCTGGAGCTAGTTTGTGGTGAGCTGGATGGTGTCTGTATCCAATATTGCCACCTTCAGCATGAAAATAGCTCTGCTTAGGTCTTTGTGATTTTTTTCTTAAAGCAGCTTGACTCTTGAAAAGATGATAAGAACTCCTACCAGTACTGAGAGCTGATGAAAATCTCCTTTTTCCCATTTGGTGAAAAACCTGGAGCAAAGAAAACCAACACTCTGTTTCCTGTCTCATATGTATTTAATCAACTGGTGGTTGAAATATGTCACACCTTGTGTGAAAATAATGCTTTATGAGAAAAGACTACATAAATGTCACAGAACAAATTATTTCCCTTAAGTAATACAATTTCTTTTGTCAACATCATCTATGCACAGTTGAGCAACAGATTTTCAGAAAAAGCACACGTGAAATCAGAATCCAAACAGAATCATCAACATTAAAGTATGAAGCAATTTATGCAAAACTGTAAGAGTGGGTTTTTTTCCAATGAAAAGAAAAAAACAACAAAATCCACATCTCACTTGAGTCTGGCCAGGAAACATTAAATTAGCTAAACAGGGATTTGACTGCAAACATTTCAGCTAGAAACTTTCCTGCCCAGGCAATTACTTTAAATGGATAACATTCTTGGAGGTCAAAAATGAGACTGCACATCATGCCAAACAACTGTAGGAGTCCCTTAGTTTTACTGAAAGTGATACGTGGAGCAATACACACTCAGGTAATTCTAAAATGCTCTCCAACCCCCTCCCATTTCCCTAATGCCTAGGCAGCTAGAAGCGGATTCATTAAAGACCATTTCCTAACCATAAGAATTACCTACCTGAAGTATGGTGGAAGTGACATAAGAAAAGCCCACAGAACACATTTAAGCAAGGTATTTGGACAAAATGTTTGTAGACTTGCTAAAAGCTGAAAAAGAGCTTAGAATTGTTCAACAAGCACTTTTTCAATTCAACTACTTATAACTGGAACAGGCAGAAAAACTAGTATTTGTGAATCATTTGCAAACAACAATGTGAAATGGGAAAAAGCAGCATTTTTGCCGAGGCAAGAAAAATGTTTAGTTCCTTTAGAAATATTAATAAATCAGCCTTTGTCAGGGGAAAACCAATAATCATAATTTCTATGGTAATGTAAATGTGGGAAGTACCTGAGATGAAAGGAAATTTGAATTTTGCCTCTCAGGAGAAAACTGACTAATGTGTGAAAAAAAAAAACACTAGTTTTTTTCTGGGGTATACTGTTTATAAAGACAATGTGTCAGACATTCAGTTATTCTGATTTATTTTTTTAATTTTTAAAGATGACTCTGTTTTGCATGTCGTCTTTGATAAATCACATTATCTCATGCTTGTAAGCCTTGCTCTTTCTTCCCCAACTGGCTGCTTTATTGACTTCTTTATTTTTGTTGCATGATGTGTGAAAACAGGCTACAGCCTGTTCCCGGAAGCACAACCAGCTCCTTGGAATTCAGTCATATTTTATCACCCTTCAGAACAAAAAACCATCCTTCCAGCTGCACTTGCAAACATGGGTTCTGGGTGCTGTTCTGTTGACTAAAGGTATATAATTTGCTCTAAAAATAGAGCATGGATGTAAGAGTGAATAAAAGCATGGATCCCTAAACAGCAATATTATTTTCTCTCTGTATAAGCAAGAGGCCTGGCTTTTCACCAGACTGAAAGAGGACAATAGGAGCGGAGATCTCAGTTTCCATCGATGAACTCAACTACCAGGGAAGTTACCGCTAAGCTTGATTACTGGAACTTCTTTTTGTTCAATTTAAATCTCCACTTCTATTCCCAGTTAATATTTTTACTGCCTTTACCAATGTACTTTTCCTTCACCTTTGGACCCTGCAAAGGCTCCAGCCTCTCCTTTGGAGATATTTCATTGTTAACAGAGAGACAGTCAAGGATTTTAGCTTCTTTTGAAGTACGCTATGGTCAGCTCCCTTAATACCTCTGGCTGAATGACTGAGCAGTTTGTCATGTCTCATCTAATGATTGTGCACACTCTGAACACACGGTAACACTGTACTGTGCTCTTAAGCAATTACAAAAATACAACTAGCAGGCATGACCTGCATTTCAGGTTGTGATAGTCAGTGGAGCTTAAGGCTCATGTAGCCATAACTGATTACTTTCTAGTGTATATTGGATGTCCGAAGTGTCCTGAGGAATGCTGGGGGCTGCCAGGCTGGAAGGTGAGGTAGCTGGGTGACATATTCAGGGTGCAGTTCAGCATGCACCCTCTGAGATGAAGGTAAATGGCTCTAGTTATTACATGAAGAATGCTGTTGCCATGGAGAAAAAATATTGGTTCAAGCCACAGTTAATGGCTAGAAACCTGAAACTTTACAATCAATCCAATCCACTGTGTGAGATCAGGATCTCTTTAAAGCACAAATGTATTTTAAATAGAACCGAGCACCATGGTTGGTGGATTTTGTGCTACTAACCAGTGCTCGAAATGCTACAAACGCTTAGGTAGGTAGTAAGACTGCACTCCATAAATACTGAAAAGGTTTATTGTGCATGTTTTGGAGTTCAGTAAAGTAACTGTAGCTCTGCTTAAAGGCTGAATTCCTACAGAACCTGAGGACATCTCAGCACAGGTACACTGTCCTATGCAAGTCTACTTAAAGCCCATGGCAAAATCCTGAGTTCATCCTCTGAGTTTATAAGAAAGTCATAAACTGAGTGTCTGTCTCAAAACAGTACATCTCTTTGAAGACAAAGACGCCTTGAAACAGTCCGAGACACATATCCATCCAAAGAATTTCCCTGGGCGCAGAAATGCTTTGCTCCTGGAAAACTGGCAGAAGTGACAAAGCTGTTTCTTGTGCCAGTTACCCCCCAGATTAGATGAGATGGTCAGCAGAATGCTTCTGTACTTTGACTTTCTGCATGAAAAGGTCTTTTTCTGGAATTTAGGCTCTCAGCAGAAGACAAATGCTGGCTGCCTGGCCCTCAGGCTATCTGGAGCTAGGATTAGCTCACAACAGTCACCATTCTGCCTCCTGTCCAGTTAGAGCAAAGGATCAAGGAGCTTTAGCTTCAGACGTCAATTCAGACGGAATAGGCTAAGGGGCATGAGGTGCAGGATTAAACAGTAGACATAAGGAGCAGCTTTTTGAACATCATGGACAGAGCAGCTGTGGGAGCCCAAAGAGACAGAGGGGATGAATAGGAAAAGATCTTGTGAGTGAAGGCAAAACAACAACTCATAATCAGAAAAAAAAAAGAAGAGTTTGATACAGGGGAAAAGGAGTTAAGGGAAGAATACAAAGAGACTAAAAAAAATTATCTTAGAAACTGTGTATTGGAGAGACTGGTGTCACTGGTATTTATGTCAAGGAAACAAGCAGGTGAGGAGATGATAGTAAGCTGGGATAAAAGATGAAGACAGTCTGGCAAGACAGTGGAACTTCTCCATCATCACAAAAATTTAATCTATACACATTCTTCTTTCTGAGATCTTCCACATAAGAAGTATACTACATTTGCTTCACTTTGGATGAAAATGCTCTTTGCTGTCAACAAAGGCAGTTTTACACTTCCCCTTTCCAAATGTGGAGAACTTTTATGGACTCTCCAGTACAGAACTGAACATGCCATTAAAAAGAAGCACCATTGTTTCCAAGATGAAAGTGTCTTCCATTTAGTTATTTGTTTATTGGGGGATGGGGAGGGAGAGCACATTTCAAGAACTAAAGAAAACTGTAGGTTTCTTTGAAATCTGCTTTCATTCCTCCAACATTAAGACTGTGTGCAAGTGAGTCGTAAATAAAAAGCTGCTCTGAAAATTCCCAGAACCCAAAGGTGACTTAAAGAAACTGACATTCAGCGAGGACAAAACAACCCAGTCATCCCCTTTGATCGCTCTAGCCAGCTGCCCTAGGCGAGTCTGGAGCTGCCACGAAGCTGCCCGGAGACCTCAGCCAATATGCCAGATGTCACCCAGAGACAGAAGAGAGAAGACAGATAGGGGGGAGAGAAACTTTCAAGCTGAATTTTTGAGGCTGACATTCTGCAGAGGAACATTGGAGGGTATACAACTCATCATCTTTGCCTATAGGAACAGAAAGTGAAGGAAGGAGAAAGGGACAAAGCATTCAGAGAGACAGCTGAGAGCCTCAAGAGAAAGACAATTTCTGTGAATAGCTCCTTAATGTTTGGCTTATGTCTAGGTCAGGAGAGCAACCATGAAATGTCACCTTGTTACCATCTGCAGTCATCACAGAAGTTATAAGGGAGTATTTGGACCCATTCACAATAGCCCTGCTCCCTTCCTGTGCAAGATTTACTGGTTTTTTAACTCTCATTTTATTTTCTCTTTCCTGCATCCATTTATTTAATTTCAGTGTCACTGCATTTATTCTCCACCAGCCACTTTCCACACTAATTAATTCCTCATATCCCACTGCCTTGTAGCTACAGCCACAGTGTTTTTAGTTGGGAAACAAAACCAGATAATTATGAAAAAGAAGTCATTGCCTATGAAATACAAAAGAAAAAATGCTTCTAATATGCATGCCTGGGAGACAGATAGACTCAGAAGAACTGTCACTTTCTCACCCTCTTTCCATGGCTCCTTCTTCAGAAAAAGTTTTCATAGCATGTGTCATGATGCTAGAGCAAAAGCAAACTCAAATGTCATGGCTGAAAATGACATTTCAAAGAACTAACACTTGCACTGGAACAATTTGTACCATCCCTAATCTGTTTTATTCAAATTTAGGATAATCTATATCTAGAAACTGATGTCAAAGATTGCTAAGTGTAATTACAGATAACAGCTGTATTCAGAACACTATAATTTCCTATGGTTTGTGGCTGAGATAATGTGAAACATGCGGTGTCTCCCCTCCCTACCAAGACCAACCAGAACGTCCAGGAACTGCTTTTGTAGGTGGGGTAGAAAGGGGTTAAAAGGGGCAAGTCAGGATAAGGACCCTGTACAGTAAGAACAGTCTTCATGCAGGAGGTTCTACAATTCAGCACTACAAAAATCTCCTGCCAATTTAGATGCTATCACAGCTGTCAAACTGGCCCTTGGCAGCCCTAGAATTGGAGGGAGTCAAGACTATATCTGTTTCTTTCTCTGGTCTCTACACTAGAATATCCCCTTGATTCTCCCTGTATTCAATCCTTGAAATGCAGCAGTCCTGGACTCCTAAAAGCTTCTTCGTAGTTTTACACTCAAGAAACCGAGAATTGTGAAATACCTCTACTGCTTTAAAAATTCTTCTATCCAAATAAGGGACTAAGCAGGATTCAGCTTCTGATAAATCCCACTTAGAAAAGCAGAAAAATATTAGATCTTTGCCAGTCCTAAATGACATCTTTGTTATCCAATTATCAAAAATTTCATTTTTCCACCAGCATGGATTAGCCAAGCCAAAGTTTCTGTTTTCTAATTTTAGGATCTCACATTTGCACACAATAAGATATTGCACAGGAAAAGTTATATTTGCCTATCTGGATAAAGCCTTTACCAGTGAAGAAGTTCCAGAAAACTTTTGTTAAAGGTATAAACTTGTATCCCACTTTACCGCTGTGCATGTTGAATTATTTTGCTCTTTCTTATCCTTGCATGTTATTTTAACAGGACAGCAGCAACAGCAGCAGCCACAGTAATGTTTCTTTCAGGAGCAGACTCTTGCTGGCATATTATGTCATCTCAGTGAGTGGGCTATTAGTCTGGCTCGTTGTGAATTGCTGGTACTGCGTATGAGTATATGTTACTTGCTAATTTTCCCACTTGGGACTCCAACAATGAACAAGAACTCAGATTTCCCTCTCTGATCCCCAAAGGCACTGTGTGGATGATGCAGTGTTTAAAAGGACCCTGATGGTGCTAATTGCTAATCCCACTAGATTTTCTTATTGAACTTGTGACAAAGGATTTTATACTGATGCTTCATAATTAAAGAGCACAGGAGAAATCATCTTTTGTTTCCAACCCCTGTCTGACCCTGTTCCATCCCCCAAATTGTCATTTTGGTTTAATGGCTTTAGATCTGTGTTTTCATGCTAGCATAAAACAGTGTGTTGCTTGGGTTACATTTTTTAAAAAGTGATGTGACCTATAAAACTGGTCCAATTTCTTCTTACAAAGGATTACTACAATAGCCTGATGTGACTGGCAATTCATATTGCTAGCCTTATTGCTAAATGGCTAGAGCAAAAGTGAGTCTGTTCCTGGAGTTCCTGTTCCTGTTCACTGGAGTCTGCAAGAAGGGATTTATAGAGGGCAGATAAAAGAAGGAGGGGCAGCAAAGCAAAAAGAGAGAGTAAACTCCTCACTTTTGCAATATTATGGGATTTCTTAAATAAAAATTCAATTTTAATTGTGCCAACAGCCACCTTGTCTCCTCCTCTGACTCTGCCCCTAAGTTCCTCCTACTGCTCTCAGATTTTTGCTTTTCTATAGCTTTTCACTTAGTGGTGCTTCATCAGCCAGCTGTAACTGTTGAATCTAAAATACATGCAAGCTTCAGCAGAAATTCAAATTTCTGACATGGAAGCAGAGCTTGCTGTGGGCAACGTGTGGCCAAACAGGCCAACTTATTTGAGCACTGCTTTCAGGTCACAGACATAGACTTTCAACAGGCCTGCCTTAGACTGAAGCCCACACGGAGTTCCCAAGTTATCAGCTCCTATCCACAGCAAAGGCATATAAATACTGCAAGTATTGACGACTGGGTGGAAAGTCAGAGAAAGTTAGAAATGTAGTCATAACAGTTCTGTACTGGAGTCATTTAATCTTGTTAAAATAGGCTTTCTGGGATTCACTGTGTCAATTTGAATTGAGAAGTGCCCTCTTTCTCTTCTTTATTATGCTATCCATCCTACAGGCGCTGATGTATAGTCACACCTTGTAACAGATACTTCCAGCAAGATTTCCCTGTTGTGAACGTGGCTTTGTTTTTCCCCTGAAGAACCACAGTAGCTGTACAAGGCTTTGGCATTTGTAGCATAATTTACCAGAATGATCTTCAAGGAGGAAATTCATTTCCACACAGAGCAAAGCTGTCCCAGGCAGGACCATAGAACAAGCAACACGTGATTGATGACTGTGGTGAGGGCACTGTGACTCGTCAAGTTCCCCTATCTTGACATGAGCCACATTCGTGTTTGTTCTTTACATTTAATTACACTCATATCAAGAGGGTGTATGTGAACAGTAGAAGGAATTTGGCTATAGTTCCCTGTAAGGAAGTTTATCGCAGTCTCTTGACTTTGGAGGAATTGTGATGGAATATACTTTGAGCTATAATCTTCATTAGAGACAGTCACATGTAGAACAAATGTGTCTGTACTCCATAGCTTTTGTGAAGCCCTTTTGTGTGAAATGGATGGAATGACAATACAGATATCAGCTTTCAGATATTCCTTAATCCAAACTGTTCTTTACAGATACTTCTCATTTCTTGATTTTTTTATTCTACTTAACTGCATTCTATTGTCATTTCCTACCACTCTGTCAAAAACCAGGTGTTCTTAGCAAATTTAAGAGTGGCACAGCACTATGTCTTCTTTTCTCCCACTCTTTCTCAGTAATCACTTCCTATGTGGTGATTTTCCAGTGCCAGGTGGAAAATCAGCTGAGCATTTTGGAGGAGTGAGGTATATGTGAGAGGCTCGTCTAATGATATACTCCACCTAGCCAGCTCCATTCCATCACAGTTGATGTATGAGCTCATATGAGAAAACTAACAGTCAGTTTAAACTTTTTTTCCTGAATCTGCAGTTTTCTTTCTAAAAAGTAATTTTAAACTAAGAGAGATGGAGAACTCCTCTTTATCTTACACTGCCTCCTTTCAGCTGCCAGGACTATGTCCCAGACCATCTAATAACTATTTGTTTTCTTGCTGAAAGAGATGTGATAATAAATTAATCTTTCCCATTTATACACAATCTTCCATCTTGATAGGAAGCCAAAGTACACTGAATAAAAATATAGGGACTTCATTTTGGACTTGTGGGAGCCTGGCACTTCAGAAAATTAAACATACACCTCATGTTCTCAGAGAAAATCTCCCTGTAGCAGACAATGAAAAAGAGAGCTGGAGAGAGTGAGTGGGTGAAACATATGACTGCATCCACTAATGCAATGCAGCCATTTAATATGGCAGGTGGAAAACAGCAGCTGTTTAATTTCTTGCAACCACAATTAGGGCAGGAAGTGACTAAGACTAGTGTATCTGGCCAAATGCAAGAAGGTTTATGTAAAAAGAATGTAATTACCCAACAGTTTGCCCAGATGAGGTTCTAACACTGCTACTTGTGTACAAAATCCGTTGTCTTTAAAGCTTTTGTTTAGCAAGCATATCGGTGTTGGTTTTCATTGACAATCCTCTAAAATGTAAGTGATAGCTCATATGCTGATGCTTGATCTCTGCTTTCAGTGAAAAATTGATCATTGCTAAAAATGGGAAATAGCAATGGCTAAGGCAATTGGAGGAATTTACTGAAAAGTTATCTGCATTACACAGATGTTACCAGCTTGACACACTGATATTTCAGCGACGATATGCATGCAAAGATAACTAGGACACTGTTTAATTTACAAGTAAAGGAAAGTATTTCATAAGTCATATATGCTACAGGTAACTACTAGCATTTGTAATGGTTAGTATAATATTGGGTGGCACAGTTTATTTTGAACTATTTTACTTCACCGTAAAAGAAATGGCATGAGAAAAAGTTTGAGTCTTTTCTTGGGGGATTTTGTACAACTGGGATTGTCTGTTTGATCATTCAGTGCAATTTTTGATACAGAGCTGTGAGCACCAGTAGCTAAGCAAATATGGGAGTTGCAAAAATTAAACTGTCTCCATCACTCGTATAATTTCCCACTTAGTTTCTTACCTCATCTCTTTGCTAACGGGTGCTATTATCTGAAAAAAAAAAATCAAAGTCTGACATATGAAAGAGTCTTAAGACTCTTTAGAGTCTTAAATTTAGCAAGCTTTCACATGCTGTCTACATGCCTCTTCACAGGGTCTGCTTCATTTATTGACCATGTGTTTGCACACATACACTATATAAATTTTTATATACAATACCTTCTTTTGAAAGATATTGCTGACACTGAGAAACACATAAATGCAAGATATTTTTGTGCTATAGTTAATAATTAAGATTTCGCATGATATTGAGCACTAAAAATAGGAAGAATACACAAAATACAGTTAAAGCTAAATTACCTTAAAGTTTTGAACAAGGATCATTCCTTTTTAATATGAATAGGATTCATATTTGCAGTTAGAATTAACAGAACAAAAATTTTCATACTTATCAACTGTCAGACAATGTCAGATCACAGGGACATGAAAAAATTATTTTCACCTGCTCGTTCTTCTGGTCTAGAGGCAGCTGCCAGCTCAGGTAACGGGGCCTCGAACCGTGTCTCAAGGGACTGCTTATACTGTTGTGCTGTGCATTGTTTCTTGTTCTCCTCCCTAATATTCTGAAACGGATGTTCTGCTGGTCAGTCTCTGAGACAGGATCCTGGTGTAGCCCACTGTGGCAGTCTATACTCTTCTGAAGGATTTGACATTAGTTAGTGCAGAGACTGAAATAGCAGGGACCATTAGTTTGACAAAACCTACATTATTACCACAGAAGGTGTGCAAGCAAAACAAAAGAAATTGCTTTTGTATAAAGGACGCTATAACATTCAGTTTACAGCACTGTCTGTTAGTAAAAGACAGCCTGAAATTACACGTGGAAAACACTACTAAATAATCCTATTTGTTATTCTACAAATACAGTGTTTTTCTCCAAAGTGTTTTCTCATTGAAATAACCTTATGAGATGCATCTGCCTTTCATAAAAATATATTTCTGAACATTTTTTCTGCTTTGGTTTGCTTTTAAAGCCCCAAGGGATGAGGCTTCTGCTTCTTCTCTTCACAATCTAGAATGCTTCCCTTTTAGGATAATTCTGCAACTATTCAGCTTAGGTTTTTCTTTTCTCAATCTATTATCTGCACTTAGACACCCAGACATTTATAACTCATTTTCTTTGTTGTTTTTTATACTCTTGAAATACTTGCAGACTGCTGTCTTACAACATATCACAATTTCATTGGGAGTTTATACATACTGAGCAGCCATCTCCTTTCCTATCTCATATTGGGATTGAGATTTCAACAAATTATAAAAATTTCTCTCTCCATGGGAGGGGGAATGACTACAGTTCAAAGACTAATTTAAAAAGAAAAAAAAATCATTTCTCTATTCATTTTGAAGTTCTTAGAATCATAATTATCTAAAAGTTAAAGTGTTTAAACAGGCATACCTGACAGGAGAACACTTCAAGACTCAGAAGGGAACATCAGAAGTGAAAAAGGAAAAACATCTGGGAGCTTTTTCACAGACAAGAGTTCACCAGCAACATAAGATGTTTAGCTTGGTATTCATGTTTTAATCCTAGGTTTATAAAAAATATTTGTCATGCACAGCATATCAGGTAATTCACATCAATACGTCAGCATCTTTATTTGCATCTTTTCTTTTGCAATCTGTATCCCTAAAATATCTACAGAGTTAAAAGGAACAGTGAGGGAGTTAAACAATAAATAATGGCAGAGAAACTGTGAGTTTAAAGGCAAGCCATGGAGAACAAAATGGCCAGACCCTCAGCTGTCATCAGTTGACAGCCTTCAACTGAAGTCACTGAGAACTAATCCTTATTTATTTTCAGCTGTGATTAGAAAAAAATGAAAGTTGGTGGAAAATGGTTGAAAAACAAGATTAAAAAGTGATCATGTGCCTTAGTAATGAGCAAGGCAGAACAGGCAGAACTGAAAAGATTCTTGTATGGTGGACAACAAAGTCATATGGAAGATCCCAGATGAAACCAAATATAACTGAAAAGAGAAATGGGCAGAAATATCATATTAATATTTTCTTTTTCTTTTTACAAGCTCCTTCTGAATGAAGATATTATTAGATGAGCCAATTCAGCAAGAAATAAAATTGAAATGTCAAATTATCATCAGTTTGTCCACAGCTGTTGAGCACACATCTCCTCAGTAACTTTATATATGTACATCACATGCAAACATGCTCACACCTGATGGCTTAGCTAGTGTAGGAGACATGAGAAGCACAGAGTGGTTTATATTACATGCAAACTGTCTTTGCTGATCTCGCCAGAAAGTGAGCTCTTGGACTGAGGCTGGTTGGTACAGCCTGGCTTGTTCTCACGGTGCGAGTAGATTGCTCATATCCATACAGCGTTACACTCGGCCCTGGAGACTCTGGGCCCCATAAGGCATCCTGATGGCCCTGAGGCAGAATGATTACCATCTGTGTGTTTGTGTGTGTTTCCATTGCCAAGTGCCAGAAATAAAGAGAAGGCTTAGTTGCAGCCATCAGAGTGGTATTTTTAAAACATGCTGAGATGGTGTGTTGTGTGCAAGTGTGCTGGGATGACACTGGAAGACTGTCCTACATAGAGGTAGGTGAAGTCAATATAATCCATGTTTGTACAATCTATCTGGACTCAACACTGTCCTGTGAGTTATGCATACTCTTCTTGAGCAGGAGCTAAGCTGGGTCCCTCCAGAAGGAACCTGGGAGCAGTCTGGTATATGTGCAGAAGAGACAATATGGGCACCAAGGCTCTGGACTGAGAAGGGAGGAGAAATACATTGACAGCACAAACACACTCTTTCTACTTTACACTGGACTCATCACTGTACCATCTGAGTTAAACATTAATTCTAAAGGAAGCTAAAGACCAACAGTCCATTGCCTATACCCAGCTTCATTCATTCAGTTTATAGACTGTAGCCTCATGATTCACAGGCAGACAGACCATTGCACACATGTACTAAAATAAGCCTGATCTGTTTTCTGTTTTTCTACTACTCAGGAAATAGGGTTTTTTAAAACAAACAAACAAACAAACACAAACAACTCCACTTCAGGTGATATTTTCAAATGAATGCGATAGTCAGGCAGAAGGATCCTTAAAACAAATGCCTTAACATCACTATGGCCAGCTTATAACTCAACAGTGATACACGTGTGTTTCTCAGGATACAGAAATTTCCTACTAACCTGGTGTCTGAACGAATTTGTCATGAGACACTGAAGAACAATCATTAATGTTCGGTGGAGCAAAAAGACAACAGTTTGTGGTTACCAAACAAAAACCTTCCACTAATGAACTGGAATCCTGAACACCTCCAGAGTACCCAAAACAGTTCCTGGGAGAAATAAGTATCAGCTGAAAAGCCTGTCCACTTAGCGAGGCTGAAGTCTGAGACACTTCAGTTGAGCAGCCTGAGGATACTTTGCTATCTTCTTCCACTACCTTGAGGTTTCTTTCAATAAGCAATTGATTTCAGTTTCATGAAATGCACATGGTGATTTTTACACTATTCTCAGAAAGAGTTTGGGAGCTCACAGACCTAAGTGTTTGTTTATCAAATGAAAACAGAATCCTGAAGTTATAAGTTGTATTTTTACAGTGTCAGGTGGGGTCTTTATTAGTACCAGAAAAAGTCATTTATACAAACCAGTTTGAAAGCACTTATCTCTGCAGTTTACTGCTGGTAAAACAGCAAACAAGTTGATAATTTATATGCCTTGTAACTGTACAACATAAATACAGGATATATTTATGTATTACATAAATATTTTTTTCCTTAAAGTGAGTATCCTTTTTCTTTCTTTAATCTGTTATCCTCATTACACAAAATAATTCATTAGAAGGAGGGCTCCAAACTTTATCCTTATTTGGAGAGACGATGAATACAGTTAAATAAGGTTGATAGCAATGGCATCAGGTAATACTTCTGAAGTGAGAAATTCACAGAGGGCAATCCTGGAGCCAAGTATGGTCTGCTGAAACCCTTTATGCTAAACAAAGCCATTCAGTGTCTTACTTTAATTTCAACTACGATTAAACCTTGTGCATTTCTGTAAAGAATCCTCTGACTAAAATAACCATATCAGGTATTAGGAGACTTTGTTTTTCTTTCTTTTATTAATGCTCCATTAACCTCCAACATCTGTTCTCTCTGTGCACAGTCAGCAGCTCGACTAATCTCTCCTCTCTTCTCTTCTCTTCTCTTCTCTTCTCTTCTCTTCTCTTCTCTTCTCTTCTCTTCTCTTCTCTTCTCTTCTCTTCTCTTCTCTTCTCTTCTCTTCTCTTCTCTTCTCTTCTCTTCTCTTCTCTTCTCTTCTCTTCTCTTCTCTTCTCTTCTCTTCTCTTCTCTTCTCTTCTCTTCTCTTCTCTTCTCTTCTCTTCTCTTCTCTTCTCTCAGGAGCAGGCATCTTTAATAAAGTTGTTCTCCTCTCTCCAACTGTCTCTTTCTCCTCTACAACACCATTCTGGTCTATTAGTGCACGCCATGCCACTGGGAATCTGTAGTGCTGCCTAGGCATTGATTTTGCTTTGTTTCAGCACTTCTCGACCCTGAAGCAGTGCACTCACAGGTCCATTAGAAACTTTTTATGTGAACTGATGCATCCAGTATTGCGTGTGAAAAGCTTTAGCAATCTTGAGGTGCAGCCTAAGGCCACGGTCATGGATATTTGGCTGAATTTGTCAATAAGTAGTAGTAGAAGCCAGAGACTTAGAAGCTCTTAAAATACTTTGTCTCATAACTTGCATATTTTTTTCCTGATGGTTCCTAGACTGCTGACAAAGCTATGTAAAAGTATTACTTCATCTGCTACCTAATTCATTTTTCTTTGGAGCTGAAGGCAACAGTTAACAGTTCACAGCACTACAGTGCACTGTAAGAGGAACTGAAGGACATAATGCAGTATGTACATTGGCAAATCGCACAGACATATAGCATTCTGTGTGAGAAAAAAAGAGGCCTGACTGGGCTATTTTGCATGCTATCTCTAGATCTGTATACTGTGTTGATGGCTTTAATTGCCTGTACTACTGTATTGATGACTGTACTACTAATACTATACTTTCTTTATTTCTATTCATGAAACTAAACAGCACCCATGGAAGACACACTCTTGAATATTGCATCTTCCTCAATTCAGAGGTAGCCCATTCCTCAGGGACAGAAACACAAACAAGTCTGAAGAAGAACTTCCTACTGTCTGGTAAAATTTAACATCATGTGCTTACTGTCCTGCCCTCATGAACTTCCATAAACAACATTAATATTACCTAATGCCTATGAGAACTTAGGATTGTCTTTTAACATCTCAACTAATATCACTGAGGGGAACACAGACCTGAAAAGACTTTCCTACAACTCTGTTCATTCCGGTGCCTTTTTTTCCTCAATGTCTTATACAAACATCTTCAGCTACTTTTTTTGGATGGTTGTCTATTAGCTCTAAACTAGATTTCTGCAACTGTTGGCTATAGATATATCCAATTCCCTGTACTCTCTGGATGATTCAGAGAGAAGATGAGATACCAGTGTAGGCTTTTCTGAAGAGGTAATAAAAGAGAAATTAATCTGCCAGATAAAAATAACTCTTTGTTGTCAGCATGTCTCTGAACTGATAGATTAAATGTATGCTGAATTCTGAATGGAAAACATGTGCTGTGATTAATGGCCACAGCAGTGCTATATGCAGTAGTCCAGTACCCCTAATATTTCTAAAGGACTTTAATAACCCTAGGCAGCCCTGAGTTCAAATCTGAGATCCAAACTTCACTGTCCTTTGAGATCCATATGCAAACCAGACATATTCTTACAATGTCTGCTCTGTTTATAAGAGGTTGAAAAAAGTATGTGTGGTCTTGTAGGTAAAGCACAGTACTCTGAATCTGGACACCTGGATTTTATTTCTGTTTCCGCTACAAAATTCCTGGATTACCTAAGGCAAATAGTTTCTATGTTCCAGTTTCCTAATGGTTACAATAAGAAGACAGCAGCTCTATTTAATATATGTCTTGTGAGAAACTGTATTAATACACATGCTGTATGCAGTTGTTATATGGGGCAGCAGTGCCTGTCGTTAGATTCAGCCTCACTCTAGGTGTGCACTGAGGACAAGGCTTTGGCCAGCCTGTCAGCACCCAGTTGTTGGGCAAGGAAGGTCAGAGCAGCTTGCTGTGATGCTGGAAACATCACTTCAGGGAGGGCTGTTGCCTAGAAACACTCACATGCCTTAACTACTGTGAGAGATCAACACACTGATCCGGCACAGAGCAGACCTTAGAACAGCCTTAATTGCTACATGGTTAATTCAACTAAAGCTAGCTGCTTAACACTGAAACAAGGACCAGTTCAAAATATACCTTGTAGTTTTAATATAACAACGTTAAATCAGCAGATTCACAAACTGAAGATGCATTGACTGGGAGTCTTTTCCAAGCAAAAGACAGGAAGGTGAACAGCAGCAGTATATGCGAAGACTGGCAACGAGCCAGCAAGCGTTTAGCAGCTGATGAACCAGTCCAAGTGTAACCTCTAGCATGGACAGAGGATGAAAAAGATTTTTGATATGTCTTCAGTACTTGATGCAGTACTCCCATTTTTTTTCAATTCAGCTGTCTCTGAACTTCTTCCTTTTAAATCTGTGGAAATATTTCTCTGGGAAGGAGTTGTTGTTACTCAAAACAGGCTTAATGGGGGGATGCTCTTTTGCCAGATGGGGGACTCGTACTGCTCTGACTTGCTGAGATCCTTACCAGGTCTACATTGCACATAGCCAGTGGACAGCATCAATGTAAATCTGGACCATGTGTTCCACAATAAGTGCTGTAGTGGTTTTGTTGAGCTCTACAGACCACTATTCATGCCTCTGGTACTGAAGGAGCCAGAGGAAAAAAGCTCCCAGCCAGGCATTGCACACTGGAAAACAGTAAGACTATGAGGAGTTTCTAAATGAATTTTGTGACAGTTTCCAAACGAGTAAAAAATGATTCTAAATTCTGTTCTACATAATTGGGATACTCTAATAAATTGATATTCTTCATAGTTGTTCACTATTTACTTAACATTCAATGACTATTTTTTTAGGTCTAAATGAAGTGCATAGTGAAGCATACTTGATACAAAGAGCTGATTATTGGTAACCGCTAGTTCCTGAAACCAAATAAAGCTCACTCTGCACAAACTGAATAATTTATCTTTTTCCTCTCCTCCCCAGTCTCCCCACAATTATAACTAGCTGTTCTGTGACCAGGTGCCCATTTCTTGTCATACCAGTGTCTGAAATGTAGATCTATAAGCAGCATCAGCTTACACATGACTTGTAGCTCAACATGTAGATAAAACAGCCAATAGCCACAGCCAAAGCACAGGTTGGAAAAGACAGAGTGTGTTCCTTAGTCCTAAACTGTGACTTAGATGATGGGAGTCCAAGAGACAGCAATCAGCTTCCTTGTACACACGTCTGAGGGCTGCCTGCCCATCCTGAGCACAGGGCTGCTCTCACCATTCATTCCCCACAGCGCAGGCCCCCTCTTGGGCACGTGGCCGTCTTAGCTGAGCTGTGCCAGGAAATCCTTGCAATTGCAGCTGAAAAATGGTAACATCCACAGTCCACCTTTGGGCACTGAGAGAGCAGACAGGGAATTGAGTTTCACAGCCTTGTCAAAAAACCTCCAGGGATGGTCTTGGTGTTATACTGAACGACCACTTTTTTTAGGATTTATTAAGGCTTTTCCATGGTGGGAAAAGTTCAGCCAGAAAAGTACTGTTTGGTACTGCTTTTCAGGAAGACTTGTGAAAATAATTGATTTTTCAGTTCAGCAGCCAAACTTAAAAAACCCCCACAACTTTTGATCTGAACCAAATGTAGCATGATTTCTTTTCTTATTTTCACTTAGACAGCTTCTGCCCTCCCTGCTGTTAGGAATTCCAGCCAATTTAGAATAAAATTTTTTTATCTATCTTTAGTGTTGGCAAAACAACCAAAAATCCAAACACTTCCTATTTTGTAACTTTATCCTCCATTAGCATTATTTGGTAATCAGATCAAATGACATGGGGAACTCATTTTGACATTGCAAATAGTCTGGGGATGCTGATTCCAGCAAGTTTACTGTTAGCCAAAAAAAGAAAAATAGAAGATAAAACAAACCCCCAAATCACTGAACTCTTTTTAGAGTAGAATCTGTGAAATGCCTCTGCTGTACAGTGGAGAAAAAGAAAGAAGCTGCAAAGAAGTATCAGGGACGAGCCTATAAGTCTATCCTGTGTGCCCTTATCAAAATGCTGATTGTATGCTCCAGATGTGCATCCTTTTCCTTCACAAGAAAGCAAGTTCTGAAGACACAGAACAGATCTGAATCATCAGGGGAAAGTATATGTTTGATGGGAAAAGGGGGAGGGGGGAATAAACCAGCTTTTTAAAGTTTCCTCTATCTCATCTCGGTAGCATTTTTAGGTCAGAAGAAAAGTTGGAAGAAAATCTCACAGTGCTTTTAATAAAGTTTCCCCCAGCAACCAGCTTGTTTTCAAGGAACTAGGCAAAGCAAAACCAGTGATGGAGATTGGCTCCAGCAGTCTAACATATCATGGTTCCTTTAGCTTGTTCAGAATGAAGGAATGGAAAAGGCACTAACAGGAAAGTCCTGCTTTCCCATCCCAATTCTTGGAAGTGGCTGTGCTCTTCCAGCTGTGATAGTCAGTGTTTTCTGCTTGTCACTTACGGAGTATACTCTGACACGAGGCTCTTGTCAGTGGTGTTTGGGGAATGGAGTTGACCAAGTGTCATTGTAATTGCTGTGGGATCGGAGTGTGCAATGCAGATCAGAAGCAATGATGAGCTACGATCTAGCACCATGACTGAACGCCAAGGGTCTAATTCTGCTTTTGCCTTAAATTACTTAAATATTAAAATAATTTGAACTGATGAGTGTATAATACCACTAACACTTTCATAAGTACTACAGACTTTCTCAGTTCTAAGATATTGATAGTCTTATGACAGATTTCTTATGAAGGAAAATCACCTAGCCCTTCTGAATTTATGTAAAGAAAAAAGTCAATAGTTTTCTCAACTGACTTTTTTTTTCTGTGAAAAAAGTGCATTTCCATTATATGACAAATTTTAAGATGCCCTTCGAGAAAAATACATATCTTTTTATTATTTTCCCCATTTTTGTCTGTGGTGAAAATTTTTATTTTGCAAAGCTGGAACAGTAAGCCTGGCAAATCCATGTGCTGGCTTCTTCAGTATCTTTTCTCCTTGAGAAAGAGCAGCTTTCCAGAATATGAAAATTACTCTATTGATTAACATCCTTTATTTCAAAATATCTTTTTATTGCTAAGTCACCACATAACTCATTAATTACTCTGTTATCATGAAAAAAAATGAAATTATTTCTGGTAATCAAACTCTTTCCTCATGCCCTGAAAACAGCTGTCCTAACCGAGTAACACACAAATGACAGTTGAAGAAGCAGAATTTGGGAATAAAGGCTGTTTCACCATTTTCCATACGAGATTTTTGTTCTTTTTTTAAGTTCCTTAGAAATGAAGTGAGTGGCTGGACTCTGGGAGGTTATAAATATCTTCTAGGAAGAACTGCTTATTCAAGCAAATAGCTAATATTCTTCAGAATAAACAGCTGAATTGTTTTATTGATTGTACATTTATTAGGGAAACGACAGGGGAAACATTCATTGCCAAAACAAGAAACATTCTGTAGCACACAGCATGGAAAAAACACTGTCCTGCAAACATGGTGATCCAACATAATGTAGCACAGAAATTAGAGAATGAGTCTGTAATTCAGCTATACACAGATCCAAAGGCAAATCACTTAAATCACTTGCCTGCTCCTTTATTTCCCAGTGTATGACTAAGTATAACTACTTTTGCTTGTAAGAGGATTACCGTTTGTAGGCATTACTACTACCAGTAATCATTAAAAAAAAACACTAAGAGGTTCCAACAACATTGCCATTATCATTCTTAAAATCAAGGAACACAAGGAAACAAATTTTACAAGAGTTTTTAAAGAAGTTTCAAAAACTGAGGGATTGAGAACAGATATAAAAATCAAAAGACATGACAGAAGAGAGATCTGATCCCATTTCTGTTGTGCATCTGATTCCTGGGCTTCACTGCCTTTCCAGGGACCTGAACTTTGCCATGTAACTTTCTAGGAACACTCTAAGATGCCTTTTTATTATGACTCCTCTGCCTGCTTGCAAAATATGGATATTTTGATTTTTTAGTTCCAAATTAAAAAAAAAAAAAAGTAAAAGAAATTCCTCCTGGAAAGGCCCAAAATTAATTTTGCTTCAGTATAGTTGATAAAATGTTTCACTTTCATTCTGTTTTAAAACTGCCAAAATGTAAGTTTTCAAAAGTTGCTTTTGAATATTTTTAAAAAAACATTTATATAAATCATATAGACTTTTCCTAACATTTTTTCCGCTTGAAAGGTCTTTTTGTGATGCATTAGTATTTGGATAAATAAATTATTCTTTTTCCTTTCTCTGATCTTCAGCTGGTAAAAAATTATCTAATTAGAATAAGGTCAGCTTGTACTTGCAGAGGGTGCTGCAATTTAGCCCACAGATCTTTCTACAGTCCTGTTAAATGTAGCTACAAGCATGCCTGTGATGCATACATCAGGAGGGAAATACAGGCTCTTCGGCTACTCAAAGCATGAGAACAGTTTCTTCTCCAAGTGTACTCCTGGACTACTTCTTCTAGAGAGAGCGGGGAAACAGGGAACAAAATTTTGTTTAACTATTTCACATTTAATTAATAACAATGTGATTTGACTTTTGGTTGACTGTTCAGACAAGTTCCTGTTTCCCAAACCCTCTCACCCATTCACAGCAGATTAAGCACTGGCCTTGGTCCACATGGGGCCCTCTAAAGTCAGTGTCAGGCTCCCTGTTGACTGCAGTGGGTTTTCTTATATATCCCTGTAAGAAGCTGGTTTGTTAGAATCTTTGAAGGCTGCTATTCTTTGCAAGGCAAAATATGAACGTCACCACAAGAACAACCTCCCTCATTTCTAAAATGAGAGACTGATAATATGTGCTTCAAAAGACGGCTGCTGGTAAGGCATCTAAGAACGGGCATAAAGTCAGAATATTTTGTTTTCATTCCTTTTATTTATTCTTGAGGGGACAGAAAGAAATCCTGCAGCCTTTGAAAAGATCAGGGAAGAGTGATGGATCAAGATTGAGGTAATACTTCCTGCATTTGAAAAACAATGTCTGAACAGTTCTCTGGAGGATGTATTGTAAATTCTCAAAATTAAGCACTTTTTTGAAGAATGATCTTAAAAGTTTATCTTCATCTTTCTTTCTTCTCATAATCTACTGTCTACTTTTCATGCTTCTACTGAATCCTGAGGGCTTACCATATATATTCAGCTCACAGGAAATCTCATTATCTTTCAATGTTAGGCATCCCATCCCATTGTTGTGCCAGCAACACAGGCTGCTTCTGTAAGATTCTGTATAGTATGTTATTTCCTACTGCTGGATGTACATGAATCATTCAAACAGGAGAATATAGCAGTTCCTCCTGCGGCCCATTTATTTACAGAAGTCAAAGTTTTGTATACCAGCAATGCAGCATATTATGTGCCTGGGAAAAATCTTGGCAGAAGCGAAGAATTACAAAAAGCATACAAAACTGGGAAGTTTCTGTTCAGCACTTTGAAATGTGAACTCTCTGTGATCTATTCAATTCAATTTGTTCCAAGACTGAAATGCTTTCAAATGAAGAAAACTGTAAATGGAGCTCCAATCACCATAAGTGGCAGCAGAGAATCATTAAGAATGACAAGTGGAGTATTTTTATAGTATATTTAGAGAATTCTTGAGCATACACAATACTTTTCAGCCTTCTTTATCCCCCATATAACTGCCAAGTCTTGCTGATGAGATTGCACGCTTTGCTATTCCTTCCCTAGTGCAGTACTTTGAATGAAAAAGAAACAGCTTGAAGCTTTTTCTTCTACTCTAAATGTTGCCTGGGTCCTGAATGGAGCAGCAGCAGAGCTGTGTCTGCCAGCCAGTGACCAAACACTAAAAAGGCACTTAGCTGGATACTGGAGTTTCTCATCTGCTGAGTAAACGGGCCACATATGTCAGTACTATATTACCACAATTAGACTAAAGCAGGGTTCCTTGGGATCTTCACGAAATAACTAACCAGATAGGCAGCAATGAGTGAGCTCCAGTGAACCTTGGAGTTGTGCACTGAACTACAGTACTGTGCAACAGACCTAACAGCCTATGCATTCAGGTAACACACTATGACCTGATGTAACACAAGGAAACTGGGAAAGTTGCAGTAAAATGCACACCAGCCAAAAACCAGACATTAATAAGATGAAATGAGCTGTAGGACTGCTAGGCAGTAACACTTGGAAAGGTGTTCACAGTACAGCATTGGTAGTTTACCATTGTAAATCCACGTAAAGAGCAAATAGTTATGTGAGTGAGCTACATTCACTTAAAAAAAAGAAAAAAAAGAGAAAGAAAAAAGAAAAAGAGAGCATCTGATAACATAACATCTCTCATAATTTGCTGATCTGTGTAACATTCTGTAGATGGCAGTGTGGGTAAACCATCTCTGAATTCATAACATTGTAGTGCTTGGCTTCTTTGCATATATGACAGCAATAACTAAGCTAGCACAGACAGACTTTTGTCAATAAGAAAACACATTTTCGGAAAGAGAAATCAACTGAACATTCATATGGCGAAGACCTCCTGGGACATATCTGCTTTCTAAACTGCAGCTAGGTTAGATCCCAGTTCTCACTTCCCCTTTTATGTATCATGACAAAGTTAATTTTGAGTCATCTGGGATACACCTAATATTAACACTTGTACTTATATAATGGCTTACAGCGCTGCACAATGCATGTTAGGAATAACTGTAGAATGGTTTCAGATAGCTGCTGCTCCCTTGCCACTGCTTGGGATCAAATCCAACGCACAGCTCTGGAACTAAAAGTCTCTTTACATTTCTGATCTTTGGAATTTTCAGCCTCAGTTTATGGCTAGAGATCAGGTCCTGTCTTAGCTGCTGATCTGGGATTTCCAGACACATACATGGGATTCATAGCCATACAGTTGGCCTGTCAGCCTAGCCCAGACCAGTTTCAGTAGAAAAAAACCTAGTTTTTGTTAGGTTTCTTTTCAGAACTATTCCCAGATCCTAAAGTGATGCCCCACACCACTTTCATTGTTGTACTGGGATTAAAACTGACACAACAAAATGAAAAAGCCTGATACATACTATATTTCCATCAGGAGCCTGAAGTGAATGCTTTAAAGCCCTTTTAGCAATGTACCTATATGTCTTAGTAAACCTAGTTTTGAAATGTTTAGACCCAAAATATGTATTTAGGACAGAGAACAAAGGCTCTTTCTCAATTTCTTTCCTCTGTGTTGTGGTTTAACCCCAGCCAGCAACTAAGCACCACACAGCCGCTCACTCCACCCC
>NW_008795128.1:1076309-1113567 GCF_000699145.1 Aptenodytes forsteri
CCAACGTCTTGTGCACCCCCAGCCTACTCGCTGGTGGGGTGGTGTGAGAGGCAGAAAAGGCCTTGACTCTGTGTCAGCACTGCTCAGCAATAACAAAAACATCCCTGTATTATCAACACCATTTCCAGCACAAATCCAAAACATAGCCCCGTACTAGCTACTATGAAGAAAAGTAACTCTATCCCAGCCAAAACCAGCACACTGCCAAATAAGAGTCCTCATATAATTTGGGAATAGTTCTGTTGGTCTTAATTTTTAAAGATTATGATAATCTCAGATCAGTTTTGGGGTCCAGACCAGGAGCTCAGGGCCAGGCAGCAGCCCAGCTGTGAGGCAGCAGGAATGGGAGCTTCGGTGGGGCCCAACACTAGATCCTCGGCCTAAAGCAGCTCCTGTGGGACGGACCCTCCCCTGGCCCAGGCCTCCCCACAGCACTGCTGGGGGTCCTCTCCCCACAGCCACCAGCGGGAAGGGAGCAGCTTTGGGCTGCACTGGCCCTGGGCCCCGCAGCCAGACCCCCAGGAGAGGGGGGATGTGCTCGATGCCCTGCCCCTCCAGGTGCATTTCTGGCAAAAGTCAATCCTATATAATTTAGCCCTTATTTTAAAGGTGAGCAAATAAAGAATATGTTGGTTTGAATTCTTTGTTTAGTCCTTCCTCCAGTAAGCAGGATGCTAGAGAGTTTCATACAAGTTTTTGTTTGAACTCTGAACAGTTCAAGGATGAATGAAGCATGTTTGGCTCCTTGCTTCCTAGTTTGGCTCATCCTTGCTTTGTTTTAGATTAATGCTGACCTGACGCTGATTTATCAATGAGAACAGTGATTCTGCTCCACCAAGCCAGCACTGATGGAACTCAAACAGTGTAAAACACCCACTTTTGCGATATAAACACAGGCCATCAAATCCTTTTAAAGGAGAACCCATTCATAACATGCAGAATGTGTGCCCGAAATGATCTGTAATATTTAGTAATGATGATTGATTTCTACCCAGAGGCAGGAGACAATTCATTGGTCTTTGTATCACCTTATGTAGCATCTCCATCCTATTCATGTCAAATTGTTGGGCAGAATAAAAATGACAACTTTTGGTGCCTGAAAGATAGAAATACTTTTCATTGCCAGCATGCCATTTTCTTTTCTTTACAAAGTCTTTGTTAAAATGGGCAAGTTCATACACTTAAAATAAAAGGTGAGCTAAGGATTTTGAGCTTTAGCAAGTGGAATAGCTACTAGTATTGGTATATCCTACCTATGAAAGTAGGATGCAGGTTCCCCAAAAAGAGATTTAACCTGAGACATGAGGCTTATGCTCTTTCCTCATCTTGTGAAAAATATTAAGGTGACTTAGCACAATCCAGGTTTCAGCTTTCCATTTCAATTTAAAATTGGCATATTCATCAACCTAATGCACCTTGTGCATTGATCCCTCACTGACAGTCATTCAAGGAAATGATACGTTTCACGAAACTCAATCCAGATCCACCAACACTTCACGTGGTACTTGCTTTTTCCACACAAAATCTGCACCCAAAGTTGACCTCAGTTACAAAGCGTCCTTGGGACGTCAGACTTGCTGCTTTTGTGGGGAATGGACACAGCTTTCCCCTGGACTAGTATTGTCTTTGAATTTAGCTGCTGTGTTTCTACTGTTTACTGAATTAAAAGTCACAAAAGTCACAGGCATTTTTTTTATTATTGCTGTTGTTTTATTTTTGTGGTAAGTATTCATCTAATCCAATAAACAGAAAAATGAAGTGCAAAGGAGAAAAAGGTTAAAACTTTGTCTCAAGTTATTTATTACTCTTTTCCTTTAACATCCAGCAGGAAAGGTTTTTAAGTATCTTTAGGTATATCTCACAGAACACACCAAGCCTACTCGGTAGGATATTTTAAAATAAAGACACATGGACATATTTATACAAGCAACCCTCTGCTGCTAGGCATTCATTACATGAAATATTTATCAGAAAGTCCATTCCTTCTCCCATATGATTTACCCATAAATCACCTACCTGGTATTCTCCCTCAAGCAGACTTCCTAGTCCTATCCTACAAAAATTTTTAGTTTATCTTTAAAAAATATTTCTCTGATTTATCTAGATATTTATTTGGTTACTGGATTTCTAGTTGCTCACCCCTTCATATCTTCCTGACCACAGGGAGTTTTGCATAGGGAAAGTACCAGAGTGGAGACTTGCTGGAGAGAGGGCCTGCTGGCACCATTGATTTGTTATATCATGGAATACTGTCCCCTCCTCTCACTTCAGCTCATGCCAGACTGGTCAGAGGCATATTTGTACTCTCACCGCTTTGATTTCAGCTGAGGTTGCCTCACACAGTTAATGATAGTCAAAATTCAAAGTAGTTTTGCTCTTCAGCACACAGCTGTTCAGAGGTAAGCTGTGTGATGATATGAATCCCTAACATTGGGAGAAGGTTTAGGTAAAACGTTCTTATGTTAGCAGGAAACAAATATAAAAATATAAAAAATAAATATAAAGAAATAAAAATATATATATAAAATATAACTGACACTCTGCTCACTGCCCCTGGAGCTGGCTCCTGGTAAATATTTTTTCAAAAATTAAACCAGGTGTTTTTTCTATATTCGGATAAGTTTTTTAGTCTTGGTGTCTTTCATTTTCTAATAGCCATCTGCTTATGCTACTTCCTGATGAAGTTGCTGGGGTCAATCATAAATACAACAAACTTTTTTTTTAAAAAGACCCATAGTATATAATATATTTGTATATTGCCAGTGGAATAAGATTTACACAGACCTCCTCTTCATTTCCTGTACAGAAAGGAGTTTTAATGACACCTGCTAAGGCTCTCTGCCAGAGTTAATCAATACTAAATATACAAATATAAAATAGAAGCAGGCCCTAAAATTTTCGGTTAACATTATGTGACTGTGCAAAGTGAACAGAAGACTTAACTCCCTATTTTAAAGCTGAAAGTTAAGGTCTGACTACTCTGATTTTTAAGGACTGTGGATCATGTCCCATGAGTTCTCCAGTTTCCCACTGAAAACATAAAATTAATATTAGTTTTGATGAGATAAATAATAACTCTGGAAAGTAATATTACGGGGTTTTTGCCAAAATAAACAACAGAATTTATCTGAGAAAAACTTCCTACCTTCCAGTGGCATTCCTTTTAATTCAAACATCTGTGCCAACTGCCTTGAAGTTTTTGTTGACTTTGAGAAGGACAGGAGTGGGGATATAGTCTTACTGTCTTTTATTAGGTTTACCTGTATTTCATGGTGGTTTTTTAGCACAGTTTCTGAAAGATCAGTTGTAACTAAAATAATTATGCACACACAGAATGAATGTATTTTAAAAACAGATTTTTTTTTTCTTCACAGTAAAGATTTTATTGCCTTTTGAAACATGGCAATGATAGGATATATAAAACTAAACCTGCAGTTGCAAGTTGCAAATATGCCTGACTGAAGTTTATTTCTAGTTCTTTACACTAACAGTTTTGTGTTAGTTTAGGTGCCTTTTCTTATTTAGGTTTGAAGAAAGAGGGGTTTTTTGGCTGTTTGTTTTTTTTTTTTCTCACATGATTGAAAGTGTCTGGCAAATTACATACTAAATTTTTATGACTGCAGTAAAAATTTGAGTCCTACTTATATTTCTCCTGATTGACTTACAGGAAAAAATATAGCAGAGATGCATCTTTATATCAGTTAGTCATCTGCATGTTCTGTCTTCGTAAGTTTTTTCATTAATACATGAATACTGTCCCCCGCTAGGTTGAAATCCATTCTAAACTGACTCCTGTTAACAAACAGTTCCCCTCCTTTCTTTTATACTCTGTACATAGTTCTTTCATGTTGACAAAGACTTTATGATTGATTTTGATAAACCATTAAATCAAGAGCATTCATAGAGGGTAGCCTTGTGATAAAATCAATAGATTTACTCAGCAGGACTTCAGATTTTTAATCAGGAAGCAGGTTCTCTATAAACTTGTAAACAAGTGAAAAATCAGTACATCAGCCTTGCATACAAACTGGGAATCAGTTCTAAAATATAATTACTTGTCTTGTAGAGTCTTGTATTGTTTTGGAATAAGTAAGTTTGGGAATCCATCTAAGTGCTACTAGTGACCGTAAAAGTCAAGGCTCAGGACCAGCCTGACCTGACTTTCATATATCAAAGAGGCAACAGATGACTAATGTTCAAACACTCCAGCAAATGACTGAATGACTTGCTCTTCTGTGGTAAAGCTAGGATAAACTCCACGATACTTTTCACATATGAAAAAATCTTTCTCTTCCAAGATGATGTCAGCTAAGCCATACTGAACTATTTAATTTCTCACCCACAGCAAAAGTATTATAAAAGACATATGTTCCACACAGCCATTTCCTCTGGTCCAATCTTCCGTTACCTTTTAGTCGAGAATGATAACAAGTTATTTACATCAACTAGAAAAAATATACCTATTACCCAATACAGTATACCTATTACCCATGCAGGGGCTGGCCCTTCTGAGTTAGTCTTACTTGCAATTTATATCATGCTCTGGTTTTGTTTCACAAATAACATCTTCCATCAAGCTGACAAGTCCTTTTCTTTAACTTCCTTCCATAATAAATATCCCACCTCTTAAATCTGTTTTCATTAGCAAAGACATGGGTGAGATAGAACGGGCTTCTATGTGGGCAGAAGACACTTTCCTTTTTTGTAGCTATTCTTGAATGTTTTTATTTGTGTTTTTACATCACTTCAGCATAATGCATCTTATTATGACTGACAGGTCTGTAATGGGATTTTTTTGCTATTGTCATCAGGTTTCAGAAAAAACAGAGACAAGTTTTACCAGTTTTGACCTGTAAGCATTTGTCAACATTGGACTTATAAATTATTGTATCTTTCAGCTACCAATTTGTTGCCAGACATAAGTGACAATGGTAATCACAACCCTGTAATTGATTCATTTTGGATTGTTCACCTTTTTGAAATTATTTTCTCTGTTTAGCTCTTTAGTGAAATTCATGCTCATCTGGCTTGAGACCAGGGACACAATTTCCACTTACACAAGGAGTACAGTGTGAGGCTTTTTTTTTAACTACCTCCAGGCTTTGCTTACTTTTTGATTCCATGGAGATGATCTGTCTTCTAGCTTATCACATCTTCAAGCAGAAAACAATGCATTAAGTATTATGCAAAGTATTTTAAAATTTTGTCTCAAATTAATAGAGCTGACAAAACTGAAAAAACAACAACAAAATCAGGTTTTGTTGGACCAAAATAATGATTACTACCTTGCGTTTGGAAGATTAAAAAGACTCAGATGTTTGTTTAAGCTTTTTTGGTTGGAGTTTTCTACCAAAAACTCCCAGAAAAATATATTCTTTGCTTGTATTTTTTGCAAATCAGAAGGTTTTGGTTTTGATCATGAAAAATGCTTTGGAAATTTGGGTTGGTTCAGATTAGAATTAATCTGAATATTACAATAATTTTATAATATTACATTAATATTACAATAATATTATTGTTCACTGTGTTGAAAAAAGTTGATGGATTTGGACCAGTTTCCGAGAAAAAAAGCATTTGTATCAGAAGAAAATCCTTTGCTGAATATCATGTGGTTAGTGCATTTTAGTGATTTCAGCAGGTTAGCTAAGGACTGAAAGACAGAATCAGAGAAGAAATGACTTTCACCGGTGGAGGCATTCTCTCCCAGGCAGGTTGCAGCTACGATGGGAGAGAAGGGGAAATTCATAGAGCTGCCATTTATGGTTGAACAGTTGTGTTGTTAAACAGAATACTTTGGTTTCAGATCTATCATTTTTGTAATGCTCCTTGAAGCTAAATGGGTTTTTAAAATCAAGTTAAAAATCCCAAGAGTGTGTTTTGTTATGACTAGAGTATCTGGGTGCTTGATGATTGCCCAACACTGCTGCAAAAACAAACTCAGATGAGAAAAGCCCAGTTCCATATCTCCATTGTGTGTTCTGTCTGCCAGGCTGTATTTCAATCAACATTACCCTTTGCTTTAAACAGTGTAATTAAAAGTTAATTACCTGACAAATAGTAAGTGATACAGAATAGTAATACACCAAACGGGAAAGTGCAATATTCAGTTATTAGAAACCTGTTAACCCCATTAGATAATCATCATCAGCAAATAAGCAAACAAGTGATCAATCAAGTGCTTCATCTAAAAATGCAAAAGGTCTAGAATGAACAGAAGAGCCAGTGCTTTATGGTGCTCCATTTCCAAAGGTAAAAAAAAACCAAACAAAATCCCACACACAGAGGTTAATTTCAGACACTATAAAAATACTACTTTTTGCAGACTGGAGAGAAAAAGCTAGTTGACATACACTGCACTGAAGAATGCCATGGTAAATGCACAAGCAGCAGTCTGTATTACCATACAGAACACTTCAGGAGAGTAGACGTGAAATCAGCTGGGAAAGAGCTGAGTATACAATGTATTTCCAAAAAGATGAAAATATCAGAATTCTTGCATTTTTGTCAAAAGTGACAAGGAAAAAAAAACAAACAACAACTTGTTTTCTTTTAAACAACTACCAGAGAAAGATAAAGAAGAGAGCAGGCACACCTCATACTACCTTATTTAGTTTCTTCCATCAGAAGACAGATAGACAATATTAGCAAGTTAGCAGTTGCATAAGTCAAGTGGCTAGTTGTTCGTTAATACCTGAAAATACCTGCATGAGCCATGTGATACCACTCACAAATTTGCACTGTTTAACTATAGCAATGTCTATGACATGAGTTGTAAACATATATGAGCATGATGCTATTGCATATGCTTTACAGAGCTATAATCCTTCTACTCGGTTTTGGATCAGATTTTGCCAGGTAGGGATACAGCAAAAGAAGAACTGCACAAGCATTTGAGAAGCTTTACATGTACAAGAAACAAGATTTCTTAGCATCAATTTGGTCAATGTTTTATAAGTCAGGCTACTCTAGTGCTCTGAAAAGAAGTGAATCACTACCTGTCATCAAGACCTGATGTTGTACTATATTAAGCTGAGAAGCTGCCCAGACCCTGTTACAGAGCCAGTGCTAATGGAGACGAAGTACAACTGCAACGTGCCCTCCCTTTCTCCTCCTATAAATCTGTATTTACTGTTATGTGCCAGTCTGCATGTTCATTTTCAGGAACCAATGACTTCTGAAACAAAGCTACGTATGTTTTGCATACAATTGATATTTGTACTTTTGTTTCAGGGGAAACCAAATCTTTTCAAAGAAACCTTGACTCACCTCAAAATTCACTAGGTAATTGCTTGGATGGGTGTATCTACCTGAGAGAGTAAGGCTTTGGAAATACGTTCAATTTTTTAGGTGTATGTTGTAATGTAAATGGTTTGTATATGCTTGTTCCTATAAAAATATGCTCATATAAATGGTTCTTCCTTACCTTTTCCAATGACTAAATACATAATCCCCACAAACACTTTATTTAGGCAACTTTATATGCACAGGGCAGACTTCAATGTGGCTGACACGGACAGTGGAAGATTCCTACAACTTAAAGAACACATCAGGTAACACAGTGCAGGCATAACCATAGGATCCAAAAGCTTTCCGTCATAGACATTAGATTAGAAAAGTCACAGATTTTTAAATAAACAAGAATATTAAGGTTGCCAGTCTCCACACACCAAAAAAAAAAAAAAAAGTAGCAGTACATGTGTCCTTCCCAACCCATCTCATTCCCAGTTCATTCCAGTATTTCTGGAGAAACTTGCTGAACTGGTAGCTTCAGCTGGCTGTATTTAAAACCTCAAAGATGAATACAGATGTTATGAACTAATTTAATAAATGAATACAGAAGATAAAACCTCAGTTCACTAGAAACCTCAGTTTCTAGTATTTTGAAAGTCACAGTTAAACAAGCAGTATGTGGGCTTATCTGGGGGAAGCCATGATTAACATTCAGTGTTAACACTGTTAAATGACAAGTGTTTGTCTCCTGCATTTTTCCTACAACTCTAAAGTTTTTACAGCTCATGTAACACTTAATTAAACATCAAAACCAAAATATCATATATAAACCAGTGTAAGAAGAAAGGGATAAGGTTTACAAGTGTAGGGTCTAATACTGTTGTCTGTTACACTAGTTTTCCAATACTGATTTTTTAAAAAATTTGAGATGAGAAATCATAACACATTTCTTTCATCTGATCATCTATTTCTTCCCAGATCAATCACCCCCAAAATAATATTTTCAAAAGTTATTTCAAATTTATTACTTTGATATTTCCAGAATTCATTGAATTATTTGTCCATTTATTTTAAGTTGGAAGGAGGATTCAGACTTATGGAAACTTCAAAAAAACACATAGGCAGAATCCTGTGTTCATATTCAACGATCCCATATGGAAAAAAAACCTAGGAGAAATCTGCCCTTGGTATGTGATTTACATGAAAAAAAAAGAGAAAGCCTAGATTCTGAACACCATGAGATTTTTAAGAACAGTTTTTATAACTTGATTCTTCCTCTGCTTACACTCAATGTTGATCCCAGTGTCTTTCCAAATGGTTTCATCTAATAGGAAAATGCTGAAATACCTCTGTTGCCTATTCTTTACAGTTTCTGCCTTTCTTGACAATTGTATAGTGCCTATCACTGTGTTTGAGTTTCTATAATGTTTGGTAGAGCTGAGTGTTAACACTTTGAGGAAACCACATGGCATTAGAATGTGTACTTCTACTTAAAGCAACTACCTATTCTGCAAAACAGACTCAATGATGTAAACCTTTTGCTCTGGAGAAAAGCCATCCTGACAGGTCATGTTTTATTTTGAAATCACTTATTTCAAATACTTTGATATTGTCTTATGTCATATGATGGTGCAAAGGGCCTAAAATATTTTGCTCAGGAGGAATGGACTTTTTTTTTTAACAGAAAATTTTAAAAATGTACAGATTTAACTTTCACACATGATGAAGTGTGACTCTGAATGGGAAATGTCTGTTGTGGAGTGGAATTTCATCCCCTCACAGTTTTTGTCACATGACTGCTGGATCCAAGGTATGTTATTTTAGCATGTGTTGTTCCTTCTGACTGGTTAGTTTTTTTAAAAGTTCGGAACTATACCTTTTTCTGTTGGTGACATACTAAACTTAATTCCCTAAAAGAAATCATTATTCACTTAGTTGCCTTGTATACATACATATATACATATACAAATTTTTGCTTTTTTGCCTTAGAGACAAACAAAGTGTATTAGAGAAGACTGAGTTCATCTCCTTGTAGGAGGTAACTGTTTGGCTTTGGTATTAATTTTGATTAGTAACGCTTGGAGTGAGTTCATATCAGTTGGCAATTTGCTAGCTACCCTGACAAACAAGAAGAAATTGGATAAACCAACTATTTCAGTGCTTTCCCCATGGTTTGCAACATTTGGTTCCCATTTACTAGGCCATCAAGCTCAATTAGGATCCTTCATAACAGCTTGTCAGTCAATCTCTTGAAACCCCCGTATCTGTCACAGCGGCCTCCTCAGTGTTTTTTCAGTCTCTTCCCTAAGATATGTGAGTGGGTTTCAAAGCATTAGTATTGATATTTACTGATGTTAATGTTTTCTTCTTCTTCTTCTTCATTACCCACAATAATACTTGTTGGCTTCTTTATTCTGAAGTCAGCTATGTTCTTTCTGGTATTTGGTGCATTTTGCCTCAGTTATCAGAATCACCAGGAAAGGTGTAAGTAGAAGCATTGTATGAAAAAAAAAATCAAAGTCTCCTTTATCTAGTATACGAATAACAAAACCTAAACCTGGTACTCTGACAGGAACCAGCCTAACTACAGTCGATTCACAAACAAATAAAATATCCTGAAATTAAGAGCAGTGTTGCACTTAAATTCAGAAGTGCATCTCTACAGTTGCACTCCATACTAGACTGATACCACTTTGTACACGTACATGCAGGTGGCAATGAAATGAGGCAGAAGAATCCAGCATAATGAAGTGTGGAAAAAGTCATATCCCAAAAAAGGTGGTAGCTGGAGGAAGAGATTGCCTAAAGAAACAGGATAACTTTTTTGAAGTACAGTTAATTGATCCAAATTGGCTTTATAAAAGATGACATTTTTAACATATACAGCTTCAAAACATAGCAATAAAAGTGATAACTAAAGAATAATTGCACAAGTACAGTGTCAGCAATGCCACAACATGTATTTTACTTTAAAATACATTATTGATGCAAACAAACTGGAAAATTCCAACCCACAGGAAGTGAACAGAATGATATAGACAGTGTAAGACATAAAAGATACTGATTAAATTGGTAAGGCTACCTGGAGCTGTATGAATAAAAAGAATATTAATTCACAGAAATATTACGGAGTATTTCTGGGATAAGTAAATACTTCACAGTTAGCACACAGTCTTCTCAGTTTCTGATCATCTCAGATCCTCCTTACTGGAAGATCCAGTCCTTTTTGTGTTAGCTCATAGCTGCTCCACTTTTATTTTAACTCACTTCCTCAGATATCTCTAGCTTTCAGAAGAGATGTTTTTGTCTTCCTTTGCTTAGTTCCACTACCTTCCAGTCTTGCATGATTTTAAATGAGAGGAAAGAAAAGAGGCAAGCTTTCCAGGACATCCTTGGACAAGACTGATGGTTCTGCACTTTTTTGCTTATACCAGCTGCCTACCTACCATTGCTGAACAAACAAACACTAGAGAGACATATATAACCAAAAGGTGGCTGATTACCACTTTGAGTTTAAGCTCCTTGTTTAGAAAGACAAATCTAATTCCACCTGGATGTGCTGACTGACATTAAGCTGTCTTCGGCAACATTTGCAAACTTAATTATCTAACCTTGGAAGTTCTGCCTTAAGGAAATGCAGAAAATCACAGCAGTTACACTGGAACCATCCAAAGCATCCTCTGATGACCGAAAGGCATTAAATTACTTTCTCCTGTACAGTCTGAAGTCATCTCTTTTTTCCTTTCTGTTCAGTGTTGCAGTTGTGACCAAATCTTACAGCTATCTTACAACTTGTGACAAAACTGCATGTATTGCATGTTAGACTTTATCTAGAACTACACAATTAAATTTTTCTAATCTTCTGTCAATTCTGATTATTTTTCTTCATATAGCATAAAATGTCCCTTTCCCAGGGAATTCTGCCAAATCTGGAAAGTGGAAAACTATTTGGGACAATTTAGTTACAGATTTGATCCTTCAGTAAGTTATTTCCTGTTATTCCTTAAATAAAATGGATAAAATCTGTATATGTAGGTTTCTGTAAAAGTGACATGAAGAGCTTGACAAAAATCAAGATGAATTTGCAAGCTATTTCAGTGTTGTTAAAACTCCCCAAAACATTTAGGCCCAATACCTCTGCCTAATTTTATTCTTAGAGTGATTCTCATCACACGTCCAAGGTAAGCATATATAGCTTATGCATACCAGTATGGGTTTTTGTCTTATGGTGAGTGCCCTTATGAAACTGCTCTCCTCCAAAGCTGGATGCTATTTTGTATTCAGGAATGCTGCACACTTCTCCAGAAGAAACACAGGACTCCATACTCTCTCACAGAGATTTTACTTTCACCATTGTTTCACCAGTAGTCCTTAGTCTGAAATAAATTTGATCAGTTTGAAAACACTGGTGGAAAGTACAGCAATCTACCAATGTAGATTAGGATAAGACATAATAAAAGGGGGCTAGGAGCCGTATCTATCATTCATTGAAGTACTGAACATTAAAACACTCATTAAGTTTGCACTCTTTGCATCATGACTGCAGGTGGCTTTCATTGGTAAATCTTGGTCTTCCTTCTTTTCTCAGTTAACATGCTTCTCTTTCTCCCACTTTACTGAGTCATTCAGGAAGACAGAGGAAGGAAAATTCTAACTGGTTTCATTCGAGGTATACAAAAAGGAGCCAAAAGACTTAGGAACTATTCTCAGTTTAAATCAATTGTCTTGTATATTTTTGGACAAGTCACTTATACCATTTCTAGTATATGGAAGTCTCTACTTTTTTATATTTAAGCTGAGACATCTCAAAGCGAATTTTTTGGAATTTGCCTGAATTATCTTGCAGCTGCCAGTGTTTTACCTTTCTGAAAATCATGGAGGTCTGCAGAAGCCAAAAGAGCTCCCCCTCAAAATGAACAGTCACATAACCTCTGTATAGGTTTTCTTTAATCATTTTGTTCTGGATTTGCACAGTTGTAAGAGTTATGAATAAATGAATAAAATTCCATAAAACCTTTATGTGGGAGGTGTTCTATAAAAATTTAGTACTGTACAAATACATATCTGTTTTCTTCAGTCGCTAGTGAAAGCTGTGATCATAAAGCATTAACGTTCATCTAAGCTGCAGATAAAAAATAAAGCATCCTAATTCTGTACACAAATATGGTAAGGCAGTACTCCATGGAATGGTTTTGAAAAATTTTCTTAGCATTGAGTTATTTACGTTATATAGAAATTATTCACACTTTAATAAGATGGTAATTATTTTCATGCAGAAGCTAGGTTGCTACATAACAATTACTTCATACAAACAATCTTACTTGCAAAAAGATACATCATTATTTCTGCCAACTCCTCTGTAGAACAAGATTAGTAATTGCTTTTTTTCTATACTGATCCACAGAAACATGAAAATTAATGATTTTATAGTCTGATATTTACTTTTAAAAACTCTATGAAATTGCAAAGTCATTGCAAAGGTTACAGGATATTTTTGCTCTGCAACAGAATCTGAAATCAGCTTTACCCAAGGACCGCTTACTGTTTCTGTTTAATACAGGATGGGAAGAATTAAAGCATCACAAAGATTTTTTTGTTCTTTTTTTACAAAACCATTTAACTCTCATTCTTGATGTAATTTGACACTTTTAACTTGCTTCATGTTGCAATTATGTCAGCACTTTTATCATAACAAATGCTTACCAATAGATTGGAGACAGCTCTCCAAGTTTTAGGAAACCAGCTGCCAGCTGCAGCTTGTGTGGTTCTGACTGATAACCAGGTCCCTACATTTCCCCGAGCCAGATGCAGGCAAAAATAAACAGGTGGAGAAGGTGGCCACCAGAGAGAGGGAAATCGAGGACTTGTTTTGGTATCTGTCCTGGAACTCTGCTGGGAAATTCTTCTGGGGCACCTAACAGAAAGGGTCTGTTTTGTCAGTTCTCAGAAGTTGTGCATGCACGTTGTCCTGGTTTCAGCAGGGATAGAGTTAATTTCCTTCCTAGTAGCTGGTACAGTGCTGTGTTTTGGATTTAGGGTGAGAACAATGTTGATAACACACCGATGTTTTAGTTGTAGGGAAATCGAGGACTTGTTTTGGTATCTGTCCTGGAACTCTGCTGGGAAATTCTTCTGGGGCACCTAACAGAAAGGGTCTGTGTTGTCAGTTCTCAGAAGTTGTGCATGCACGTACATACCTAAGATGGAACGGTAAACTGCAAGAAGGGAACTTGACTGACATTTCACTTGGGAAAGCTAACATTTGGCACTTGCACTATGATAGTTGTTGGCTGTGATAGCAAGCTTTGAGAACTCTACGATGTCACTTACAGGGCTGTCATTACTAGAATAATTTTAATTACTGGCACACACAACAAAGCCTTCAGAAAAGAAGCAGAAAAATCTAAGTGCTTTGCTGAAGGCAAATCTACTGAAAGATGATGACAGGTCTTGGGCAGCTGCGGAGAAACTCACTACAGATGAATATGACTACAATGCCTTTATCTGTTCGGGGCAGGTTTTGTGTGTCGGTTTTTTTTTTTTTTTTTTTTTAAAAATTAAATGCTTTTTATTTACATAAATTCTGCATTAATAGATGAAAGAGCAGTTAACCAAAGGATAAGATGTACTATTCCATTTTTACCTTCTGTGTTTTACAAACAGGGAACCTGCAGCACAAGGGATTAAAAGTAAAATTCTCAAAGATACCTAACAGGCGTGTCTACAGCATAAGCTGAGCATCAGAGACTCTACATTGGTGCCAAATGAGCTGGCTTGGGAACTCTGACTAGTAACATAGGCTCAAAAACACCCTGCTAGGAGACAGAACTAATTAACATGGAGCTATACTGCTTCAAGGATGCAGGGCAGTTTCTCTGTATGATCCCGTGTTGTGGCTTGTTTCATGTTGCCTGTCCCACAGATAATTCAGGTGACCCTCGTACAGCACTGCATTGTGCTATGTGGACATATACCAGGATAAATCTTTTGAGACTAAGTTGATCAACAACAGAAAAAATTAAGTCAGAAACCTCTGTGCAAGAGGAATTGAGACTTTCAGTTCTCCAGGAAAATTTGTGACTTTGGTGCTTTTTACAGTGTCCCTTTAAATGTTATTTGAAATGCACTGAATTTTAGGCCCAAGTCCTTAAGGAACCTTAGATTATTTAGCCCTTACCAAAAACTATTAGCCAGATGAGAAAAGAAACCACATAAAGTTATTCCTTCACAAAACGGAATGGAAAATTGAAAAACCTCTTCAATATTCACAAAAAATGATAGTTAGCAGTTCTCTGACCAAACCTTTATGTGAAAACCTTTATCCTTATGAACAGCTCCCTCAGCATACACTCACAGATTCAGACACATGACTATGTAGCATTAGAAAAACATCAATCCTAAGTATGTAATCACAATGTGCACATTCTCTCTGTGATGCATCTTATTGGAGGTTTTACTGTACTGCAACTGGCTCTGCCTAGATACATCTAGATGTACGTACATTTGCAGCAATGTTATTTTCCTTAGGGCTTCCAAATGTCTAAAAAAAGGTGTTTGACAAGTCATGTGTGCAAAAAAGAATAGGAGGGAGCATATGTTCTCTTGTAAATAATTCATGGATTTTTTTCCTTCTGCTCTTCAGCTAATTTGGAGTTGTTTGGAGAATTTTTTATTTAAAATGTACAAATGCCTTGCAAATCATCTCAGATGTTACAGTATCTGGAATCATGCCAAAGGATCACAAACTAAAGTTCATCTGCTTGCTGATTCAATAATCTTAGGATATAGCTGATAGGAAATCAAGGATTACACATAATAGTCTTTCGGCACCTTGACTTGCTCAGGGATATCAGCTAATAGGCTGAGATGTTAAATTCCATAGTGCACAGTCTGTGATGTGGTGGATAAAGTTAGAAACAGCTAATTACTGCAGGAGAGCATACTGAGAGCTCACAGTCACTGATTTCTCATGGCAAGAGCTCAAGGGATCCTCTACATTGCTTCTTGTACTTGCTGCTCAGCACATAAATCCATCAGTCCCTATCAAGAACTAAAAGCCAAGGAAAGAGCAAAATGTTTCTAAAAAGGTGTTAAGCCACTGTGTGGATTTTGTTTTGAACATTCCACACATGATGACTTTGACTACTGAAAAGCTACAGCTTACTAAAGACTCGATTTTGCCTAGAAAGTTATTTTAATACCTCAGAGCAGTAGTTACCAGAGAAGCAAAATAAGAATAAGTATTCTCATCGTCAATAATTTAAAAACTTATTGTGAATCGTTCCTAGATACTAGAATGATTTATCTTAATGGAAAGACTTAAGAGAAGCTTATAACAAATAACAAAAAATTCTCTGAAGTTTATCACATGCTATGGAATGTGAATATTGAGGGATGACACACAGCCGTGCAGCTCTGGCACTTGTGATTGCTTTCAGGACTGTTTGGACAATGCTACATAAGAGGCAGGATGCAAGTGGCTATTCTGTTTGTTTGGGTGTAGTAACAGTAGTGGAAGCTTATACTTTATAGTTGTGGTTATTACCATTTAACTCTGAAAAGTATCATGTTAAGCTCAGAAAAACAGGAAAACACCCTAAGAACTTACAGTTGAAGTTCTAATTGCATATGAGAGTGCATTCAAGGTATTTTACATGAATGCTTACATCAGACCAACAGCTGGAACATCAGACTAGTTTTGAAACACAGAAAAGTTTAGACTGCAAAGGATGTGTGGAGGACATGTGGTCTCCAGTTAATATAGACCACAGCTATATAGGTTAATATAGACCAAAAGCTAATATAGATTCCCTAGACATTCTTAAAACCAAACACAACCTGGTGCCCTTACTCCTTGCTTTTGTTGCCATCATCAGCTTGCTAATCAAGTTAGGTGTTACAGCTCCTGTGAGAGCTACCTGTATGTTACAGCTATACAGACTGTTCTTCAGCTTATTCTGAAGTGCTGTGCAGGCCAACTGTATGCATTGCTACACACCACGTTGAAGAAGCTCACCTTCAATGGAAAGCGTTATTTGTGAAGGAACCTGTGGATGTTGTGGATCTGCATACAAAACGTGGAATAATAGATCTATAGGGGAAAAAATGCTGACTTGACTTAGTTTTGAAAATTTGGAACACTTAATTTGGTGCACTGGTCTTTTAATATCTTAGAGGCACAACTCAAAACAGTACCAAAGGTTTTAAACATATCCAGGAATCTTCTGGTTTTAGGCGTGCTAATGGGGATCAAGCTTCTCATCCTAAATATTCCCCCAACAAAGAAGTTAATACAGAATTATAAAAGTTGTGGTAGCACAAAAGCATTATTACCCAGTAGCAGTTAGCTTGTCTTTTAGTTACTAACTACTTAATTTTTGGCTAGTAATATAGAAACTTTGTGTTCGGAGTAGAAATTTGCAGAGATAAATTATAATATGGCACTCCCAAAGGAGTTTAACAGCTTATTTAAGTGTACGTATCATTTAGTAGTTCAGAAGGAGCAAGTGATAAATATTCTCATTGTATCTCCTGCCAAAATCTCATCTGTACCAGGAAAACCAATCATACATCCAGTAAATGGAATTCACAGAACCTCAAACATATACATCCTGGCTTGTATCAGAAACAGTGCGGCCAGCAGGACGAGGGAAGATCATCCCCCTGCACTCAGCACTGGTGAGGCCGCACCTCGAATACTGTTCAGTTTTGGGCCCCTCACTACAAGAAAGACATTGAGGTGCTGGAGCATGTCCAAAGAAGAGCAACGAAGCTGGTGAAGGGTCTGGAGAACAAGTCTTACGAGCAGCGGCTGAGGGAACTGGGACTGTTTAGCCTGGAGAAAAGGAGGCTGAGGGGAGACCTCATCGCTCTCTACAACTGCCTGAAAGGAGGCTGTAGCGAGGTGGGTGTCAGTCTCTTTTCCCAGGTAACAAGTGAAAGGACAAGAGGAAATGGCCTCAAGTTGCACCAGGGGAGGTTTAGATTGGCTATTAGGAAAAATTTCTTCACCAAAAGGGTTGTCAAGCATTGAAACAGGCTGCGCAGGGAAGTGGTTGAGTCACCATCCCTGGAGGTATTTAAAAGATACATAGATGTGGCACTTAGGGACATGGTTTAGTGGGTGGTGGTGTTGGGTCTTGCTGGATAATTTTTTTAAGAAAAACATAAGATTAATGCAAATTTAAGAATAAAAATGTGAAGCACTAGAATCAGAAGTGAAATCCATTGTACAGAGCAATGAAAGAAATGAAAAAGCGTAGTGTATTTTAATTGGGAAGAACAGGAGTGAAGCTGGCTGCTGCTACCAGCAGTAATCAAACTGGTAGAGTCCCCAAAGCGGCATGTAAGGAAGAGCCTTCTCATCCCAGAAAAGAAAATTTCAGGCCATGCAATTGAATTAAGAAATTAATGAGAAAGCAAATAAGTTTTCAGGAATTCAACAGAGCTCCAATAGGAGGAAATGCTTAATTGAACAAAGGATGCCTCTGCATCTCAGCTACTTGGCCACTGTGAGTTAGCAGTATCCATGCTGGCCCCAGGGTCTGCGAAGGCTCTGCAAACTGAGAAGCAAAGCTGCACTTGGCATAGTGAAAAGACAGGTCTTCAACAGAGAGGGAAAAAGTAGTAAGAGATATAAACCCCAAAGTATAAATATTAATAGCACAACATCGGCTCTGAGTTTTTCTGCATAACCTGCAAGAATTTCACTACTAAGCTTCGATCTGAAGTGTAGCTGCTGACCAAGTCTTCATGTGACAGGAACTGGAAAAATTTTGCATCCACTGGGAAAACAAGCAAGATCCATTAAGATTGAATAGCATGGTCAGCATGGCATGAATGCCACCATGGTGCTGCCATTTTACTACAGCAGAAATAAGGCAAGAAATACAGGTCATTATGAGTCACAATGGTAAGTCTAAACCCTGATCCCTCCAAAACACATAATCTGTATACTTTGGTTTTACCTATTTGATTAATGAGGAAAGTAACACTTATTTGCTTAATACATAGGGCCACTGAGACTAAAGGGTAGAGGTGAGAGACTTTATTTCAACATATTTTGCCTTTTAAAGTAGTGTCCAAGGGGAGATTATTCCAACTAATTAATCTTCCACTCCCTGAACTCTGGTGAAAATAGGCCTGCCTTATCTCATTATCTCTGCTTCAGCCCTCAGAGCCACCTCAAGGTGGTTATGACTATTCTGCAATACATCACGAGAAATGGTTCCCTGCCCTCATGGGGTTCCAAATGATGGTGATAAAAGCCATGTTAGAACAGGCAGTCATACACTGAGATGCCTAAGGTAGCTGTTCCTGCTCTGTCAAAAGGAGAGTGAAAAAGCAATAAACTAACAACTACCAAAGAGTTTTGTCTCTCTGATGTTCAGCAGCTTTAGGGCACATTAATTGTTGCCTTTAGATTTCCCCAGATGCTGGCTTACCATTCCAATTAACCTGCCTCAACTTTTAATGACAGTGTCATATGACAGAATGTAAAAGAATGTATGCAGTTTTCAGCTGGCTCAAAACCTTGGGGGTGGATATAAAAAGACAAGTCTTTTGTCCCTTGATGGCTCCATTTCTTTCCCCGGCAAGATGATTTAAATTACAGTCCGTTATACCATAAGCAGCACTGTTCCAGGGCTCAAAATACCTTCCCTGGAGCATCAATGAGAAAGGCTTGCTGAACCCATCCACCAGATGCTGGCATTCAGAATCATTCCTCTTTCAAATGTTAGAATCTGCACCGTTCTTCTCTGACTCCTCTTGGACTGAATGTCATTGATTTTGTTCAGTTCCTGGCTCTACTCTTTGTATGTCCACATGTTTAAATGATATGCCAAAAAGTTCCCAGCAGGATATGGAACTGTACCTCCTTACAGACCTTTCAATAAACTTTTGATCTGTAAAGAAACTCCAAGATAAATGTAGAAAGAGAAGACAGTAAGGATAAAATTTAGGTTGTCTACAAGTGAAATAAAAAATAAAGCTGTTTATCTCTAATATCCACTAGGCATCTTATCAACTCGATTAGTAGATGGCTTATATCCTTGCTAATCTTTTACTTTGAAATGATAGGATTTCTCAAAGCTAAATATTAAAAAAAAAAAATATCTGACTTTTTCTCTCCTTGACATTTCAGGTCAAGAACTTCTTTTATAGACAGATGCTCCAGCACTCCAGACCTATTCACTTATGCTCCGTGGAAAAGGGAAAAACAAAGAGGACAGTTGTTTGTACTCATTGTTTTAACATTAAATTTTACTGTACATATTAGGATTTTTTCAAGATGCCAATATCCTGGATCAGGGTCTGTGCAACAGGGAGGTCACAAGCTGTTGTACTGGCAGCTGTGCTCAGATCCTCTTTAGTGAGAACACAGAAAAGAACACAATTTCTTCAAGGTATGCATAAATCCTATTAGCGTGGTCAGCTGGCCACACTGATGTTAAATCAGTGATTAAGCCTGACAAAACAGTGACAGTAACTGTTTTGTCAAGACAGTCCTTTTAATGGTAGAAAGATACTATATACTATAACTGAATTTTGTTAAAGTGGAATGGCATTTGTTAAGGACAACCTGACGTAAGATCAGATAATCCAAAATGACTCTGCTACACTTTTGTGGGCTTCTTGTAAAGTCAGTAAAAATAGTTGCATGCCCACATAAGTCTCTCATTGATGAAAATAAAATATAGGTTACAATGGAAAGAAAGGTTTTAGTGCCTAGAATAGCTGCACATGTTGTCATCTTAATCAGTTCGGGGAAGATCTTTTCATTGAAGGAGCTAACTTTGCATATATGGAGCTAATATAAGAACTTGCCAACTATTTCACACTTAGCTTATGCATATTCATTCCTGTGACCATGGCAGCTCTCGGGCTTCTCTAACAGTTAGACTCTGGCACACAGCAGCACTGGAATTAGAGTATTGAAACAGTGCTAAAAGCACCTATTTGCACAGCTTGACTTACCATAGTCCCAAGTTCTGGCCCATTCTGTAGTGAAATGGGGTTAACTTCCAGTGTAAGAAAAGTTCTCATGTGTTTTAACTTCCAAAAGCAATATATTGAAGATGACTGCAACTGAGAGGCATTTACAAAGCTAATCTATCAGTTTGTGAACCATGCTGTGTTTAAACCATCCACACTTGCAAGCCTTTTTTTGTCATGTTTGCATAGATATGACAGAATTTACAAAATCCGTTTATACACCATTTGTCCTGCAATGTGGGCTTTACACCTTGTTTTGACTGACAGTTAAAAAAAAAAAAAGTACATCATTGTGGAACAAGAAAAGGAAAATCTTTTCATGAAATGAATGAATAACATGACCTAGTTTCTAAGTGTATAAAAATGGGGAGATTAACATCCTCCTACCTTCCTGAGGTGTTCTCAGGCTTTATAAATCAAGAATGTGCTACAGAAATGTCAAATATTATTTGGGATGCTGCAATCTAGATAAAGCCACCCTGTTAGTTATATATACCTGCAGGCAACTCTTATGTTTCTTTATCTGAAAATTTCTGAGATTCCAGTATCTGAAGCCAAAATCTGTCTCTTATGTTTTTATCTGAAAATTTCTGAGATTCCAGTATCTGAAGCCAAAATCTGTCCACATATGACTTCTATAAAGCCAGTGAGCCCCTTCAGAAGTTAATGAGCTAATCCTGAAGATTTTCTTTAGCAAATGCAAGGCTTTGTTACTTAAAAAGTAGCTTTTTTTTTTTTTAACTTCTGGAACTGACATATGTGAGGTAAAAACACAGAAAAGACAATACACTTCAGTTTTCCCAGAAAATAAAATCACCAAGGTCAATCCCTAGATAGGACCAAAAAAGAATATATCTGTATTAACAGAAAAGATAAGCTCTAAGCCTCTTATTTGACAAAATTTTACACTGGGGAGTAGTGCCACTGAAAATACCTTCATCATGACCTTGAAGAGGCTTGTATTATTTAGAGCTGTTGACTAACTGTTCAGCTATGTACATCCAGAGGCTAATGCCCAGAAGTCACGGGTGCATACAAAATATCTATTTAAAAATCTAGCTCATTTTAGCTACAGAAAATCCAGAAAGATCAAATGCAATGATTAGTATTTAAAACAATCCTTTTTATGGCTGGGGATGAACTTAGTTGTAATAGAAAGCAACCTGAGAAAAAAAAATACTGCTGTTATCATTAAATCTTCTGAGGAAATATTGACAGGTTTGAGTAGTCTTCACATACCTGTCAAATGAGGTCCTTTACTTACACGTGCTTTTTTCTTGAAAAATTTTAGGGCACTTGTAAGCCCTGGCTTGTTATTGAAATATACTGATAGAATCTGTGTAGTCCCTAGTTTCCTTTCCAGGTAATTGATTAACTACATGCAAGTCTCCTGAATTCCTCATAGACCAAAGGTCTTGGAGAATCCATTTAACTATTGTGCATATTTTAGTTTCCTAATCTATTGACCAGCATAGTAGCATTAATTTGCCTCTGCACTCTTCTGTTGACTTGATTCACACCTGCCTTGTAACCCCTGAATATAAGGGCCTTTTTTATGAAGAGAAGGCACCATCAATTTTCTGAAGAGCAGAGCTAAATTCTTCCAAGATCCACTTTTTTATTTTATGTACCAGCACACACTTAAAGAACTATTTTTAACTCTTCCAGGATTGATCTAGTAGTAATCTCCTTAGTACATCTTAATTCAAAGAACTTTCTGACTGTGTCCAAAGGACTAAATCAAGACCAAAGCCTCAGCTGTGCCTTAGCTTCATAAAAGTACAAACAAAACCCAAATCCTACCTGTAGTCCTCAGCCTGTTTAGGCTATTTTCCTTTCCTTCCCCCTTAAACCTTCCAGATCTTGCAAAATCAGCTAGAAATACTGCTAGAAGAAAAGCAAGAAAGGAGAAGAGCTTTGTTACCTCCCTCTTGGCCCAAAGAGCTTGATCATTCTTGAAGTATAAAAAATAAAAGCTCCCCAATTCTTGATGCCATTCCTGCTAGCAGCTTTAATGCTTCTTTCACCTAATACTGTATTGTTAGTTATCAGTCTTCAGTGCGGCACCTCAAAGGGTGAGTCTAATAGTTTCACTTTACAGCATCCTTTCAAAGACTAAAAGGGTAATGGCACAGGCATTTTATGAAGACTTATTAGGCAATCTGCAACAGATAACTGCAGTAGAACAATTAGCTACATTCATCAAGATCACCTGAACAAGGAACAACATGTCAGACACATTTGTATCCACATCAAAAGAGAATATAAATCTCAATATGTAAGTTCAGAAGACTTGTTAGACTTTCATGCCTTGACAGTGTTATATTTTCCTTTCATTCTACAGTGTGATGAGTTGCTGGCATGGAGTTATTTCTTTCAGTTCTGGACTCTAGCCAGGTTTTTTTTGCAGTCAGGTGTCTCCCGACCTAATAATACTAGAAAAGAGATTCACTACAATAAGGTAGTCATCTAGCAATGAGGGAAAAACGCAAGTACACTGAAGAGAAACAGTTGCAATCAGGACCTGACAGAGCTGGGATCAGTTAAGAAAGTCTGTTATTCATGAATCTTGCGAGTCTCCAGATTTTCCTCCCTTTCTGAAACACAATGGTTAGGAATAGAAAATCAGTGTCAGCATTTCCAAGCTACAGCTCACCCTGTAGCAATTAAAAACTTAATCACTTTTACATCACACCCAATTAAAGGTAGACTAATAAATGGAAATACACTTAATGGTAGCAGCAATTTTTTTAAGGGCACCTGCACATACTGATGTGAGACACTGAGGTAAGGAAATATTAGGCAATCTATGTTGAAACCCTTGTTCACCAAAGGCTTCCTGTAAGACTGAGCAAATCGCTTTGAACTTCAGTTGCCTGTCTGCAAAGTGAGGACATTGAAGGCTCGTGAGAAATGAGAAAACCCAGTATTCTAGTTGCAGTCATGTCAGTCAGAAACTATTATGGTCATCCAGAATAAGTTTTAGAATGGTAGGCTTAAGTTTTTTTCCCAAATATGTCAGATTCATCACAGTTCTTTAATGTCCTGGAACAAATACTAAATTTACCTTTGAAGTAAACTTACTTATTAATAGGTCTGTAGTACTTACTGACAGACTAATAATACATCTTCCTTGACAACTCTGACTACTAGTTTCCATGAAAAGCCTATTAAACTCATGACACCTTCCATCATATTTGCCTCTGAAACAGCAGTGTAGTAAGTATTAAAATTATGAAGATGAAACTGGCTATTCCAAAGTAGCTCATCACCTTAGTAACCTCACTGGGAAAACCATTTTAATAAGGAGGATTATTTTTACAACTCAGTAGCTGGAAAGCAGCATCAAAGCATTGTTTCTAATAGCGTTTATTTTATAAAGTAGCTGAGCAAGCTTAAATTAGGATGCTCGATTATCCCAGTGATTTTAGTATGATTTGTACTAAAATATGTAAACATCTTGAAATACCATCTCAGTAGCTTTTTTTAGTAGTATTGAATATCCACAACTACCAATTCAAGCAGCAATTACTTGTCACTGACTTGCACAGGTCACATAGGAAACCAGTGTCAGAAATGAGAGAACAGTTCAAAGATCACTGGTCTCACCACAGTCCAGTGATATTCCGTATAACAGAGTAAACATTACATGCTACACAAGTAAATGAAGGGCACAAATACCTTCCTTATCAAAAAGGAGAAATAGCTGCACAACAAATATCAATCTGAAACAAACAAAGCACCATGGAGACATTAATGTGTGCCATTTACTTTAATTAGTAGGTGGCTATCTGCTGTTCTAACAGAAAAGACACTTCAACAAAATAGAATGAACCTGCATGACTCCCTTGGCAAATGCAGTGCAGAATAACTTTCTTATTAAAGAGGATATGAAGATCAGCACAAAGAAGGCAAAGACAAAAAGCATAAGAAATGCACCCTCAACAAAATGTTCAAGTAAACTACAAGGTGGATGCTGTACAAATATAATAATTTGAGAATACATACACTTTCCCCGCATCAACAGCTCCAGAAGAATCACAGCTGGGAAGTGCTTGCTAATGTTGCAGCAGGTGACATCCCTTTCATTAAATATTTTTAAGCTGGTTTTTAATTTCTTAAACAGCAAAGAACTCTATTAAAAGAAAAAGTGTTTTACTTGCTAAGAACTTCAGGTAATTGTAGTGGGGATGTAATTTAATACTTTAAGAATTCTAAGTTTATTGTCTTTATTTTCAGTATCTTTCCTTATGATATTGTCATACTGGAAACATCATACTGCTTGGGAAAGTACAGCTACATACATGTATGAAACAGCTCCAGTTCCAGCAGGCAGAGAGTAGCCATAGCTCACTGACTTCATTTCAGTATGGAACTTGCCTGCCAATGTAAGGCACACCAATTTTAAAACTTTGGCCTTGCCTTTTCTGCCTACAGCATCACATCATGAGAAGTGCTTACTCACTTGCTTTTTGAACTTCACGCTGTAAAAGTAGAGGCATTACTTACACATTCTGTTTTTCGTCTTTACTCTTCTCAGTCTTGGAGTCAGATAAGAACGACAGTGCTTCAATTTACATTTCTGTAGGGAATGTTAATATTCTTTTCCCCTTTTTCTTATTTGGATGTCTTTTAAACTGTAAACATTTACTACAATACGAATTACTTCTCTTGTTATCCACAGTAGATTCTGTTTGTGGTTGAAGTAAAACAACGAAATCAGGACTGTTATCTCCCTACAGTGAGTAGTCCAAATGTTCAAAATTCAATGAGGTGGCTATAGTCATCTGTTTGACATAGGCTCTTGAACTTCATCCAGGAATTACCAAGGGAAGAGATGAGCAGCGAGGTTGAAGGGAGCAGTCCGTGGAGTCACTGGGGAAGCTCCTTATTGTGTTACATGATTTACTTATAGTACACATAGGTATCCCTGTCAGTAGGATCAGAGAGCTCTGAGACAGCACCTGAGAAGACTCTGTCAGGAAAAACTAAAAAAAAAAAAAAACCAAGAAAAAAGTTGGCTTTCAGGTTGACTCATGTAATTTTCCAAGTCTTAAGCAAGACTGAAACACTGAGTAGATCTAATGGAAATGAAAACAAATAGGTGCAATTACATTTCTTCTTTTAGGATGAGGGAAAAGCTCCTACCCAGTTCCAGAGGAAATAAGAGAATGTAATGATGCCTTAGTGGCAAAAGGCCCCAAAAAGTGTTATCACAGCAGGGATGGTGGGGGGGAATCTTTTGATTTAATCTGACTTTAATTAATTCTTTAATGAGCATATAATTTCACCCTCCTGCAGTAGAGAACATATTAATTATGAGTACAAGAACAAAAACAATAAAATTAAAGCAAAATTAGAACTGTAATTTCCTTTCCTTCCAGTGCTAAATGGAGAAGGAAAAATAAGGCAGTAGCTCACAGCTTTCTAGCTGGCGCCTGATTAAAAAGAAACCATACAAAAATCCCGACATAATTAGCTAAGCATACAGCACATTAATTTTTCTAAATTAAACCTTTTTTAGTTGCTTTGGGGTTTTTTTGGACACAGATTTCATTATCTCAAAAAATTCTCACATTTCAGCCCTTGCTGAAAGTATCAGTCTTGCTTCAAGGCAAACAAAGTAATGAGATGCAAAGGGCCTGTATACATACAGAGAAACTGAAGAGGAGATATTACAGGATGAAAATATTTTACAAGTGTTTATTAGTTTGGTACAGTTTAAAAGGCCAGAGAATAGACTTGGCTAATTGAATATTCTCACGAGTCTTCCAGGTCTAGAGAAAATAGCCTTGAAGCATTCTTGTCGAATTTCTCAAGCCCAGATTGTTAACAAAGATCAAAAACAGGCACTTTTTCCAGAGAACTGGCGTGACCAGTTACATCAGTCTCTTGTATCAAGATGACATCTGTCCAGATGTCATAGTATACTTCCTCCTTCACCCACCCATTGTCTATGGTCAACAACATACTTTTTTTCTCTGCTTTTTCCCCTTTAGTTATAAACAAGGATGCCTAACTTCTGGACAATGTAGTAAGCGTGGATTCTGTTGGAATGGATCACTGATTCTGCTGTGCAGCTCTATGAATAATTCCCCACAGATGGTATTTCCTGTATAAATGCATTGTATTATTACTTTAACAAATGTCACCTGAAATATCACCAAGGAAGCAGAAAACCTTTCTTGCACAGTGTCATCTGTCAGCCTGTGCAATATTGTGACAAAGCTCTGGTCACCTAAGTAGTAGCTACTCAAATCTCTGCAGTAACAACTAGGACAGAAATGAACTTTCCCAAACTAGTTTACCCGTAGCAATGCTAACACCTTCCACATCATAACTATTTTTTGCCCAGCATATTCTCCTCTTTCACAACTCCCCACAAGTAAAGAGACTCTCTCTCCTAATTTTTAGTGAAACAGATTTATGATAGGCAGCACAACACCCCATTTCAGCAAAAAGGAAGCAGAATACATACACACTTGCCAATTTGTCCCAACTTTCAGTAGTGGATGACTGAATGACTTTTCTCACGTCCCCATTAATCTCACATGTGTGACCCTGCAATCTATGTGAAGATTAGAAAGCTGTTTATGCTAGCAATAGTGCTGACAAATATTAAAAAACCACTGAAATAAGTTAAATCAAAATTTATATGAACACTCATCACTAGTTCTTATTTCCTGAAGGTGACAAATCTCTTTGGAACTTTCACTTCTCCATTATGGAAAGGAGGGGAACACCACTTTCCTCACAGTTACACTGCTTTGCTTTTGACCTAAAGAAATTATGCTGTTGAGAATTGCAGAGGACTTGACAGCACTTTGCCTCTTCTGTATCTGGAGAGTGGAAAAGGGAAAGAAGGAAAAAATAGAAAGTATGCATGAAAGCAAAAGAAGCAGAACTAGCTAGCAAAACTCTGAAATCAGGAGGTGAGACAAATAGATGAATATACCTGCAAGACTTGTCTTGCTAGTGTGCAAAGATTTGATTGTTTGCTGGGTTGTGGTAAGGGAGGAGGCGAGAGCTATGCTTGTTTTTTTGGAACATTCACCACACAATAGCAGACACTCCTGTCACCTAGTATGGGATATATTGAATCCAAGTGACACAGATGACAAAAAGAGTTATGTAGCTCTGTAAGCTTGTGTACTTTATTGCTTACATTAGCTCCTGGGATAGAGAAAAAGGGATCTCAATAGGCTGTAAATCTTCACTGACACGCCTCATGACATTGTCTCCTTGTATTAGGGAAAGTGAAGGTGACATGTGGTACCTGCCTATCATGAGCATGGCCAGCACAAGATGTTTCTGATGCTCAGCTGTCTGACACCTCTCATAGCAGACAGCCAGAATCCAAGCATGGACTTAAGAATGAAATTACCAGTATACCTTCTCAGAGACGAGTTTTACTTCTCGTTATCCATATGCTTGTAGGAAGTCTAAGGGAAAAGTTTTAAATTCTTTGCAGATTCATACTAAAACAAAGGGCTTGGACTGAAAAAACATCAAAGCATAAACCTCATTGTCCTTCTCTTTAATAAAGCAATCTGTAAAGGTCACTGACAAAACCTTACAAACTAGCTCTATTCAATTTGCCTTGCAGTGGCACATCTAACAGCTGCCAAGTCACAACACCACCTCCCACCAATTGTCATGTTGTCAATGAGTATGCGTCAGAAGGTGTAAGTTACACTGATTTATCCATAATGGGGACATCAGGAAGGCATCCAGTTGCCAGTGTGACGAGTGTTGCAGCTAGATCGGGCAAGTTAGCAGGGACACAAATACTGCTGGTTTTAAGCCTGCTGAGTCAGAATTAATAGGCTGCATTTAGATGGTTTGGACTTTTCTGCTTTCCTTTGGTATTCCTGCAGTCTGATGCCATCATTCCCAGCTGACTGCAAAATTGATGCAGATCAAAAAAACCAAGGAGAATTAAGTACAAAGAGCACATTTCACCATTAACAAGTTTCTGACCATTACCTGTCACTAACCAGTGTCTCTGATGGCACAGAAGATACTTTTGCCTCTATATCCATGTCTGACAGACCATTGTAGTTCTATTTGTGGTCTCAAGTGTCCTGTTAGAATTAGTTTAGAATGACTCAAACTGAGTAACTGTGGTATTACCCGAACTCCTTTTCACAGCTACCAAGGTCAGCATCTTCCTGTTATCTTGTAGGTCTGGGGGAATAAGACTTTCTTTTCCTTGCTTAAGAAAAGGCCTCAAGGCATGCCTTGCTTCTTATGATGCACCCTTTTACTGGTAAGACCTAGAAAAACAGGAAATTAAAAGAAGGCTAAAACTGTGCGAGATGGGATTGATTTAAAATGACTGGCCTCTCACACATCCCTGTTAGCAATTTTGTTATTTCCACTTTAGGGCTGTTTGACTACTGTGTTACTAATGCTATTTGCTCTGCTGCTGGAGCATACTGTCATGCATGCCATAGTTTCATACACGTATGGCATTACAAGCATGACAATTTGACATCTGCTCAATTTAAAGCATATTTACAAGAGATTACACAAGCCAGGAGAGTTTATCCATCTTTCTTCAGAGATTAGATTCGCTAGGCAAAGCCAAGAATAAATGTATCCTATGCATCGGGAAAGGCTGTCACTTGTTTCAACAAGTCAACACAGAGTTGTTTCCTGACAGGACTGTCTGCTTAAACTATGGCTGCGTAAGGCTGCTGAAAACAAACCAGCTAATTACTATCTATGTGCAATGCAGAATTTTCATCTAGAAGATACAGTATCAAAGTAAAAGCAGCTTTGTATTTCTACTTATCATAGTAGACTGCAATAATAGTAAGACCTCCTAGTTCTGTTTAGTACTGTTCAAAGTAATTTGTAAAGTCATTCCCATCGTTCCTCTTTCTACAGTGTTGAAACTGAGGCACAGAACAGTCATCTTTAGTAGGATTATTGATGCAAACAAGAATAGATTATCTCCTTAGACCCAGTGAGCTACCATAGCCATTCAGCATTAATTTTCCAGTACTCAATATACATTAGTTGACAAACCTCAGGCTTCAAAGTTCAAAGAATATCAGAATATGAGCATCAGGCCAGTTATCTAAAACATGGACAAACCTTGCAGTTTCAGGAAAAATTCTGTCACTCCCCAAGAATAACAGACTTCCTTCTGCAATGCCTGGTACTCATACCTTATAGCTACAAGTCTATCCTAACTGTTTCTGAATGCTAGCAGAAGAGGGCATCGACAATACTTTCATTATCACTACTTTGTATGATTTGTTTCATATAAGCTGTATTTCAGACAATTTTAAATGGTATAGACAGAGTGTTAAAATAATCAGATGAAACAGATGTTAAAAAGAAGCAATCTGCAAAGCAATGTAATTGTTCACGTCATGCTTAGATAGCTCCTATTAATGAAGTACACAACCACCTCAAAGATGTTAATGAACTTTGCAATTTTATTACAAGATGAAGAAATATTATCATCCCTATTTTACAGACATGATTCCACACCAGAAAGATTAGATACTTGCATATGTTTATCCAGGACATTTGAGGCAGAACAAGTAATGGCTCACCTAAAGACTCTGTGCTATGCTGAGAGACGAGTTTTAGAAATACAAATCAGGGATCACAAAACAGGTTTCCACAGCACACTAACGTCCCGTAACTGACATCCACATTGTATTCTTTGGATGTGGCATCTCCTGTTTCCACTCCTTCCAGTTTTCTAAATACATTCTCATAGAAATTAATGGCCTCAACATACCTCTTGCGCTAGAGTGAAAAAGGAGATCCTGAATGAAGTTAGCAATAGCATTCTGTACAGATGGAGAGCTAGAATTTTGAAGATGATAGGAAGATGCAGCAATGAAGGCAAGAGGGAGTAAAGGGAATGACAGTGCTCACAGTTCGAACTCCAAACACAGGACAAACAAAAAAAAGAGGTAAAATAGGGTAAAAATGTAATACATATGTAATTTTCTTAAACCAATTTGCTTGTCTCAGTGACTGACATTACCTGCCTGCCAACAATGATTGGTGGGTGTTTGCAAGTCCAGCTATCCCTGGAGGTATTTAAAAGACGCGTAGATGAGGCGCTTAGGGACATGGTTTAGTGGGTGGTGGTGTTGGGTTGCTGGTTGGACTCGATGATCTTAGAGGTCTTTTCCAACCTCAATGATTCTATGATTCTAAACTTGTGTTTTACCATTTTTTGTTTCAATGCTTTACATAACAAAATTTTGATGTGCTAATAAGGCTAAGGTGAGCAGCACACAATATTCCTTTGCTCCCTTCATACCAGGTCAATTGAGTTCTCCCCAAAAGACAGTCACATACACCATGTCATTATACCTCCCATGACAGCTTGGAGCACTCAGTCATTTTCAGGAAAATCCTTACCATGGAGTACACAGAGCTAAGTATGCTTTATGCTTGATCTGAGATTTGGGATATTACAGAACATATTCTAGGCATGCTTTCAACAGACTCACCCAGGCTTTGCTTTGTACAGTTACTGCATGTATATTTTATGTATATCTAGATATACAGTGGTGAATAATTCAAAGAGCTGGATACACTTACTACAAGGGAGACGTGATGTGCTCATTTGATCTGCTTTGGTAAAATTATTTTCCATCACAAAATTTCCAGCAATGATGTGCATTTTAAATATTTAATACTATGCAGAGACATCAGCATGTATTTTCCTCTGAAAAATACTTAATTATATCAGTTTAAAATGATGATGCTAAAGCCAAAATTGTTTAAATTAGGTTTAACATGGGCTAGGAAGTTTTTTCAAAAGTTAACGCTTTTTTACCATCCTATATATACCATATACTCTATGCACTTCTAAGTGCACTCCCAGCTACAAAACCCAGTCCATAAAAATAACATTATGAAGCTCTATTTCCCCAATGGTTGTGTACAGTTTGGCTGAATTTAGAAGTCAGAAGATGCGCACAGACATGCACACATACATAGACACTATAACTGTCTGCTGCAAGTTCTGTATAATCACTTGGTTCTTTCTTCTTCTATCATCCTTTCCCCCTTCAGCAAAGTAACAGCAAAATGGAAACTTATTTTGCTGATAACTCATGAAACAGGAGATGAAACAGCTGAGTCTCTAACCTGGAATTAAGATTCAGTGTCTTTGATATCAATATTTGATACATTAATCATTACCTCTATTCAGTAATCTGATGGGACTTTTAAGGGCAGCTAAAGACAGAGGGCTTGTAAGGTATGCATGCAGATGTGAATTATTTCTGGTTGTATTTCCAGTTGGCTAGTGTGAGCCAGCTCTGGTCCAGAAGCCATATACAGCCATATCATCAGAACACTGTGGCCAGAATATGCATTTCCTCTGCTGTATTCTAACAGGATACTTAAAGATTCTAAATAAGATACATTTGCTCAGACACTGTGCTACATAGGACTCCTGGATGAGTTACATTACACCTATCCACTTTGACTTTTGAGCAGAACAAACTAATGCAAGTATATTTGCCAATGTAAATCTGCACACAGTTTCATAGGACCAAATTAAAAGAATCCATTATATTCCTTTAATCTAACTGCACAACATGGACAATACAGTTTTAGTAAGAGTTTGCTACACCATTCCCATATCTTCTGGTTGTGTGATAATGAGTCTTTCTAGCATGCTATCTGGTTTTAGCCTAAAGAAAAAATGAGGAATATTTCCTGCATTGTTACTTCTCTAGTAAAACTTTAACACCATACAACATATGACTAAAAGCCTGAAGCCTTAGGTCCTTTATTCTTGTACTGGTTAGATTAAAAGAACTTCTATCAGAAATAGGTCTCATATAGGTACTTACAGCCTGCTTTCAACTCACTACTTACTTACCCCTTAGCCTGTGTTTACTAGCAGAAGGCCATTATCAACAGGGACTGAATATAAATGGTCACTAACAGCAACCAAGAGAATAATCTCCTCCCTATGCCTAAGCGAAACAGAAGTTACAAGTGCTTTTGAGAGAAGTTATCATACAAGGCATTCTGTTTGACCAGATTCTCCACCATCACAGTAAAGACTAGAACCATATTGCATCTGGTATTTGACAGAATTTGACAAGCAACTTTGACTGTTCATCTGATCCCTGGCATCTACAAGTCTTCCACCGTACCTTTTATGTCTTAACCTGTGCTGCCTAAGCACAAACCCCTCCTTTCTTCCTAGCTATTGCAAAGCCAGTAAAAGCGTGTAATCATACTTACACAGTATGATCTTGTTCTGAAGTCATTAGAGGTATCAGCACACACAAAATCTTAGAACGCAGTGCAGCTGAATGAAATAGCTACAGACTCACTACAGTCAGACCCCCCAGCCCAGTACACTCATTAACAGCACCCTTAAAAATTACCAAGTTCTTAGAAATAACCAAGAAACTAAACATGAAAAGTGTTATTGAAGGACATATCACTTTTCCTAAACATAGAAGAAATTGTTTCAAAAGTTACAGTTTCTATTGTTATCTGATTTTAAAAGACCACAGAGATAAAAACCTTAAAGTTTTCCACAACCAAAAAATTCCTATGGTTGGGAAGGTTCCTTGATATACAGGCTAGATCTTTATCCTAAATCTCTCTTACTGATAGCCAAACCTCATTAAACCACAATAGATAATTCTTCATCTACTTTGGTGGACAAAGCGTTTGTACTTAGTTTATCTTTTAACCAGTCCATTTTTTATAGTCTCCTTTTATCTTTCTTCCTCAACCTCATGCTACCGTTCCACATTTTCTATACAACACTGACAGGAGAGGCCACAAATTAAAATTATTTCCATTGATGCAGCTGGCATGTGGTTCAGGTGCATGATCTTTCTCAGCAAATATAAAAGAACTACTCTTTTCTGTGACTATAACCCATTTTCCAGCCAAGACTTCAAAAATCATTGTTCTTTACTGAAGAACACATGGGAAAGGGTATCAAGAAAAGAAGTTCTTTATGGGATGCTTCTCCTTTGCCTCATAATTAATTCCACTGGGCTCCCATCCTTCATTGAAATTAATGTCCCAAACAAATATTAAACCTTTATGCTTGGCTTAAAAAAAATAATCGGTATCTTGCTTTGTTCTTCATGAAGAAAACAAACATGCAGACAACACATTTTTGCAAATTGACACTCACTGTCAAACACCGTTCTCCTGAGGCAAGATCGAAACAATACAACCAGATACACATACCCGAGCTGCAAACGGAGTTTGTGTATCCAGGCACCATATAGATAGAGAAAGTAATCACTAAGTAGCAGAATGTCATATTAAACCTTGGAAATCATTACAGTTTATCCCTTCCCCAAAAGTGTATTGTCTCTGAAACATTAAAATACGAAGTGTCGTTGGAACACATTTGTTTCTCTCTGAGAGGAACACTGCAAAATCAACATAACCAAACCATGCGGTTAAGGAAACAAGAGCTACCAAATGAGAACGGCTGCCTAAAGCCTTGGTCCCCGCTCCTGCTCCTCCCTCGGCCGCCGTGCGTGGCCCGGCGGCTGTGCGTGGCCCGGCCCCTCACCCGCTCCGGCCCGCCCTGGGGCCCGGCCCCCTCCCGGCGGCACCACAGCCCCCCGCTACACCCGTCCTTAATCGGGCTGCAGGGCCGTGGGCGGGGTGCGGGTCCTCGGTGGGGCCGCTCGGGGCCCTTAAAGACGGCTAGTGACCCCGGGGCCCCGACACCGTCCTTAGTTTGTTCCTACCCCCGCCAGCTCTGCTGTTCAGCATGTAATTACACTCAAACCGCCTCAGAACCATGGACGAAAACAGCTCAGTAACTTTCATTATTACATTCTACTTCAATAAGCTGCTGCCGTTAATTAGCAAAACAAAAATTATTACTACTGTGTTGTACACTGATAAACACTAGGGTAAAATTCCTTTCTTCATGCTGCTGTCTCTTATAGTACTAGACATTTTCATTTCATTCCTCCCTCCAGGCATATATAATTCAGCCAATTCTGGTGGGAGAGGCTGGAAATCATCCAGCAAAGAGCAGAATTATTCCACAAGTAGGGAAAGACCAATTAGGTCAAAAGCAGTTGGAGAGGATCCCACTAGCTCTTGGCCGAAAAGAAAAAAGAAAAAAGGGTAAGAAAAGGGTTCAAAACCCAGACCCTAATTTTCCTGCTATAATCTGCCTGAACTGTCAGTTGCTTCAGTCTTTCATCATCGTTCTGATGGGCTGAGGTCCTTAAATGTCCTCTTATCTCTACATTTAACATTACAGGTGAAGAAAATCAAGTGTAGGGGCAAAAAAAGACTGAACAAAGTTCATTAACGTCTCTTCTTTGATTGCTCTGCATGTCGTAAGACATTTGTAGATGACTAAGTCGTCTATCCTTAAAACTATCTGTGTGAATGAAAACTGTGGCAGAAACTTACTTCTTATGACTTCTGTTGCCTGTGACTGTATGATACATTTCTTAAGGTTGCTAGTGCTAGCGTATAATAACAGAAAGACACTTCTAGAAAGACCGCATAGGATATAGTCAGCTACTCTCTCAGTAAACCTGTGGGAGAACATATGTCTGTTATTTACGCCTCATAAAGCTGCACAGAATTTATTTTGTAGAAATGTGGTAATTATGTTTGGTAAATCCTGGTCACGAGGTCAGTCCTTTCACAATTTCACAATGCACATGCTGTGCAACAGTCTGCATCTCCGTATCACAAGCTATGTTAACAGCTGGAAAAATGGTCAAAGATCTACGCTCCCTTTCCAGGCCATTAATGAGGCCTCTGTCCTGGCCTTGCGTAATGTGGCTGGAAATATAATTTTTATATGTAGTAATTCCAAGAGCCTCAAATTGTGCAGAAAGATTGGAAAGATTCCAGTCAGTTGGAATAGCAAATGTAGTGGGAGTGAAAGATGCTACATCAGATCCTCACAATGTGACAGGATCGATTTTCATATTTCATTTTTCATTTATGACTACATCAGATCCTCACAATGTGACAGGGTCGATTTTCATATTTCATTTTTCATTTATGCAGGTGAAGCAAATGTTACCCTGTGGGAACTGTGTAGTTAAATAAGGTACACTCAGTAAAAATTTTAAAAGTACCAGATGGAGAAGGACCAGAAGGTACCAGTCACTCAACAGTATCACAGAATGAGGACATAGCTTGTTCTAAACTGCCCTCTAACAGTTTTATTCCTAAGGTGACTCAGGCAACTCCACAGGAAATGAGAGGATGGAAGCTTTTTCCTAATAGGCTTATTTCTGGCAGGCGAAAGGCTGCCACTTTAAAATTAAAGAAAAATGTAATGTTGGGGGTTTTTTTAATTTTATTTTAACAGAATCTTAAGAGGAAATAAGGCAGCCAAGCAGGAAAGAAGAATTTGATGCCCGATGAAAGAAACAGCTGATGGAGAACACTGGGCATCAGAAAACCATTCCATAACTGAGGCTTCCAGACATGAACACATCAACTGACAAACAGAGGTAGGGAGTATCAGATGAATTTTTTCCCAGGCTCCATCACCAAATTTGCATGTCTGTGCACAAGAGAGAAACTCTTGAGAGTATGGGCAAAAGAAGGAAGCAGGAATAATTCATTTTTAAAGACCTATTTACCATTGGCAACAAAAAAGCAATAAGTACAGGTATCTTGGCCATGGAAGAACTCACAGCTACAGTACATTTCTTTCTAGTGAGAGGTAGCGGAGAAAGATAATTAAATGTCAAAGACATTTTTTTTGTCTTGTACAATTTTTCTTTGAGTAGAAAACAAGTTTTGAGGCTGTCCCAAGACACTTTTAGGTTTGCTATAGCCACAAATGCAAAGACAACAAATGAAGACACTACATTGATCTGCTCCTCTGTTTTATGAGAGAAGGCACCTTAATATTCACTGGGGACAAAGCACTGACAACAAAGAAAAGAAAAAAGAAAAAGCTGCCATGTCTGTACTTAATGGAATAAGAGAGAATATTTTCAGGAAATGCAGGGTTTTATTTTAAATCATCAGCTGAAGCAGCCTGTCTTGCCTATGAATATGTGTATTTGCATGAATAACAGCTGCTGCTAGCTGTCATGTGGGGAAAAATTCCTAGGGGTGTTCACATAAAGTGATGCAAAAGAGCTAAACCAGAAGCCAAGTAAGTTATGTGTAAATTATTTTTTAAATGCTGTAAATGCTTGGTTCTGCAATGAGCAACAGTACAACAGAAGTATTTGCTTTTATAGTGTTAATTTCCATGCATTTGAGATGATCACCACACCTCACAGTTTAAAAGGCCTTCCAAGGAGCTAAGGTAAAGCAACTTTCACAATGTTTGTCTCACATTGTAACAGCCTTTCTTGTTACACAGACTTCCTTCTATATCCAAGAATCATATAACCAGTTAGGGAGGCACACACACTTCTTTCCTGGAGGGCAGCAACTGTTAAACTGCACGTAACCTCACAATGTTTTACCTTGGCAGATATCTTCTACAACTGATATAAAACATTGGCCCCATTTAGGCCAATGCAGTGTTGTAGCGTTGTGGCCTTTGGGGGCTGGGATTTCATACTCTGAATCACTCCAAGTACATGACAGTCTTTCCAGCTACAGATTTTCTGTGGGTGCTTCATGGCAAGGCAGTCTGGCATCATGCCTCACACACTCCCCAAATTTTTGTTAGACAGGGACCCAGAAGTATGCCACTTATTCTCCACTTTCATTGTGCCCTGGTTTCTGTGAAAGGAATTCCAGGGCCAGAGACTGCACAGACAAGCAGGAGACAGAGGTCACAGACTGCAAAGCCTTGCGCAGAATGCCCTTGCGCACGAGATAATTGCAGCCCTTGGTAATTTTAACGTGCCTTGAATCAGGGTCTGTCTCTGAGAACGCCTTTGGGCATGAATCTTGTCCTTTTTCCTTTAACAGGTGTTTGAACATTTCTGAAAATGGTGATAAATAATATTGGTCTTGAAGTCAAGACAAATGACAGATTTTAAAAGGTCTCTCTCTTTGCAGTACAACAAGAGGTTGTTGTGGTTTAACCTCAGTTGGC
>NW_008795128.1:1113720-1114652 GCF_000699145.1 Aptenodytes forsteri
TTGGGTCAGCTGTCCTGGCTGTGCCCCCTCCCAGCTTCTTGTGCACCTGCAGCCTTCTCAGTCGGTAGAGCATGGAAAACTAAAAAGTCCTTGGCTAGTGTAAGCATTACCTAGCAACAACTAAAACATCGCTGTGTTATCAACATTGTTCTCATCCTAAATCCAAACCACAGCACTGTACCAGCTACTAGGAAGGAAATTAACTCTATCCCTGCTGAAACCAGGACAGAGGTTTTATACAAAATATTTTTGATTTTCAAAGATGTCAAGCAAACCAAAAACTGCCTTCAGAAAGAGCCATATGTATTCAGAATTTCAGGAAAGCAGGCTTTATGTTATTTGAATAATAAGTCTGGAATTTTGAAGTGCTCTTCATCGATATCTTCAGGGGTTTAGTATAATTATACACAGTTAGAAGAGAATCTGTGGGACAGTATTGTCCATTTATTGTAACCTTTAAGCTATCATTTTTGCTTTTGTTACAGCCAAATGAATATAGTAATTATTTAATGTTATTTTTGTTTCTGTTGCATTTTTTTAAATTAATTTTTATTATTTATTTATTTATTTATTTACTCCAGGAAACAGTTTACCAACTTTTGGAATTACAGAGATAGCCTGGGGGTTCTTTCAGCTGTGCACAGCCCCAACATCAAAAGGATATTATCATGGAATAAAGTTGCCAGGAGGCAAATACTATTTACGGACCCTCTGGTCCTATAATGCTGTAATGATAAGAAATGTCACTGTGGCACATTGTGCTGAATACTAAACATTCCTTACCTACCCACTTTAAAAGTGCAAGGAGCTGAGGCTGCTGGTCATCATTAGAAAGGAAAAAGATATTTTACCCTTTCTTCTTGGAAATACACTGAAAAATCTGTTAATTATATTTGTGGTGGAAAAGAGTGGAAAGTTCTGAGAATATCTGC
>NW_008795128.1:1114702-1144882 GCF_000699145.1 Aptenodytes forsteri
GTGGTGGGAGCAAAGATGGAAAGTTCTGAGAATATCTGCATTATGCACATGAAATATACTTTGCCTATTTTAATTAAATATGTTCTAAATATAACCCACTTTAATTCCAGAAACTAATTAAAAATGTAATTAGTTAACATTGCTGTGTGACATCATTAAGTAAATTGTTCATGTAAAAATGCAAAAAGCCCTATAGGAAACTTGGTGTGTTTACTGAGATCCTTCTATGATAATGATGAACACTACAATGGTGTTCTGCATGCAAACAAATATACCCACTGGAAAACTTTTTGGCATTTTCAGGGTGGTATTGCCTATATAAAAAGTTACAACAATATAAGGTAGGGGGGTAATAAAGCCCTTGAGTTATCTTGATAAAACTCTCGCTTCTTCTAGTATGTCTTTTTTTTTTCCAGTTTAGCTTGCATTACTTTGGGAGCACCCTAAGCTAAACCAAACTAAACTGAAGTGTCTATACAGAGGATAAAACTAGCTACGAATGAGTTACTGATAGTACAGTGGAGTCACGATTCTGAGCACATACAATATGAAATCACACCAAAGTTAATACTTGCTGATATCGTCACACCAGTCACTGCATCACACATGCAAGACTTACAGCTGTAATAGAAGTCCTGTGCTATGGTCTTGTAAATCTTCTATGATTTTGCCAGTTCCTGTTTTTCTTCATTGGTCTGGACTGTGACTGCACATCTTTCCCTTACCTGTGTTTCTGTCACGAACTATCATCTGTCTAATACCTCTACTCTAGCAGTGCTTCTCTCCCTGCCCAGAAAACAGCTGGTGGATTTGAAGAGGGTAATGGGTTGATGAAGGACCTAATCTGGAAGACGGAGAAGGAGGCATTCCAAAGCTGCCTTGCACTGGGGCTGGATGGAGCTCCCCACACACAGTTCTGAGTCCAGCGGACAAAAAACAGTCAAGGCATTGTTTAAATTCCTAACTGCAGTTATGCCAGTTTAACATCTCATAAATACAAATCCTGGCTTCAGTTGCTGCCAGTATCCATTTTTTTCTATTGCTCTTTTCTCGTTTGCCTTTTTACATTTGTCCAAAGACAGCACCATAGAGCAAGAATTCCTTATTAACATTACTCATACAAATTCATTTTTCTACAAACATGATATGAAAGCAACAGAACACAGACAAATAAGAATTTAGTAGGGTGTATATATACGCCCACTCACATGTAAAACAAAGATATGTTCATTGCCCTTTGTAATACGGTGGCTTTTTCTGCTCAGAGATTATATAAGCATTTGTACAAGCAGTACTCCTACAGTCAGTGCAATCTTCTGCTTCTGTACATTGTCATATGCACAACTTGGAAATTAATGTTACTTCATTTTAATTACACAAATGTATGTGGAAGTGAGCTCAAGAGGAGAAGGCACATGAATATAAGAATCCATTTGAAAATATGAATAAAAATTTGCGGGAAATTTATATGCATTATTGTCTCAGCTCTGTTCAGTGTAGAAGTCATTCTTGAATACTTCTAATCACTGTTTAGTGAAGAGAATTATTTTTCTTACTAAAATAATACCCTGCTTGATATCCTGTCCTATTTTACACTTTCTTTTGCATTTATTTAGGTAATAAATATGAGGCAAACTAGAGAGAATTCTAAGAACAACTGTGATTTGTGGGGGACAGGAAAGGTGATTTTTATGAAGAAAGTTTGTTACAAGAACAGGGCCAAATTCTGAGCCCTAGTGCTGCTTGATGTTAGGCATCCTAGTTAAACAAAGAGAACATTATCTGAAGTGGTCAGCTGAAAGTACTTCTAAATGAAGTGGTATGAAGCCCTTCAGGTGGCTGTTATGCTGAATATCTTCCTGGATATATTGGGATGCTGGGAATGACATGTCAGAAGCATCTGAGAGAAAGGAATATAACTTCAAAGTGTTCCCCCCAAAAAATATTACAATTCATGGGATGAAATTGAGCTAAGACAACTTTAGGAATATTATTGAGAAAATCATCATAACTGTGTGTGGAAGTGTAAAGAAGACTCTCCCAGAGGAAGGATGGATAATTCATCATTTGGGTGCCCAGCATAGATGAAAAAAACACAGAAATTCTCTTAAAGGGATGGGGAATAGAATAAAACTAAGAATAGAAATAAAAGTAGCAAAAACTAAGAACCTTGCACAGACCAAAAATAACCAAGAAACAAGTATTCCTAAGGAAACACATCATTGCTTAGAGAGTTATGCTGTCTGAAAGCGAATGTAGGGTATTTGATTCCTGAATGGACATGAGCAGATGATCTCAAGAGGTCCCTTCCAACCTAAACGATTCTGTGATTCTGTGACTTTAATCTTTCTCTGTGGAAATGCATTTTACTTTGCAGATTCAGTAGGACACACCACTGTATCACGGAGAATAAGTTATATTATGATCATTTAGTCACATGGAGAATTAAACACAGACATATATCTCTATCTAACTGCTCATGCATGAAAGAAGACTATAAATAGCCACCAATGAATTAAAATGGGAACTTAGGTGAATCTTAAGCAATACTTAAATTTATTACAGATGTTAAAATCACAGTAACTCATTTTATTTTCCCTCATTTCTAGGGATAAATATATGAAGGAAGCATGGGAAGTTGCTGATTTAGGGTTATTGCCTATCTTAGTAAGTACTCAAACTACATTTTGGCATGACATTTGAGATGGTCTTTGTCAAAGCCCTGAGTGCACCAACAGGGTCTAATTGCCCTGACCAGCCTGTACCCACCTTCTTCTTCAGTATTCCTGTGCAACTTCTCCCCTCTCCCATCACAGTCCTTGGGGTCTGCCCTGCTACAGTGCACCTTGAACCAGGCTTCTGTGAAAACAGCTAAGCCATGAGAAAAAACTGAGAGAAGCCCCACCTTGAACCTCCACCGGTGCACGCTACACCCTTTGGCTCCAGAGCAGCACCTGAGCTCATGCCCTGGCCCCTGGTCCTTGCCTGAGCTATACTGTAGGTATGCCATGCCCGGCCATGTACCTTGCCAGTCCTGGCCTTGCTTTGTTGACTTGACTCCCTGGCTTGACCTTGGACCCCCGTGGGATGGTGCCCATGTCAGGGAGGTCCCTGTGCTGCCTTGCTGTCAGCTTGCCTTCCCTTGTGGGGCAGCCCCCTTGCTGCTCCCTCGGTCGTTTTTTGTTGAGAGCGGAAAAGGCAAAAGAAATCTAGGGTCTAGACACCTGTCTGTTAAAAAGGTGCATTTCTGTTAACAGTTAAGTTTCATTACAGTTAATGTCAATGTTGTCCAAAGTCAGGTGCTTCAATTCCAAAATTTTTGGCCAACAATTTCAAAAGAAGGGAGATTGCTTTTTCCATTCCTGTTCTAGACTATAACCTGTATTCTTACTAGCTAAACAGATGGTGTTTTGTTTTCACAAGTTCTAGTCAGGGGCTAAAATAACTCTTGCTCATGAAAAGTAAGTACAGAACTTTAATGTCTATAGAATCACAAAGGAAACATATAAGTGGAATGTATGTCATCATCACAGCCATTAAAGAACTATGTAGAAGGTTCACAGATTCATCTATTTTTTCAGGAAACCCGAAGTCATTCCTTCTTAATTTGATTGACTGTTTTAATTATGTATTACTCTGAGAGGTTTTATTGGTTTTGATGTATTTTAACTGCATGGTTGTTCGGTAATTAGAAGGTTTTGTTGAACAGCACCATAAAAATTAAATGCATTTTTATTAAACTGTTACCTCTAGTGCTATCTACTTCAGCTTGATGTGATATTTTCATGAATCTCCCTGTAGGTTTCCAACTGACAATGAATCACAGTGCTGTTTCCTCAGTTAAAAGATGCCTGCAGACTTCCACTGTTTGGCAGTAGATATTATTGTGGTTATCACATTCGTCTGAATAAACCACCAGATTTAGAAAATAACAATACTTTGTTGTATCATCTTTCATGCCATATATTAAGAACACCACTTGTGGTGTTTCTCTCTCACTAATCAATTCTCGAGTTTAATTATCATAAGGGGTTTTTTTTACTGTAAAATAAGTCACAAGCAGGATATAGGCATACTGTAGGCAGAATCAGGAACTGAGTTCAATGGTCATCATTCCTATATAGTTTAAAAGCGTTAAGAAAAAAAAACCCCACCTTTATAGGTATATGATTTTTTCTGACAGTTCTCTAAGTAAAAGTTTAATGAAACACATGGATATATTTCAGTATTTAGAAATACTTCCCAAGTATGAGGAACAACTTCTCTTCTGAGATACAAAAGGGGGGCTTTGTTTAAGAACATTAAGTCATTTTTCCTTTGAGATAGTCTACCTTCCAGGAAGAAAATCTTCACGTAATTTCTCTATGGGTGTTTCTTCTTGCCATCCTGTCAGCACGACAAAGTTTGCTTTCTCCCAAGGAAATAGCCATGAGATCGATCCACCACACATCTTGCAGTTCCTTACAGGTAGATCCTGTCAATATGTGTGTAAGTCTCTTGCCTATGTTCTCTGTTTCCACAGCGGCTTATGTTTGTTGCCTTTGAAGCCTTTGGTCTGTTCTCTATCTTTTTTCACATTGATTCTTCTTACATTGCAAATGACCACAAGAGCTGGGCGAAGTGCAGAACACTTGGTGGTCCATTTTGTCTCAAATCAGCATTTGAAAGATAAGTTCTCCTGTAATGTCTTGCCTACATATCATTATAATGCAGACAACATAGCAGTACTACAGTTTCTTGGCACCTGTGGGTTAAATAAACTGTATTCATATGCTACTCATAAGTGAAGTTACACACTTGCTAAAGAGTAAAGTATATTTTGTGTTTTTAATTACCCACAATTAAGATAGCAAATGCGAATGCGCAGAATTTTGTGATACGAGGAAAAGACAAATTAAGAAAATACTATATGAAAATGTCTGTTCTGTTTCTGGACAGAGTTTTAATCAGATTGGTTCCATAGAGAAAGTACATCCTTACATGCATACGCATACTATCTGCTTTCCTACAGTCACCTGTTGAGGAAGAGTCAGGTTTGTCCTCTGAAGCTCTCTTGGAGCAAAGGTAGAAGGCATTTGAACCTGATGTGCCTCCTATATGGTACACAATTCACCGTGTGGATAAATAAATCACAGACAGTATGATGTAACCCATTTGACTAATAAAAATAAAATCAGTTAATGACAAGGGAAATAGACCTACTAGAAAAGAAGTTGATGCAGGTTTTCTGGGTGTAACACTAACTAGATAACAAGGTCTCTCATGCCTGGTAAATCATAACATAGCCTGGAATGCTTATTGGTGGCCACAGGGTAACTGTATAATGATTCATTAAATTGTAATGTTTTCAGATCTAATAATTCCTCCTAATCTGTTGTCCTCTCCCCTCTGCTGTGTGTAAGAATCCTGTTAATATGTCTCTTCCGGAAGAGTGAGTCTCTAGATATTAGCATATGAAAGCACACTCTGATTGATTCTACCTGTTGCAGGGAAATGAAATTGCTTTATTAAGGGGAGGGATTTATAGATTTGGCCAAGTTTAGCTGCTTTGCTGCATATATCTGAGACAGAGGTGATAACCCTCACCCTCCCCTTCCTTCCTTGCTTCAGTGCAAGATGGATGGAAATGATATAGAAAAGGATGTGATAATCCCTCAGATGAAAGGAAAAAGATTCCAAGGGACCACTGGAAAATGACATTTTTACCTACAAAGATTCACTCTGCTACTTGTTCCTTGCAATAGTGCTAGAAGTCATTCAATGAGATTTAGTTTTTATACTAAAAACCTTGCCATGCAGCAAATCATCAGTTATGCTTACTAAAATATACAGATATTTTCATATCCTTTATAGAAGCTGTATGGCCTCTAAATCCTCTGTACTTTTTGGTTTGAACCTTTCTGATACACGTTAAGCAAACATTATGCTTAACCTAAGCAGGGTTTGTTTTTTTTTTTTCCCTTAGAGGACCAAAACACTGAAAATTATCTGTATGGAGGAAATCTGATCCCCATGTTGTCAGACTAAATCTGAACCTGAATTCATCTTCCAATATTCATACATGTAGTGCAATGGGCTCACTCATGATGTTGTACAAGCAGTATTTAGCTCAGGTCTAGGATATCAGATTCAAAAAGTTTAAATAAAAGCAGGATTATTATAGATATAGCTTTAGAAATGAAGAAACTGAAAGAAAGACAGGTGTGATCACCTACCCAGGTGGTGAAAGTAGAACTCAGATTTCCTGAGCAGATCTAGATGAATGGTTGTCTGCCCTGCAAGAAAATTCTACCTTCTAGGAAAGAAAGCTGTCTATGTTTTGAAGGGATAGAAGGAATTGTAAGAATTTCCAACTATGGAGAAATAAAATAAAATAAAAAATTATAGAAATATTGCACTAGAAGCTTTGCTTAAACAAAAAAGGAGTGTGGGAACACAAAGTCCAAGGCCTCCAATCTCAACTGTAGCTCCTAGTGCTTCTAATTTCCAAGCTCCTCCCCATACCTAATGGGGTGTGGCAAAAGGAGTAGAAGCCCTGCAACAAGTCCTGAGATAGTAGTTGGGTTACAAATGAGCTAGAGTATTTGAAAATCTTGAGGTCATAAGATCCAGAGTGACACATATCCTAGCTGCCCATCCCAAGATACAGCTCAGTTCCGCAAGGCAGAAAACCTTATAGAAACCTGATAACCTGCAGGGCCTCATCTCAGGCAGACCTCTGACCACTTTCAGGTGCTTTGCCAAAGACCCTGGACCCCTGACCCATACCTAGAGCTTAAGTTTCACAGATGAACATGTGAGCCAGAGACAACAGAATCCCAGCTGCAGTAGAAACCGGACTCTCATGCAAATTTGCAGGAAACTAAGCAGTGCTTTTTCAGTGGATCTTTCTCTTTTTGGCAAATCAAAATTTCTGTTCAAAATTTATTTTCCCATAAAGGAAGAGTCTCATGCAAATTTGCAGGAAACTAAGCAGTGCTTTTTCAGTGGATCTTTCTCTTTTTGGCAAATCAAAATTTCTGTTCAAAATTTATTTTCCCATAAAGGAACTAGCTATCTTTACTCTTGATTCCTAGTACTTTAGATACTGTACCATTGCTTACATGATCTCAGATGTGAAGACTAAGTGTTTGGTAGTTTTTGAATATAGACTTCGTTAAGGAGGGTCTAAACATAGTAACTTGTACTTGCATAGTATCATTTAAACTGCCTTAGTGGTTGAATCTTCGCTACCTGTGAAAAAGTCTTGATTAAAATTAAGAATTTTGATGCAGAAAAAGCATTAATCATCTGAGAGAAATTTATTGTATAGTAGACATCCCTAGACATTAACCCAATAGGATTTCTTGACCTTCCATATTTCTGTAGGAATTTATGGAATGTTATTGGTACATAACTATGTCAGTCAAAGTTTGGTTCTGTTTACTTCAGTATCACTTGAGGATTGCTGAGAGTCAACTTTTAATCTTAAAAAAAAAAGGTGCAATTTTTTACTCTTGTGTCAGCAATCAACTCTAACTACATATTACCATAGAAAATTCTGAGTGCAGTAATCTGTGGTACCAGGAGCTATACTTCAGAGTGAGATGAAAACAATTATCAAAAACTGTTTTGATTTTTACTACTGAAATAATGACTGCATAGATCCTGCCCTCAATTTTTACCAAGGAGTTGTGCTGTTTTCAGTCATACTTGAGGTAGGTAGCCTAAAGTTTGAGAGAACATGTTGCAAAATTGCATTCAAACTACATGAAGTGAGGATGATATCATCTAAAGAGAAGGAGTCACATGATTTATAACTAGAGCTAAGCCTGTCCTGAAAATAAGCCAGTGTGGAGGACAGAAGTAAACATGCCCAGTTCCCTTGTGATCTTTGACAGCCTAATGGCATATTTGCCTGCTCTACCATTGATACTTAACTCAGTATTTTGTATAGCATCTTGGAGTCCTTTTCTATTAAATATATATAGAAAAAAATGTAGTGTCTAGTTATCAGTAACCAGATGGCACAAACAATGTACTCTTGACAAGGCTTATAACTTCTGATATCACCTGCAGCTTTATGGTGGCCTTTTTTTTTTTTTTGCTAACCAGAAGGCTTTCTATATTATGATGGTTAGGGAACTGATTCAGAATGCATATATCCAGATTCAAGTCCATTCTGCACCTGGCCCACAGTGGTGTTAGATGAAAATCTTTGTACTGACTGTAAAGGAATAGGAGCCTTGGCTTCCTGCTGTATATGCCAATGCCTTAGCTACTAGATGACATACATATCTACCTCTTTTTCACAATATAAAACTAAGGCTTTGGTTCTGAATAGATATGTTAGCATAATCCTGCTTTTTGCAAACATTCTCAAAAGCTTTCTTTTCAGTTCTGCTGTGGAACAAAGAAAATAAAAATTGAAGACATTGTCACAAAATGGAATTGTCAGCTTTGGTTAGAAGATGCATATTTCATCTCCTTGTGCCCTTCGTTAGTAGGTCTTTGTAGAAGTAGATAATGAGCCACTATTCATATGGCACTTTGGAAAGTGTATAAATCTTATCTTTTATGGGAATAAAAAGAGTTTCTGAGTCCAGTTCGAAATGAGCATGCTATTGTAATGAAAAAAGACTTCAGCAGCGGGGACATAATGACTGTAAGTCGAGAGTAAATTTATCATTATGAAAAAATGTACCCACTTTTCCTAATAATTCTCTTTCATTAAGGCAATCTTTGGCATAATACTGTTTTACCTTGGCAAATCTACCTATGTTTCCCACCTTCACAAATCTTGTTCCCCCAAGACAGCTCTGTAATGAGAGTGAAATGTTTTTATTATTGCTTTTGTTAATCGTGCTTCCTGCATCCTGCAAAGTTCTTCTTATTCTAAACTGTGCCAGATTTATTGGGGAATTAATCAATACTTGTTACCAATCATGATCACAGCTGTTAGTCACAGTTGTAATTACCAATGGATTAATTAGTGCAGCCCTGTTCAAAAGTCAGGAGTCATTAAATTTCCAGTACACGTAACTTTAAATTTAGCCCAATATCCACAAAGCTCTACATTTACATTTCAACCTACCATAATTTATTACACATTGCTTTTTATTAATAACTTTTATTTATTATAGTATTTTCCAGTAACCCAAACTGGATTCCTAGTCTATATATAGTTTCTCGTTGTATACCTACTCTAAATATAATAATTCATTACAATTCCTAATAATAAATGATGATAAGGTCAATGAAAACCCAACCTGTACATGTTTAGGGACCTTGCTTTGAATTATCCTTTCAGTGTGATAAATGCCTTAGCTAGAGAACAACATTTGGGTGTATTCCAGAGGCTGATACACTCAAGTTATTTACTTTCTTCTGCTAGTGAATGCAATTTATATTAGCAAAACAGCATTTCATTCTATTAACTTAGGTACTGGCTTATTTCTAGTAGACAGTGCATACCATCTAACTGCTAATTCATTGACCATTTTTCTCTATAGTTCCAAGTAAAAGAATCTGAATCCATTGCTTGACATTTTAACAGAGTGAAAGGAGCTAAGTTACCAGTTACAAGATAAACATATTTTCTTTATGCCTTCTTATTATTTAGTAGATTTATAAAAAAACTCGTGGTAAAATCACCAGTCTGCCTTCTGCTCTCACTGCTCCATTAAAATCACTCATATTAAAATTCAAAGGTCAATCACAATGCCTTGTTTCATCTGCCTCCATTTTGACACATACTGCTACTGTGCCTTACTTTTTTCCTCCTTTGAAGCTAATTTTGGCTGTGTCACATTGCCTTCGTTAAGAGGAAGGCATAATGACACAGCTTGTGTCTGACAATCCTTTCCTTATTCCATCTTTCTTCTGTGACTTGTGTAATTGGTCTATGCAAACAGCAGATTACTATGGCACTTGCGCAAGCTCAGTCACTCTGGGAAGCAAAATTAAGGCTTCTCTTAATCCCTCCACCAGCCCTATCAGTCTGGATTTCCTTTATACAGACTCTAGAGGTTTCATGTAGGACCTGCTATGTCCGTATATAACCATACAGTCTCTCTATCAACTGGCATTTGGTTTTCATGGCATCGCCTGAATTAGATTATGTTTCTTCAGTCTTTCACTGACTTAGTGTTTGACTTTGAATAAGACCTTTAAGGTCTAATGTTGTAAGTTCTTATTCAAGTGACTAGTCCTCTAATTCTGTGCAGCTACTCCTATTAGAAATTATTTGATGTCAGCAAAACAAGAATCATCTGCACTCGAGTGCCTCAGAATAATTCATGAAAACTATTTAAAATCTGTAACAAGCTGCTGTAGCCCATGTGTAGCTTCTGAAACGGGATGGTCAGTAGGCCTCTGTGTTTGATTCTCTTACCTGGGAAACTTTGATCCCAGTCATTGCCAATCTCACGTTCACATCTCCCTACAATACCTCTTTGGCACAGAGGTTTTGTATGATAACCTGTCAGGAAGTCAAATCCTGCTGCCTTGTGCTGTTGGTTCTGCTAACATAGCCGATCCCCCAAAAGCTTCTATATTGCAAACATGCTTCTTCCTGGAGTACCATCCGTGAGGAATTTGGGTTGGGGTTAACACTTCATAGACCTCAAAGTGTCAGGGCCCTGAACACATCCCTCTTCTCCTCAGGATTTAGCTGCAAGGGCTCAGGGCCAACAGAGAGATTGGGCAGCTGGTGGCCCTGAAAGAAAGAGCTAGAAGATGCCTCAGCCAAGGAGGCTCCCATTCCCCTGGGAGCTGCTTAAGCTGAGGCTCTCACCTTGGCCTCTGCACAGCGGGGCCTCTGCTTGGCCTGTGCCTCTGTCCTGGTTTCGGCTGGGATAGAGTTAATTTTTTTCCTAGTTTTGCCGGGTTAGACCGCAACAGCCACCCACTTGGGGGCCAGACTTGCCGGCCTGAGCTCAGACCTGCCTCGTCACTGCAGACTTGCCAGGCGATCAGGGCTCCCAGCTGGCCCTGGCTACCATCAGCAGTTGCTCTGCTCTTGGTGCTCTAGCAGGGAGGGAGGGCGCCCTGTGCCACCACACTGCCGCTCTCTGTTCACCCCTCGCCTTCCCGCAAGGGCCCCTGTCCTTGCTGCTCCTTGACAGTGAAAGCGTTGTCATTTTCATTGGTTTCAAACACAAACTGTTCTTCATTTGAGACAGTACAAACCCCACGTGGCTATAAGAATACTAAACACAATCTCACTACTTCCTTTATCTCATAACTTGAGTTTGTCTTTGGATTTTGGAATACAACTTTATTTAGCAGGATGTGCTCACGCTACTGCTTTTCTGCCAAAAACATCTCTCTACTCTGCAGCCATCTTTGCTTTCTATTATTTTCTCTACCCATCCTCCTCTCTCCTTTATAATTGCCAGTTCCTTTCTGTCATCAGGTGCAATCAGTGATCTTTTACCTGATTACCATCACCTGATAGCATTTAGACATGGGAGACTAATATATCACTGGTCATAATCACCTTTCTGAAAGAATGCAGTATTTGAATATACCATCACCAGTTGCACATCTCCTATTTTATTATCCCCAAGCAAAGCACAAAGATTTTCCTATCAGTTCCTATGACTTTTCAGTGTCAGAAAAAAATATTGGTGAAAACTGTTCCAATGTTTAAAATAGTGTGCAGTGCCACCAATCCTGCCCAGCGATCAAATGAAAATAATACTCTGCACATACACATATCTGCCTGCCCTTATTCACCCTGAGAAATCAAAAAAGGCTCAGCTACTAGGTAAGTTCAAAATATCCTCATGGAATATATTTTTGTAACAAATTTTAAAATCTATTTAATAGAGCCAGAAAAAACTTATTTCACTTTTTACTTCATATGCTATATGTTTTCCATATGTTAAATACTATTTCACCATTAACAAATTTATATCTATTTAATAGAGCCAGAAAAAACTTATTTCACTTTTTACTTCATATGCTATATGTGTTCCATATGTGTTACTTCATATGCTATATGTTTTCCATATGTTAAATACTATTTCACCATCTAATGAACACCAATATGAAATAAATTTACTTTATACATATTAGTAATACTTAAATATTTTAGCTAGAGAAAAATACATATTTTAGGTTGATTTAAAGATATTTAACTGTAGCTAGACTTCATCTTTCTATATACATCTGCTTATATAGATATATACTTACTAACTGAGACATTGTACCACTATTTCAGAACTATGGAATTTTTTTTGTTCCAGATGTAATTACATTATCACACAGCATGTTTTTCTCTTACCTTTCAACTGGATAAAGCATAGTAGCAAAAATAGAAAGTATTGAAAATGTAATGGCTGGATCACTTGGATTTCCTGAGAGTGTTACACATTATATCCATGTTAAAAGCAAATACCCTTAGCATGGATAATAGTGTCTTACAAAGAATATTCAAGGAATTAGGGGCTATTAGCCAGGTGCTGAACAGCTCTGTAAAATCTCTGAGTTCTGAAGCTGGGCTATGTCTGCTCTTCTCACTGGATCTCTGTTGCTGCCACTGATGTCCGTCCTAAGTACTGTCATTACAGCTTGCAACTTGCTAAGCCATGCAAATTTCGATGCTCCTGGGAGCAGAATCATAAAGGTTATGCTTTGTTAAAAGCATTGCTGATTCAACTCCCATTTCCCTCAGTACAATTTTGTAGTGGATGTCCATTCAGCCTCACAGGAACAAATAAAAGGGGGTGTTTTCAAGCAATATCCATCTAAAGGATGAGGTGTCATGGTCTCTTGGCAAGTGACTACTTCAATGGCAGAGCAGTTTGATTTGCAACAGTTATAAAACAGCTATTTCTGATCCTAGAGCATAGCAGAGTTAATTACAGTAGTAAGCAGTTTGGAGCAACTAATTTATATTGTGATGCTTTAGCTGGTGTAAGAAAGAAGAGATTTGTCAAAACGTACTAAGCCAGCTTCCCCAAACCCTACTTTATTTTCTAATTCAACAGTAAAAATCTTACTTTGTTATGACAGAGACAAAGTATAATCAAGGAAAGGTGCATCTTACTTAATCTATATATACTTGTCCTTAAGGCCATATTTCAGTTCCAAAGAGTGTTAGCTGACAGGCCAAACATGTTGTGCAGAGTCTTTCAGGAAAAGAAAAAAATTTTTGTTTGTTTTCACAAGAACTGCAAGTTGTAGAATGACGGCCTTTTGGCAAGGCTAGAGAAGACTTGCAAGGCTAACTTGCCTTTTACCTGCTGCTTACTTTATCTTTTGTCATGAGTAGGTAGAGGCACTAGTGACTTAAGACAGCCTTTTTCATCATTCTCAGGTGGGCAACCCCCTTGAATTGTTAAATAAGAATGAAATGTCATTGACAAGAACGCACAATTCATATGTGTATGCTTTACTATGGATTATCAGAGAACATTTAATCCTGAAGGGCAGAGCAGAACAATAGATATTAGGTTCTAGCAAAATTTTCAGCAACTCACTTTCCCCAGCCCTGATTGCATTTCACAGTTCCCATAGTAGTTGCTACCCACAAGTTGAGAAAATTAACCTGAGCTGTAGTAAGACATCATCAGGCTGAATCTGTGAGTGGTGTTTAATAGGATTTTCTTTATCTGGAAGTTTCCACTCTGCATCTTCAGCTAAGCTCATTTTTTTGTGTTACATTTCATCAAATTCTGCTTACATAACTGAAATATCTGAGCCTTTCTATTTAAAATGCTCAGTGTGACACTAACTTTGAGTTTGGATGGATCATTATCTACTGTCTATATCTCCATTTGGTACCCATCTGACAGATGAGGAAAGAAGAACAGTATTCAGGAAAGTGAAATGAACATTTGTTTCTATCAGGTCACACCCATAAGACTAGATAGCTGAAAATGTGAGATGGGAAAAATAAGTCAGTTCCTATTTACTTTGTTACTATTTCAATTCTCTTTTTGTCCTCTATACGCTAACTATCCCTCTCCCCTCTCTGTTTTGCCACAAGTCTAGAAGCACTGTGCTTCTGGACCTCACCTACTCCTCACAGTACTATGTTGTGTATGATATTGGTTCTAAGAAGCAGAGTGACACTTACCGCACATACATCATCAAGAGATCTCAAGGCACCATGCAATTTTTGCCAGTGAATAAAGCATTATAAACTTCAGTTTATGAACCAAGCCTCTCTATTGGTCTTGGTTGATGTCTGCCTAGTGGAGTAAGAGTTATGGGAGGGAAAAAACAACCTTTCTCATTTTCCTGCTTAATAGCAGTGGAATATCACTTCAGAGCAGTGGAATATCAATAAAAAGCAAAGTTATTTTACCACTGTCATTTACCAGAGCATGGCACTTTATGCTTTGCTAATCTGTATGACTCAGTTTTGACAGAGCTCACCAGCTCTATATTATAAACAAGACGGACAATATCACATATTTTATACAAGAGGATAGAGGATCCAGATTCCAAAGTCTTGACTACAGTTAGCAGAACAAAAATGCCATCATAAATAGACAAAAATTAGGGCACAGACTTTGTCTCCATTCGAGAACTCACAATCTAAGCAATGTATGTCCAGATTTAACATAGGTCTGAGCATCTTCCTTTCACATCGATTCCAAATAATTAATAGCGACTGTGAAAATGAGGCAAAAGGTCACCTCTTTAGCAGCTGAGCTGTCAAAATCACTAACTAATTTGATAAACTTGGGCACTGATGACTTCCAGAGGCTGTCTTCAACCTATTAGGTATTCTTATGCATTTTAAAAATTTAATTTAACTTTTCATATACTATATTTTTAGTATTGTCCGTTACTACAAACAGGAGGATGTAAACAGAATAAGAAAAAAATGTTTTAGTCATAAATTGCTAGCAGAGAAGATTTCTTATGTCAGATTTTTAAATCAGAGGGGCTGAGGAAGATTTGTATGCAAGTATCTGCAATTTCAGAACATGTGGTTTGGCTGCCCCAAGGTGAGAAGCGGAAGTTTTTATTAAGTCTGTTGCTGTATCACAGAGTAAATGTAACAGTCCTATAAAAGTAAAAGACATATAGTGGTTAGACTTGGAATAAATGCTGGAATACATACTTAACATAATTATGCTCTGACAACTGCTGCAATATCTGTACTGACAGAGCTCTGGGTCCGTGAGGATGTGCTTGGTATTCACACTACTGCAATGTATCTCACAGGAATAAAAATTGTACTGCTTGATTCCTGGAAGGTGACTTCCAGTAGAACAGCAATCTTTAGAAGTAGAATAATCAAACAAATGCAATCAGTGTACCATAAACATAACTTCTTAGAGACTGATCAAAGAAATAGACCAAACCACTCCCATAAAACCCCCACGAGAATTAAGTCATGACCAGGTAAGCAAACCAAGCCATAATTCTGTTATCATGTTCCCTTAGTAGGGTCTGCAGACAAGTTCAAACCTCCTTAGGAACCTTCCTAACACAGGCTCTAAGGCATGGCGAGAGCGCTCAGTGGATGCACTTTTTCTCAATCTAATGGTAAAAACTAATTGTTTCCAAGCCACAGGTATGGAAAACTGAGCATTATGTGTGCCTTGGTATGCTGCCATACTATCCTCCAGAAAGGATTCCCTATCACATGGCTCTGTACAACTGCTTTCTGACTGAAGACACCTGAGCAGAAAGGACAGATACTGTATATGGGTTTTAACTTACAGAAAGCAAAAAAACTTATGGTAGAATGTCTATAACCATCTTACCAAGCTACTCTAAGAATCTGTGTAATTTGTGTGTACAAAACCCCCCTTTTTTCTTTCCTTCATGGCACGTAATGGAATAAAGGTTGAAATTATTTGTACAAGGTGTACTTGCTTCTCAGCAGCTTCTGCTCTCTGTGCACGTGCTGTCATGCCAAAACATGGCCAATTAATAATACTTTTGGGAGAGGGGGAGTGGACTTTTCCGACTTGCTGAAATGGAGTCTTTTCCGTAAAAAACTGGCAAGTGCAGCCCTCCTAATAGAGATGCAGCTGGCACCTAAAGGCTTGAAATAGCTATCAAAGCAGACTGTTGCAAATATGTAAGGGACATGGTATTATTAAATGAGACTGAAGAAGCCAATGACCTATGTGATTCTAGGCATGACATAACTGTCAAGACCTTGCATTTCTTAGAAAGTTTCTTAGATATTCCATGAAACTCCCTGTGGAAGAACTAAGTACTGTGTCTGTCACAGAGATTCTACTTGTTGCAACAAAAAAGGAGGCAAAGTAGAATTCGGGAAGCAAGTATCTTCTTAAAAAGTTTTCTTTTAAAATCCCAAAGCACTGGAAAGCTAGTTTCTGCAACAGATACAATCAAAACTTATTAGTATCAAGTTAAATCTGAACTCTATCAAGCAATAACAAACTTCTGTGAGGACTCAATACCTCCCAGTGAAAATGAAGTATTGGCTGTCTGTTGTCTTGTTGTGCCTGTTGTGCCTATTCCCTGTTGTCTTGGTTGTGCCTTCTGTAAGTGCTGACCACTGGAACTGAGGAAGCCTGAACAGGTGAATATGTTATACCTGATAAAATAAATTGGAGGAAGGGAAGAAATGGGAGTCTCTCATACTTCGCTGTCTTCCTGCAGTACAGTTGATTTGCAAGACAGTGGAGGAAACTAAGGGAACTGTGACCTCCCTCACTTGTATCTTCCAGGATTAGCTGGTGTTAGAAAGTAATTTGTGACCTTTGTGGTTCATAGCCTCTCTTGTGAAGTCCATGAAATTTCCTGGGTAATGCTGAGTAATGCTATCTCTACAGGCCAGTACTGTACAGTTCCTAAAAGAGCCTATGCCATTCAGTTGGGCTGCATTTTGCTATTATTTGGTACTCTGGGGAAATGTATTAAGATGACAGTCTACTAATGTTCCAGTGAACACCTGCAAGAGAGGAGTGACTAGATTTCAGCCATGGAACTTGAAATGATCCTTTTCTCGTGCCAGATGAAAATAAAAACAGTAACAGAATTTATTGAAAAAGAAAAAAACCCAAAAGACAGTATGTGACAAGATTTTATCAGGACATGGACACCAGAGAAGGGAAAAAAGCCATATTTAACCTTCTTTAAAGTTGAAGTATAAAATGTCCCTTCCTCTTTCTCTGTATCCAGTTGAAAAGCTATAGCTAAAATAGCTTGCAGAGCCTGTCCTCAGGAAATAAGTGTTAGCTGCAGAGGCATGGCAGCTCATGAACTTCCACTCTTGTTTGAGATTTGCTGGTTGGATCTTTCAAAATCAGTAGTGGTGATGACTATGGTGTGACTGACTCCCAGATCTGATCTTGAGGCAGCATGTGACATATTGCTTCATCAGAGACTCATAAGAAACCTTCTTCCTCTGCATGCTGCCCAGCAAAGTGCTACAATCTGACTCACTAGAAAAGCCCGTCATACTTGCAGCTTGCTTATCATGTGAACATGTTTTCTGGAGCTTTGCTGTTAAGTGCTGCCCAGGTCATTCCCTGACAAATGGCGATTCTGTACAAAGAAAACAGCAATGCCTGATAACAACCAGCAAACTATTAATGCTTCTTTTGTTATTCACTGTCACACCATTAATCACAATGAAAAATCCTTTGACATTGTTCATGTTCAGCAACTAATATTTACCCCATGCAAGAAAGCTCAGTGACACTTACTATTAATAACACAATGTGGATTTTTTTAAGGTTCCCCCCAAAATGCATCTCAGACATAGTCTGCCTATTTAAGGAGAGAGGAAGAGATGATAGTACAGAAAATCTTAGGGCAATGGCTAATCCAATGGCTAATCCAATGGCTCCTTTTCAAAAGGAGCCTCTCATTCTTGCTTGTCCATCATAAAAAACCTCGAGCCAAATGAACAGAAGTGCTCAACGCTTAGAGATGCTAAACATTTTTCTCTACTAATGTCCTGATATCTCAGTTTGCTCACCTGTAGAACAGACACAATGAGTTGCCAGGTGTACTGTGGTCAGTGGGATTGATGACCTATCTGGGTGATAGTGGGTTTGCTGTCCCACGGCACTGTTCACTGACATCTAGCCTACCTGAAAGAAATGACAAGCAGATAAGGCTAGGCAAATCACCTAGGGCATATTCTATGTCTTTAAGTAATTCTTTGTATCTGCATGCACATATACTTAGCAGTTAGATCCTCTGCTGCTTAAAGAAGATGAAGGTACGTGGCTTTTTTTATATACAGGGCTCCCTGCAATTCCATATTAGTCAATGAAAAAGATATAACAGAATGATAAAATAGCAGCAGTCATTGCTCAAATTATTTATAAGTCATTCATTCATCTTTATGTATAGGGCTGTCAGGTTTTTCCCCTCACATAGAAGGAAAGAAAAAACAAGTCTTGGTGCTTGCTCTTCCAAAGAACTGTGCAAAGATTAACTAAAAACAGATGGAAAATAATGACAGAAGGAAAAGGCCACACAAAATTAAGATTTAATGCAGCTTTAATATAGCTCGTTCCTAAGAAAGTATAAGAAAATTAGAAAGAAATTTGCACTAAGGCCCTCAATATGTTATCATTTACTCTCCTACAATGTAAGTGTAAATGTATATGAGAAATACTATTGTTCTGATCTGGTGGCATTATGCTCTCCCTTTGCATTGATCTGAAGTAGCACAGAATTAGACAATATTGAATCCAGGTTATTAAAGACAACACTCTGACATATATGGTGAGTGGAAACACTATTTTTAAGGGAGATAAAACTGAGCTGGATATCCTTCTAGTGCCTAACACCCAGAAGACAGGACGAATCCATATCAGGAAAGGTATTTTGTACCTTGTTTCCCTGTTGTTTTCCAAAGATAACTCAAACTCAAGCTGTAGCAGAAGAGCTTGTAAGCAACTTTTTTTTTTTTTTAAATTCCAAAATTCATGAAAGAACCACTGACAATTAATAACCACAACCCAAGTGTCACTCTCCAGGGGATTCCAGAGAAGTATGCAAGCTGCCACAGTTGGCAGAGAGCCCTCTGTCATGTTTTTTTTTTCTTACTTTTTTGTGAGAGAGCTTCTGGCACTACCTCGGTACTGATGGAATCATTGCCATAATTCCATGTGTTCAATTTCTCCAATGATTCTTTTTCTTTGGACAAAAGACAAGATGGAATCAGTCTCTGATACATCTGAGGCATCACCTCATCAATAAAACTATTTCAATAACATGCCATAACTAATCTTCAGATTCACAACTCCTGAATTTTGAAAATTTGGATCTAGCTTTAAGTCCAGCTGGCTGCTCAGGCCATCATCTGCTGAGGAAAAATGTCTGGAGACAGAAGCTTGGCTGTCAGGGTGGCATTCTTTGTTATGTGTTTAGCAACACTGTGAAAAATTTGCAGCTTCACTCAACTTCTCGGTCCCAAACAGACTCTCAGGGTATCCCCAGGGAAGCTGCTGAGTTTGTTAACATTGTAGCATTGACAAAGACAGATAAACCTCTTTTATTCACTTCTATTTTTGGCAACTAACTTAGTTCTCCATCTTCCAACCCTATGAATCATGCCTTCAAATATATTGGTGAATATTTTTTTTAAAAGTCACTGATTTCAAAGAATTTTATTTCTCAGAGTCAAATGAAACAATGCAGAGGATGTCACAAAACTGAGAGGCCAGAATTGCTATTTTCAGATATTTGGCTAAAGATGCATGTTCGCTGTTCACAAGAAATCTGACACTGTTTAATGCAACTGTTTAAACAACCTGACCTAAGTAGAACAGTAGAGCAGAAGAGTCAGCAAACTTATAGTTGCACAGGCTCAGTCAGGCAAATGCCTGGAGCACATCTTTTATTAAACAAGGAAAGGTAGAACCATTCTACCATGTTCTGACTGTTCAGACACATGCTACAAGTGTTATAAAGCCCATTGGAAATTACTATTTCCACATTCATATAATCTCCTATTATCTCTGCTCAGTCACTGTGAGGCAGCCTAATCTATTCCTCACCATACAGACCATTTTATTCTAACTACTAAATAGCATTTCCCATTTGGATTCTGATATCCAGCAATAGGTTCATTCATTTAAAGACAGTTTCTGCATACCTTACTAAAAAATGACACTTTGCAGCCAGGGAATTTAAACACTTTCTCACCCTGTAAGATTAACCCATTGGTTGTGTGTGTGTGTACGTACTTATATATACATATAATTGTTATTTAAGGCAATGGCATAAGCGACAATCACCAAGTATTGCAGAGAATGTATGATTAGTGGCTACGATAATGAGTTTAAGACTCTTTTTACTGCTGAATTACTAGTAAAAATCCATTTATGAGCCCTAAGTTGCAAAGCATTTGCATAGCTGCTTAACATCAAGCAGTTATGTATTCAGTGGGACTGGTCTAGAACTAACCTAGTTTTACATTAGTATTAGATAGTGGCTAGTTAGTGATGACTACCACATTTTTCCCTCTTATGAGGCTCTAAGAATAATGTGAGGACACCTGGAAAATTGTCAAAAAAAAAGTCCAACTATCATTTATAGTAATGAGGTGAATGAATATAGAGACTGTCTCGTTTCTTATTACCACACCTATTATGCACTGGGGCTTATTGAAAACTTCTTTTGAACTTGCAGTTGTTAGTTAATTTGTCCTTGTGCATCATCTCTGATTGACATCCAACTTTGCACCTCATTTTCAAACATGTTTGCAGCCTATTTGGGTACTCCTAAATCAGCACATAGCACACTAATGGATATACACCTGTAGACTTATGAACAAGCTAGTAAGGTGATCATATATAAATGATTATTTCTTCAGGTCAGAACTGATATTTGTTATAAATATAAGTAATGGCCAGTTTTCCGTAACAATGATGATTTCATGGAAAATTTAGGCCTCCACAAGAGAACATTTCCAGCAAAATTTGCAAACTGATCACTTCTCTATCAGGAAAAGCAAACAATAATATTTGTTTTGGGGTTAGCCTACCTTCAGACTCTTTATTAGCCTAAGTAGTCACAATGCCTCTGGGGAATGTCTCTATTTCTGATCCCATGTCCGCACCCTTCTGAAGGAAGACTTCCGGTTAGATTAACACAGCAACTCAGGTAGCTTAATATTATGGGAAAAGGGGACATATAAACATTATCAATTCAAAATATGTACAAAACCTTTTGTTTCACAAGAAATTCTGGTATTTCAGTATTTCAGCTTGATTTTTTATGAAAGCAAATGTGGAAATATCAAAATTTCCCATGGGAGAGAGAGATAATTTTTAATTTTATTTCTTAGCTGTCCTTAAAGACTTAAACATGAGCTGAAGGGAACACTTGGAAATGTGATTTAGAAATAAGTTATGTCCTGGCCGGAAAATGAGCACCTACTCTAACACTGGGCACGCTCAGCCTGTAACTCATAGGTTATGAGAGTTATATGAGGTTATAGGAGGTCAACTAGGTCTACTTACCTGGCCCTCCACCTGCCCTTGAATGCCATTTTTCTTGAGATGGCCTTCTGGCAGCAGACTTTAGGCTAGATAAATTATTCTGATGGTGACAGCCTGCTCCTGGCTGCCTTTTCCCTCATTCTGAGCTGCATTGCTCATGCGCTACACACTTTCAAGTGCTCAGATAAGTCTCTGGGAAAAAATGGTGGCCAAGAACAAGCCACTTGTCACTGCCAGAACTGTGAATCCATGAGCAGCTCCTTCTGCATGTGCTCCAAATTGCCTGTGGGTCAGAGAACAGCCAGAAATGTAAACCACCCCTGTTGGAGGAAGACACTAGTCATCCTTTTTCCTAGGGCAGCAACATGACTATTTGTGCTCCAGCCTTAGGTAGAGGATGTTCTTAAGCCTAATATTTTGGTCAAACTGAGTCCTCAGAGATTTAACTCAAAAAATTTACTGCACATATTGCAAGATGAGACTTTGTGCAGCTAAAATGAGTGGCAGAACATGGGAATGTTAAGGCATCATTAATGGAGCTATATAGTATTTTTCGGCAAATAAATCTATTTCCAGGTAACTGAAGCCAAAAGGGAAGCTGTTTATGAGTTTCTAATTCTGTCCATTTGTACAAGAAATTAAAAGTCCAATCAATTGCATTACAAACACAGTGTTGGTAAAATGTGTGTGTCTTGCAGATGGCACCTTGCCATCAGATATATCCCTGAATCCAGGAGTGCAGACCTTTTCAAGCAAGAAGTCAGCAGGTGTTGTAGGAAAATGTCATCTAGTATCAGATGTCATGTAGGGCTGGGGACATGGGAGTACTTCTCTCATATTCCAGCAGTGGTTTTCCTGGCAAAATTCTTGAAAACAGGAAGTGTCGAGATACACCTTTTCACTTTTTTGCATGCAGTCTTGCTTAGATGTTATTAAAGGTATGGTAAGTTCACCACCAGAAGCTGAATCATTAATTTCAAGCTGTTATTTGGTCTTCCCAGACAGATCTTACATATGCAGAACTGTTTAGTTTGAGAGATAGGCTGTTAATGACTGGTATGGGCCTTCAATTACATTGGCCATAAACTATATTACAATAGTAATGGAGCAAACAGAAGCCGCTTCTTGCTTTTATGATTAAAATTATGCATTGCCTTTATTTTGATTTCTTTTTGACTAGTAGAGAGTGAAAGAACTGATGTACTCTCCCAAGAAGCAGGACTTCTTGAGCAAATGTTCTACTTGTGTAGGGAAGCTGATTTGCAGAAAGCAATGATCCACCTAAAACTCCTCTAGTTTGAAATTACTCTTAAAATATTTACCATCGAAGAAAGTGAAGAATGCTTTGTTTTTAACTGTATTTCAATCTTTCATTAGTTTTCCAGCTTTACACGATTTTGTGTTAATAATATCTCCCAGAGGTGAAAATACTCTATTTCCTCTACAAGGGATTTTCTTCTGACATTTTGGGACTTGTTTGTAAACTCAAGCACAAAAGAGAAGCAGCATTGACAAAATGATAAAAATAAACAATGACAACACACAAATGGCTATCTTTAGGGCATCAGAGTCACCAATTCTCAGGGATGGAGGGAGTAAGTACATGCCGTTGCACAGGTCAGATTGATCAGACTCAGGCACACTGCATTGTCAGGCTTACTTTCTGAGGCTTTAGCATCCAATCCAGAGGCACACTGGCCTTGACCTTTATTAACAAATGAAAGGAAGCATATTCTGGTAAAACATGGGACTGAATTATATAAAAAGATACCAAGTTGCTATTCCAAAAACAGGGAAAGGAAAGCCTAATGGGAGATAGATAAAATTGTGCTTCAGTTTAGGGGTGAACTTCTGCTGAATTTGGTGTGTGAAGGAAAAGAAAGAGGTACCTTCTTTTTTCTCAAAATGATCTTCCTGTAAGAAAGATGGAATTATTTTTGAAAGCCGCAAGGGGAGATAGCCACTTTTTGCAGTGCTACAGTGATAAGTTCATTAGAACGCATGTTCTTATGAGCACTGGACAGGGACAAGGCTGGGTTGCTTTATTTCAGAGCTGCACAATGTCACAAGATGTTAATGCAGCATCATGACAGGCATCTCATTTTTATTTGGCATGTGCTGTAACATGAATCGCAGTATTCATGTTGGATTCCTCAGAGTTGAACATGAGAGTTTCAGAGACTGATTCATGCTCTTACTTGAAAGCATTGCAATCACAATTTCATGGCATCTTGAGTCCCAAGATGGACGGAGGTTCAGCAAAAGCACAGAAGCTCCAGTCAAAACACGGCAGAAAGAAATAGCAAAGAAAGAACAAACAATTGGAAAAAGGCAAGCAGCACTCATGCCTCCCAGGGCTTACAAAGATAGTCAAGGATTTTTATGCTTCTCAAAACACTTGTCTTTCATTCAAGTGAAGAAAATCCAAGCAATCAAAGGAAAAGTTATCAGTGTAAAAATCACGCCATGACACATTTTTAAAAAATGTAAAAAAGAAAATGTTGCATTTCCTTTGGTGAATGCAATGTTCAAAAATAGTTTGAAACAGCTGGTTCAAGTGGAAATGAATAATTTTGCCTAGGTCACAAAGTGACAGTAAATGTTTGTTGCATGCATACATAAAGGAAAGATCAGAGACATATTTTATAACATAGCAGAACAATTTATCTGCCTCATAGGCTCATGAATATTTGAATTGAGCATTTGAGACTGAGAAAGCAGTCTGAAATCTCAATTTCCTGTTTTTTCCTCCAGTAATTGTAGAGTTTTGATGCTTACCTCCACAAAGAAGTAAATCTGTTAAGAATTTTATCCTTATATGAAAAGTATATACATTTACTGGGCAGAAGAGGTGAAGCAGAGTTTGGATTTTATCCTGGAGTCTTTGAGGTAAGAACTTTTGGTAATGCAGGAGACAGAACTGTGAGACAAGATGTACAAATGTGGAGTGCTCTTGTATCTGAAGTGCCATTGGGTTGTTCTCATGTACCGTGAATACTTTAATGTTTACCTGTCCCCATAACAAAAGTGAATGGAAGAGAGACAGAGAGAGAGAAAGAGAGAAAGGCGGGAAGGCAGGAAGGAAACAGATGTTATATATACTAAGGGCAACAGAAAGTGATCTAATGTATGAGGTGCTTATCTGAATGAACTATGAGTGCTCTGAATTAAATAGTTTATTAATTTCCATGACAAATTGAGAGCTGCAGTCTTCACCACAGTCATTTATAATATATCCTGGATAAGAAATTAATTGTATCATACACACAATACAACCCATGAAATTATAAATACAGCTGCATAAATACTTGATAGATGAGTGGGGTTTTTTCTCTGTTGCTGGTAGCTTTTCTGCATAGAGCAATCTTAATCTAAGTTAGTTCATTTTGAAGATACGTGAGGTGCTAGGCTTGTATTTTCTTAAATGAAAATGAGAAGAGGCGGACTACAGAAATACGTAAACAAATGGTCTTACAGAGTTCATTTTCCTATAACAGCTATTTATAAAATGTAAAAGGAAATAAGACTAGTCTGATGTTTTCTGTTATCACTGAATTTATAAGGATTAAGTTATTCCTTTAGTTGAACATAAGATCCTTCTGCTTTTTAACCTCATCCTCTTACTTTTAATCTGCATTTTTCAAAGTTCTAACACAGAGGTAATTGCCTGTCACTGCTGAGTAGAGTAACATACAGAAACAAAAAATGGGTCCCACAAGCTTTAGCAATTTCAGCTCTTCACTCTTCAGGCACTGTGATGAGCTACCACTGATAAACTACACTAGCATTCCTAATGCAGTGATCGTTTTTAAACAAAACCTACAAACAGAAGCTTTGAAACTTACATTTGGGTACACTTCATCTCATTTACCTCTAGCCTTACTAACAATAGGCTCCAATCTGTGTTAATTATCTTGGGTTCATCTATAGTCTGTAGTAAGACAAGGACTACTCTCTTTTAGGTTATAGAGGGAGACTGGATGACTAGATACATCATAACTACTCAGGGAAAAAAATACTACCATTAAACCCTTGTCTCCCTTTCTCTTTATTATTGCAGTGTTCAGACTTTTATTCACACTTTTACTGCAGTACATCCTGTGATCAAGGGTTACTGCATATAGGACAGCCATGTAACAGTCCTTGGCCAAGACACTTTACAAGCCAAGTATCAGATAAAAGACAGCAGGGAAAGTAACAGTACTGTGATTGGACAATTTAATAACTATTTGTTAGGCTTCAAAGTTAGCACCCTGCTGAGGCATTTATATTTCTCTGGGCACTTGCACAGAGAGAAAGACATTGCTGCAGCAGGTTATAACTGGCTTACAAAAAGAAGTTTTTCTTTTGCAGTCTGTGGCCTTGAGATTTCATTGTTGTAATTAAACAACCAAAAGCAACCCTGAATATTAGATTCTGCAACATAAGACAGCCTCCAAAACCAACCAGTTCATCAGACTGCCTTTCACCAGCCTATTGTGAGGAACACAGACAGATTAACAAAAATAAAAAAAGGAAGGTGCTTTGATCTTTCAGAATGTAAGGCAGTGGAGAAATCAAGGTATACTCAACACAAATATTTACTGCAGCTGGGATTTTGCTAGAATTGGACAACTTTATGAGAGTAGCAGCACTGGTATGACAGTAATGCAAGTTGCCAGATCCCGTGATTTAGGTCACAAATTAATACATTATAATTTATTTTCCCTTTGTTAAAACAACGAATATTGTTCAGTGTCAGAGACTTAATACCTGACTGGAAAACATGTAATACATTAAAACATCTTTATGGTAACCACATTACATATACAATCTGAAATGCATACCATAGAAGACTTCAGCAAAACCTTTGGAAACGCTGGAAACTTCTGCACAGGGAGTTGTCCAGACCTGCAGCTATTCACAGCACCATGTTAATTAGTAATGCTCTGAGCAGGGTAGATCTATGCCACAGATGAACATGGCTGCTGAAATCTTTGACTGCAGAAGTCCCCATATTTCGCTTACTGCAAATGATAATTTTCTTACCACATTCTCCAGAAGGCAAAGTCATGCACTGTTGTGCTTGAAAAGCCACTAATAAGGTTATTCAAAAATTTTGCAAAGCTATAAATATGAGTGTAGAGTTAGAAAGTGCTAACACCAATGAGGAAACACTCAGATAATCAGAAGGCCATTTTTCTTCATTCACGTTTTAATAAGGGATTCAAAGAAACAGATGAGCTTCTCTTTATTTCTCTTTTTTTGACTTACACATTTTGATCCCATTTTGAAATTATACTAAAATATAGCAAGAATCAAGAAGGTGAAAATAATAATCTCTTTTTCTATCCACAAAAACTGCAATTTTGTGTTCTAATCATACAATTGAAAATGCAGACATCTACCTTCTCAATCTTGATCATGAGTTCAGGCACTTATGTGCCTTGCTCAGAAAATTCTCTCCTAATTCTATTTTTTTTCTGGTCATACAACATGATAAAAAAGGTCAAAGAAGATATTCAACTTATATAAGTACTTGTTGCACAAACTGCATCTGGAAAATCAGGTACTGGTGAAAGAGAGATCAATCGCCTAGTTTGGAACTGGAGAGGAGGAGAAGTAGCTCTCTACTAATTCTATTCTTCCCCATCATTGAAGGGATAGAGTGGCTCAATAAAGCACGTAGCAGAATCCATCACAACATCTACTGAACAGAATAAAAACAATTAACCCACTTTTTTTCCAACTGGTCAGCAAATGGAAACTGATTTTCTGGAGAAACTTTAATACCTTCTGGGGTACCAGAGTTGATTAGAGGGCAGGAAGAGGAGTTAAAATCTGAATGAGGTCTACATGCCTCCAATGGATCAACAATATAAAAAAAAAGCAATATGATTTGCCTCTGTGTAAATGACATTGAACAAATATAGTCTCTTGCTATAAAAACTTTTTAACAGTATACTCTAAAAATAATTAGTTGACATGCCAGTTGCCATGAAATACATAATGGCTTCCAGTCTTCCTTCTAGTGTTTGCACTGGTTATTCTCTCTGGGTATTTTACAAACTCTGATATTTTGAGGAGAACTACACTTCCTGGGGTTCTAGTTTAGTTTTATTCCACATGATTATTTTTAGAATGGATGTTCTGGTACAAGACTCAGCAATGTGTTAAACAGAAGATTTGTACTATTTCCAAGCAAAATTTTCAGGTGAGTTACCCCCAAATTTTTTAATTTCAAATTGAGATTTGGAAATATATATTTATAAGTATTTTTCTGTCTTCTTGTTCCTACCCCACTTGGATGCATTTGGATCATACTTGAATTTTTCATACTACAAGGATTACAACCTTTTTATATTTATGTACATTATTGAAGTTTTTAGGGAAGCGCTAAACATATTCCTTTGCAATGAACTAAAATTTCATATGACAGAGCTAAATGCATTTTAGCACAGAAACCCTGATTAAATCCTAACTCTAACATTGACCTTTGGTAAGGCTGTCTGAATGGGCTGACAATAGTCACGCAGCTGTTGTTTTCACCAGTAGAACAGATTCTTCTAGGGATGGATTAGAAATGGAAAGAGATGAATCTGTCCTAAGTAGACCCTTTCTGTTCTAGTGTCTATTCAGCCCATAGAAAGACAGTCAGTCTTCTCTATCCTCCATCAGGCTTCCCTTTCCCTATTTTTGGAACAGCAACTTTGTGTTTATGGATTTATAACAGCCCGATAACTCAAGGAAGCACAGTAACTTCCTTTTAGTGGAAAGGAAACTTCAGCACAATCTAGTAACGGGCCTATCTGCACAGACAATCTAGAAAAGAAAGAGGATTTGAACCCCATCTGAATATCCCAAATCACCAACTGGACCACTGTCAGCCTCTTTCACAATGCCCCTTTCACTTCAAAGCAAGATCTAAAAAACGCATACTAGAAGGTGGTACCAATGCTGAAGCAGTGCGTAAAAACTACCAGAGCAAAATACTTTACATAATATTTGCTGTATAATTATAACTGAATAACATCCACTGATTAGCAAGGCAGACTCATACTAGACACCATTCAATCTGAATACAGTAAGTTAACTTTTGTTTACTTGTATTGACAGCAGTCAGGTTTTCCTAATAAATTCTACTTGTTTTGTCCCCATTCAAAATACATCTCAGAAGCTTTACTCTGGTTTTCTTTTTCTTTTTACAAAGCTCCTAACAGTGAAGGTATTTAGTGGAAACGAGCAGCTTGCTCCCAAGAGAGCTGGTCAGTCTTCCATTATTTGTACATTTCATTTACATCCATGCTGGCACATTTTAAAACTACAGACAGAAAAAATATCAGCATTTTGTTTTAAAGCAGAGCTACAAGAAGAAATTATTGCACATTATTTTACCTATAATCTTTCTAGTTGGGATTTTTCACTTTTTTTAATGAGAGAAAGTAAACAAAACATATTGCAAGATATTTCAAACTGTAAGCTTTTAAAAAGCACCATTATCTTTTTTTCTCTCCAGTCATAGGAGCAGAACAGCCCACAAGTGCTGTGTAGGGCATTTTGCAGCCTCATTTATTTAGAAATTAATCTCACCTGGCAAAGTAAAAACTATTTGCCATTCCCACCAGTGATGACCTAAAAAGTCAGCATTAAACAGTATTTGTTAGACATTTTATAATGTAATCAGGCCTCTTTATTGATGCTTGCTGCTGAGAAGGGCAGAAAGGTTCTCCCAGAGAAAGTAGGTGAAACTCAGTTTCAGCAAATCACTTAAGCAGGTGCTTATTTAAATATGTGTTTCAATTTAAGCAGGTGCTTATATTCCATCAAAGTAAACTGGTCTTAAATATGTACCTCAGTGCTGTGCTAAAGCTGGGCTAGCACCCCGATTAAAGCCTAAATTTGGAAACACACTTCTGGCTTCTCTTTCAAGATCTTTGAGAATTTCAGAGCCCCTACTTATGTGTTAACGTATTTGGTGCTTATTTAAATATGTGTTTCAATTTAAGCAGGTGCTTATATTCCATCAAAGTAAACTGGTCTTAAATATGTACCTCAGTGCTGTGCTAAAGCTGGGCTAGCACCCCGATTAAAGCCTAAATTTGGAAACACACTTCTGGCTTCTCTTTCAAGATCTTTGAGAATTTCAGAGCCCCTACTTATGTGTTAACGTATTTGCAATGAATGAGAACATTTCCTTCCTCCATATGAAAACTCATTGGCTGATGAAGGAAATATTGTTTAACATTAAAAAAGATAAATCAGATGTAAAGTCTTATCTCTTCCATATTAAAAAATTCTAAGTCAAAAATGAGCTTTCATTCCTCTAGCAAGGCGAATAATCATGCTTGCAATGAAGACCAGTTGTGCAGAAATGTAACATTCACACAATCACTTGCTTTCTTACCGCTGAGTTACAGCTGAGCCTGAAAATAGATGTTCTCCCTTCTTGGGACCAGAAAAGGCCCCTCAATATTTTCATAAGAGCGTGCGTCTGAGTCACAGCACCCTACCCAGAAGTCACTGTTAGTAACTACATTCAGCCTGACAAAATAGCCCATTTCTCTTCAGTCCTTTCAATCTAGAAAAATAGCTTATTTATATATTTTCCTAAACCCTGTGCTGGCTCAGAGTTACCACATTTCTATGACGAATGAAGAACTTCTGTTTACCAAATTCCCCAGTTCTAAAAGTCTCAGATAAATTGATGGGAGTTATCCCTGAGTGGTAATGGTACAATTAATACTGGTAAAAAGTATAACAAATATGTATAGAATCATAGAATCATAGAATCATTAAGGTTGGAAAAGACCTCTAA
>NW_008795128.1:1164264-1165535 GCF_000699145.1 Aptenodytes forsteri
GCCGAGTACAGGGGCACGATCACTTCCCTACTCCTGCTGGCCACACTATTTCTGATATAGGCCAGGATGCCATTGGCCTTCTTGGCCGCCTGGGCACACTGCCGGCTCATGTTCAGCCGGCTGTCAACCAGCACCCCCAGGTCCTTTTCCGCCAGGCAGCTTTCCAGCCACTCTCCCCCAAGCCTGTAGCGCTGCATGGGGTTGTTGTGGCCGAAGTGCAGGACCCGACAACCCTAGAACAATGTATAGTAAGCCATGCCTCTGCTGCAAGGAGTTTTGTGTATTTATATGTGAGTAATTGGGTAAAGGAAAATGAGATTTACAAAAGAAATGCAAAGATGGAGGAAAGAAAAAGAAATACTGCTACAAAGTACAATGTTTTGAACATTTTTTGTCAATAAATAAGTGTTTGGGGTTTTGGAGATGTCGTTTGCACACTTGGTTTTATTCCTGATGTCCCAATGATTTTTTCTGTTTCAGTAATTTAACCTCCAGAAATCAATGTGGGCTTCTAGATAGAGACTACAGGATCATCAGACATATAGAATAGAATAGAATAGAATAGAATAGAATAGAATAGAATAGAATAGAATAGAATAGTTTGGGTTGGAAGGGACCTCTAAAGGTCATCTAGTCCAACCCCCCCGCCGTGGGCAGAGACATCTTCAACTAAATCAGGTTGCTCAGAGCCCTGTCCAACCTGACCTGTTTCCAAGGATGTATATAGATGATAAAAAAGCTATAGTGCTTCTGTCTTGGACTTCCTCCATCAAGGATTTACATATATCCAGAAAGATCAGATTTCTAATTTGCAGAGTATTTGGGGATTTTCGGAGATGAAAGGCACCACTCAAATGTTAGCTATAACCATTGCAGAAGGCAATCTTTACTATCATAGTATGGGTAAGTGCTGTAATTAGTGCCAGATAGCATTGCTACTGTTCTTCATTTATATTACTGACAGTTCTGAAATTATCTCGCTGGGAAAAGCAGAAATTATTTGAGAACCTATTCCTGATTCTGATCCCTCATTAATTGAGTGTATAATCCCTTAGAGATATATACTCTTTTACCTGTGTCCTGGTTTCAGCAGGGATAGAGTTAATTTCCTTCCTAGTAGCTGGTAAAGTGCTGTGTTTTGGATTTAGGAGGAGAACGAAGTTGATAACGCAACGATGTTTTAGTTGTTGCTAGGGAATGCTTACACTAGCCAAGGACTTTTTAGTTTTCCATGCTCTACCGACTGAGAAGGCTGGAGGTGCTCAAGAAGC
>NW_008795128.1:1166932-1206017 GCF_000699145.1 Aptenodytes forsteri
GGTGGGCCCATGACACCTCAGGTCACCAAGGAAGAGATGCAACATATAGATGGGCTCGTGATCGAGGGGTGGACTTGACCATGGACACTATTGCGCAGGTTATCCATGAATGCAAAACATGTGCTGCAATCAAGCAAGCCAAGAGGTTAAAGCCTCTTTGGTATTTATTTGGTCTTTCATCACTTTTAACACTTCTGTGACTGAAAAAGAGATTTGCCCTTTGTAATTTAAAAGCGCTACGGAAATTTACCTATAATTTTTAGACTTCTGTCATAGATAAGACTTTCCTGGCTCTGTGAACTTTTTGCTTGCTTGCTTGTTTTTGTGCTTCTGCAGATTCCCTAGAAAAATGTACTTAACTTGTAACTCTGTATTCAGGTTATGACTTAATATCCAAGAATCACATCCTTTTTTCCAAATCAGACATGACTCTGATGGTATACACATATTGAAGGCAGGGGTCTTATGGCACCATAAACTTGTAGATAAATATATTCCTGCCACATTATATGGTACATATGTATGGTATATATGTATGTGCAGCCCAAAATACAGCAGAAGTTTATCTGTATTGCATTGTAAAATAACTTTCAACAGGCTCTTCTATCACACTCTACGGTTTAAGGTTCCTGCTTCTTAGGCTTTTCTCTCCAATTGAAGCCACAATTTTGGATGCCTTTCATATACATTTTTGTATTTATGCATGTCTCAGGAATTCCTAAACTTCAGTTAATTATGCAGTGAAGATAGCAAAATTGTAGCACATGCATTTTCCCAGATTGATTCTAAATTAAATTTCTGTTCCTATTCCTAGTCTTTTCAGGTGCCTTAATATCCTTTGAGAGTGTTTGCAACTTCACGAAGTCATCATCATCATCAAATTTCATTAATAACAACATTACCTCTTTGGTTCAGATTATTAATGAGGATGTTTAATAAGAACAGGCACAAGATCCTGCACTACCCTATTATTAATAACATCAATATATTTATTTAATACTTGGAAACTACTTTGCTTTTTTATGACATACTGTATCTTCTCTATTAGACTGCTGTTGTTCTGTTGTGCAGCAAGCAATCCAATTTGGTACTGCAGATTTTGATTTGTGCTAACACTCCTATACACTAATCTTATTAATATCCCTTACATTTATTTATCTCATATATCAAGCCACCCCGCATTCTTGCTTTCTTACTTTTCTGCAACATATATTCATGTTGCATTGTTTCCGTATGACGAGTGGAGATTAATTTTGGGTTGACTTTACTGCTGGTTTGGCAAAATTATATTTTTTGCAATGTACTGTAAACATTTTCTTTCATGACATACCCATTATGACAAATGTTAAGAACACTTTGCTATGAAGTGTATCTCATTTTTTTCCTCTACACTTTATTTCAATTTTATTACATGTAGCATGGTCTGTAACACTGTACCACTTTAAAGTATCCAGTAAGTTCTGTAACAGCCAGCCTAATATCCATACAGACAGCCAAAGATGCTTTTCTTTGCATTTAATGTTGCACCTTCAGTTTATGTCAGAGCTCTGTGTGATTCTCAGAACAGTTAAATATGCTTGATTTTCATCATTAGCATGGGAGTAAACTGAAACTCAAAGATATTAGCTGATGTGCCAAGAATCCTGTAGTGAGCTAGTAGTAAATCTGTTAAAATAACTCAGAAATCCTCCCAGATACATGCTGTATCTTCTGATCATGAAATCTCTTAGATGCTTAGTTTGTTACAATGTTACTCCAGCTATTAATATTCATCCAACTGAACCTCTTGTCTGTACATGACACATTTTAGCATGTTATACCAATATATTCTAATTATTCATTATGATTAGATGTTTTTCATTTTACAAGTATATCTTTTGTGTAGTTGTTATACCCACTTGCTCAGTAACAAAAAGTTCTTAGTATTTACCTATGGAGGCTATGATTTACCAGAAGGTATAGCAATAGTTAATGTGCTCTGTCTAGCCATGTGATTTATACTGTAGCATTGATGTGAGCAAAAAGGAAGTAAGAAAGGCCAAAGGAATACATTTACTTTTGTCATTCTGCATAGCTGATTTCAGCCACTGTTTGAAAGAAGTTTATTCTCTCTCTCTCTCTCTGTATTCGTAATACTGAGTGCTGTGTGTGTGGTAGTGCTTATGTGATGCAGCAAAGGTCGCAGGATTGCTTCTACTCCTGAGTTGCTGGGCTCATCAGCTCATCCAAAAAGGCTCAGAAACAGATAAAAATAATACTGCTGGATAGCAGAGATGTTAAGGAAATGTTTCCAGAAGTGGCTAGCAAGCCATGACTACGAGCATGCTGTGCAATGACCTCTTCCCACTGCTCTACCAAGAGCTGCGCCTGTCGCGGGAAGTTCTGCCAGCTCATCCAATGGGTGGTTCAGGATCAACGTGTGTCTGCTGTTGGGGTGTGGTCTCCCCTTGCCTGTTATTTTAGGTGTCGGCAAAAGATTTCTGTCTTACCAGAACTAAAGAGTCCAACCAGCTATTCACTTGAAGGATGACATGCTGCTAGCTATTTACTTGCAGAGTGCTGAAACATCTGGAGCTGACTGTGAGGATATATCCATCCTTTAAAGCGCCGAAGGGTCTAACCATCACACAGTACAAAATCTGAATACCCCATGTAAGCTGAGAGACAACCTCGGCATGAGTACAGGACAGGTTTACTTGTCCATGCTAGAGAACAGAGTTAAATATTTTGTTGCAACTTTGTATGTGAAAAACAGTAATGGCAACCAAGTGAAAATGTGTTTAAGTAACACCATTAGACTCATACTTACTACATCTGCCTTATAATCTATCAATAATGATCTACATTTCAAATTATAAGATTTTATACTATTTACAGTTTTAAATGTTTACAGAGTTCAGTATTAGTTTTACTAAGGAACTATATGGCATTTTTCTTAATGAGTTTGAAATACCTGAAGTATCTCTGCTTATCAGAGATTTAAAAAATAATAGCCCTCTATTATCAGTCTCTCAAAAAATCAATACCCTACATTTAAGAAAACTTAAGCTCACGTGCAACAAAAAAACACATGGAAGTATTATGCATAACATTGATTGAATATTCCCTTGCCTCATTATAGCACATTAATGTTAAAAGTGATCGGTTTAGCTTCCACATACTGAATATTCATTAAGTGGTTCTAATCCATGTGGGAAATATAGAAATCAGTATGACAACCAAGTGATCCAATGGAAATTTCATCTTCTAACATGTATAAAATCAGAATAGCTAATAAGAGTTGTATTATAGAATAAGACACTGCACTTGCAGAAGAAGAGGACTGAGACAGTGCTAAGATTATACATTCCAATAAGAGAGATTTTCTCCCTTATTACTCCTCTGCAACCAATACCAAACTCAGTTCATTCCCTATCATTTCCTAACCACAAAAATGGAAATTAATCAGTACCTTTTCTTCATAATGGTGAATCTTGACCTTTTGAAACCAAAACAAGATACAGCTTTCCAAAACCAAAATCTGGCTGATTTCAAAACATCCTAAGCCTGTTTCTAAAGCAACTCAAAACAGAAAGGAAGATCAAAAAATGCCATGTAACACTTTAAAGGTTCATTGAAAGGGCAACCATTCCTCCCTCTCCATGGGAACACCTAACACTGGCAAAGTTTTTGTTCTTTTCAGGATCAAAGCTTTGCTTTCTCTGAGATTTTTGAATATTTTGTGAAGTGATCACAGAGTGAACTACTCTCTCCCAGTTTCTTTTTCTAGGGTTGTTTTGTTGATGTAATGTGTGCTGCAGGTTCAGTTTCACTGCTGAGTGGGATCAGCGAACACCAGCCTTCTGAGAGGGGCTTTAGGAACATCCCGCAAACTCAGTGGCAGATGGGAAAACAGTTTTTGGCAGCACTGGCATTCTAATTACTGCAAGAAGAACCCAGCACTGTGCCTCCACCCCAAGCAGCTGTATTTTACAATGGAAAAAATCCAATCAGATCTGTCTTTTCCCTCTCTTCACTTAATCCTTTCTTGTTTTATTTTTTAATGTGATCACATTATTTATTTGGTTTAATATTTTAAACTAAGTTTCTCTGTTTTTTTTAAGGACTGACTGCCAAGAATTTCTCTGTGATGGGTTTACTTAGAGATAAGCCACTGCCAAGGACTTTCCTTAAGTGTGATGGGATTATTTAGGGAACAAACTGTTGTCATGTTCCATCATCAAGATTTGGGATTCCAGGGGCAGGCCAAACTGTACAAGCTGTAAAGTCACAAGTGTTCCAGGGAAGGCTCAAAATGAGGGCAACAAGCAAGAAACTGATGTTTCAGGGTAGTCAGAATGTAAAAGTATCTACTCTCTAGGCAGAAGGCATCAAGCTTCCCAATTTCTTATTTCAGATGTAAATTAATGTACATATAAAAGGAATCAGAAGGCTTAGGTTTATGGCAAACAGACATGCTGATGATTCCTTTCCCCAGTTCTAGCAACCACCAGAGTTCCCATTATCTTCATTTGATTTCTTTTAGACATATCATGCAGTCAGATAAAGCAGTTACGCTCACAGTGTCACCATGCATCCCAGAACATTTCTTGCAAAAGAAATGGGCCTTACCATTTTCATATGTTAACCGTGTGTACTACTACCCTCTTCAGAATGGAAGATTGCTTAACTGTGTTTTATGGGCTTCCCATGGCTACCAGCTAATAATGTATATATTTGTGCTTTTGGAAAAGAACCGTGAGAGTTTCCTTTAGCTACTGCAGCAAAATGTTGAGGTGTTATGTGTAAAGTGTTGTAAAGAACAACACATTAAGTACCAATTTTCTTAGTTTATTACATTGCAGAAGTAGGATTGGTTGTGTAGGCTCAATGCCTTTATCAGTTATTACATTCCGCATGGATTCGCAAAAGGTGAATTCTAATTAAGATTCTAAGTGCACGTTGCCTGCGTAAACAAGCCCAGCAGACTTGTTGATGTAAATGTTCACATAAATCTGAAGTTAAAACCCATTTTCTCTTAGAAAAAGTGATAATTTACATCTCAACACAGTCTCAAGAATCTTTATTAGTTTACCAGGAGGCAACTCACAACAGATTTCGCCTTGTCCTCACAAAATCTATTTTCTACTAGAAAAGTGGGCTCAACGTGGAAAAAAAGAGAAGTATGGTGGTAAATCAGTTTTCTGCCTTTGCCCTACAAAACAGCCTGCAGTTTAACTTTTAATTAGCTAGATGGCAGTTGTATACATTTTCTATCACCTTTTCTTTTTCAAAGAATCATGGAACTACAGCACTTTTAAGACAGTAAGGCCACGTCTCATGACGTTGGCCACTCATCACTGGTGAGGAAAAGGTAAAAGTATGTTAGTATATATCTGTTAACATCTGTTATATCTGAAAGAATAAAATATACAGCTTATATAAGCAGCCAGAAGACCTTCCATTACCCACATCCTCAGCAGGATAAATCTACTGGCTTCCATTCTGCTTTCCTAGCCCTTCCACCAAACTGATTTCTCTTAAAATACAATATTTCATCAAAAACAGTTTATCTGTCTACACCATTTTTGGACTTAGAAGGACAATAACAACTCTCAGTGTTTAAAATCTTAATCTATCTAGGGCTTGAATGGCTTCTGTTACTGCAATGTCTAGGTAGTTCAGAAATAAAGGTTCACCCATTCTGACGTATACATATTAAACAGACCTATACAAGCACTGATAGGAAGATAGTAAGTATTTCACATATTAGGTTTTTAATAAGCAGTTTATATTAACAGAACAAAAAGCATTTTTAGGGCTTATATCTTAAAATAAAAGTGAGAATTTTTTTTATTTTAGACTAGAGATAGAGATTTTATTTAAACTTGTGATTAATTTTGGACGAACTTATCCACTATTATTGTCCTATTTTACAAAATGGAAACTGACTTAATGAAAGACAAAGCCAGGGTACAATTAAAATCTACAACAAAGCTGGAATTTGAAGTCCTGAAATATAGACTAAAGCATAGGCTAAAAACAGACTTAAGTGTCCAAACAAATCTTGTGCCAAGTCACAGCTCATGGGCCAATTTCAACTCAGTACAAACAATAAGAGAGCTGAATTTTCACCACTGTTCCTAAATCCTTATCTGTTCTTCTCTACGTCAGCTAAATTGCTAATGGGAATGGCCAAGAGACAGATCTATATTTTTTCCCCAGAGAAATGTGTTTCCTAACAGGGAGCATCATAAGGACTGCAGGGAAGCATGTTCTAAGTAACTGGAAGTTAAGACAACTCATATTCTGGCATAAACAGAATTTTGCTGTATCAGAACCCCTTAGGAAATTATTTTGTCTAATATTAATTCCATTTCATGAAGTGGTAGTTGATGTCAACAACATTGCCTTTGTTGTTAAAACATAACTAAAAGTAATGTATTTGCAAAGCACATTCTGACAAGACGGTAAAAACCAATTTTTGTTATTTATAGTACCATAACACCCTTCCAGCTATAAGAAACAAGGATTAATACTACATTATATTTTTTTTCAAACTCTTTGCTTGATGAACTTTCAAACAGTGTCAACAGGCTTTTCATCTTAAAGCTAGTTTAATAAGTAAACATTGTTAATGTTTTATTAACATTTAATAAGTAAATATTGTCTCATGCAATAATCTGCCTGCATGAGACAGTAATTTTCTCTGTTTCCTGCTCAAACTTTTGCATTGTTTGAAACTTCTCAACAGAAGTCAGCGGGAACAGGTCTGGGCTCATCTGATCAGTTCTGTAAATGTTTGGGATATGTGATGACTGTTTAGTTTCATAGAGAGTGAAACAAAGTTAAATATTAAAGAAAATAAACAGCATGGTAGTCTGTTTTAGCTCTGGCTCTTATATGGTCTAGACATAAAAGTTTACAAAGCCTGAATCTAAGATTCATGAATGATGGAAAAATATTTTCCTGAGAGCTCCTAAACACAGCATACTATCCCATTCTCATGACGTTGGCCACTCATCACTGGTGAGGAAAAGGTAAAAGTATGTTAGTGTATGTCTGTTAACATCTGTTATATCTGTTGTATCTGAAAGAATAAAATATACAGCTTATACAAATTCTGACCAATCTTTTATGAGATACCACTCCACCACTCATTCAGCATACAACATGTTAGATGCAGCACATACTGTACGTAAGGTGTTATAACTGTATAACAGGTGAAAAGGGCATTTACAGAGGCACTATCTTCTCGTGAGTTTGACTCAGAGAAGCACCTTATATTGCCCTCCAAGGAAGCTAAAAGTAACAAGCATTATACAGGGTCAGGTACAAGAATGCCCCCAGGAACATACAACATAATAAATGGCAGCATCTGAGGTACATTAAATTCATATTTGACAAGCAGTAGATTTACATAGAACTGTGAATCACATAGACTTCCAACTGGCCATTACTGACTGTTATCTCTCTCCCTCTGTGCCAGAGATATCTGTCACAAAGCCTGATAAGGCAGTAGGAAGACTAAGGAAACTAGTGGTGCTGAATCCACAAATGATACTATGGACCACAGATAACTGTACTTAAAAACTCAGAACAGAGGAATAGTCTAAACCAAGTATTACCCACACTACAGTAATTCTAACTTTGCAAAGCAGTGACCATGCTTTAAACTCAATGGGTAGACTCACTGACCTCTAAAACAAACAGCGTGTTTGTGTGTGTGGGATTGGACCTGCTTCAAGACCAACGTGTGGTCTTTCTAAAAAGTCACCAAGCCAAAGTGCAATTGAAACTGTCACACAGCAAGACAGTCATATGTGTCATATATATGAAATGCTACAATGGAATTTCAAAACTGCAAGTCAGCTGACACCTTAAGGGAAAAAAAAAGGTAAACCAGATTATTAGACAAAATCATTAACCATATCCACATCACTGGAAAGACATTTTCAGATAAGCATAAGAATGCTACCTTCTTGCAGGCAGTGAGCAAATGAACAAAGCCACAGTGCAACGAAAGATTCTAAATTAAGAAAGAACTAGCTGAAACAAGTTTTGAAGCTTCATCTGTAGCAAATATCAATTAAAATATCTGTCCTTCCGCCCCCATCCCCCCTTGACTGGCACACAGTCATATGCACACTCCAACAGACCTGTGACAATACTAATGCATTCAGAAGGCCATTTTTAGAAGGAGAACATCCATGCAGCAGAGTATGGCATCTTCAGTTGAGAGAAGTCTCAAAAAATTCTGAAGTTCACAGGTTGGGAAGAGACTGAGGGCAAAGAAATATCTGTATTGTTTGGAGCTTCTTCTTTTGTAACTTGTGTTTCCAATGTTATCAGCTAGAACATAACTCATTGTTTTACTATAGTTAAACTTTTTTCATTAAACCGTTCCTTCATTATGAGTGACCTCAGATAAATCAGACAGGTATAAGATGTAGGTTTTTGCAATTACCAGTGATTCTGTCCTTTGGTGTGCAAGTCGGTTTGGATTTAGAATACCTTGACAGAGATATGGCATGGATAGGTTCTGGAGTGCTGTGAATATCATAGAATTGTATTATCTGTAGAATACAAAAGGCCATCAGTTACCTGTGCCATAGCACAGAGATGTTGAAAGACATTGTGTGTGTGTAGGAAGGATGAGAGAAAAAAAGAGTCAATTTTTTTTTCTGACAAGAAACCAAGGCCCTTCTTGTCCTTTTATGGGAATGATGAACCCTGATAAGAAGAGATGGGGAATAAGGATTTTTTTTTATTTTTTAAGTGTGGGCAGGAAAAAGGAAAAGTTACAAGGAATAAGGGAAATTTCTTAACCTCACATAAAGATATCACATAAGAAGCCTTTCATGAGGGATGCTTGCAAAAGCATGAAAATATTATTTTTCAGCAATGGCTTCCAGCTGATTTTAAGGTATCCATTATCCTCTTAATAGGCCGTATTAAGTCTTAGATGGCAAAAGCTACTGGAATGGAGTCTTTCCTTAAACTCTCTTACATAATTAATCTACCTGAGACATTACGTATGTTCCTAGTAGTTTACAGCCTGGGAAGCAAAATACATGGTTGTTTCTCTAGGCATTTTTCCATCTTTCATTACCCTGTTCCTTTTTCATTTTATGTCAGATACTTACTTGTGAATAAAGGCTTTGGAATCTATTTCTTGATTCACATCTCTGCTTTGTAATATTACTGTAGTTAGTAAACATTCGTGGCACGGGAAGAGAAAGAGTAGCTGAGAATAGATTAAATATCAGACTGATATAAAAATAAATTATACTCAAGTCAAACTGGGGTAAATCTCTAGGAAATCTAATAATTTTTTGAAGTTATTACCTGTTAGAAGAGGAAAATATTTAAGGCAGTAAATGTGTATTTACAAGTGTCTAATCATTCTATAGAATTTGAAATGCATACTAGTCAGAACAAGGAAAAAGAACAAAACTCTAAAGTCAGCCTTACAGAAATATTATTTGCTAAAGAACAAAATAAAGTCAGCCTTACAGAAATATTATTTGCTAAGCACAGCACCCAGAACTTCAGAAATAGCTCAGCTAAGGTCTCCTATATAATCTTAAATTCAATATTTGTAAATATATGCACCCAGGTATCAGCTTTAATTATCAAATCTCAAACTCTTTCATGGGAATTTGATCCATACCCTGAGCCATCCTCAACGAATAAGACCCATGGTGAATTCTCCTTTTTCTATCCTTTTTCAGTGTATGGAACCACTGTTTTTATTAGAAACTGGGCAGTAATTAAGGACTGCATATAAATCCAAACCAATATCACTACCATCTTTACAAAATCATCCCTGCAAACCAATACTGTGGAATTAATCATTTGTAGATCCTTTATATACACATTGGTGCAAAGTCTATCTCTAACAAAAATTATAGGTATATACATAAGCATTAAATTACATATATGAAAGTTGTATCTAATTAGTCAACTTTAAAAAATAAGTTTAATCTTTAAAACAGTAATAAGGGTACCTCTGGCTTCAAGGCTATTGACAAATCATCTTTATTTCAGCTGGTACCTGGAAAACATAGGGGCTTTAGTGTGCAATCCCTCAGTAGTTGTCAAAAAGTAGTTACTGTTGAAGCAGACTGTCATACCTTGTTGTGATTAGGCTAAAAAACCCCCCCAATTTACCCAAAGATCTTCCACCATCTGATACTAGCAGAACATACTATTGATGTATGTTTTGTTTTCCTGATAAATCCCCATAAATATAATTGTTCAGCATTTTCATGATGCTATAACTTCATAAATTTGCTAAAGGAAAGGATGAGTATTCTTAGTGAGAAATGATTGACCAACATTTGCTGAAACAACTCAATTTTGTTTTGCACAGTCATGCAAAGGTCCTCACTGAATATCACTTACAGACAAACAGGAATAGAATAATCTCTTGAAAAAGGAATCCTTTATTATTTCCCAAGATTTGTAAATTATACCTTATTATAGCAACATCCTAGTGGTGCTCTGATGGAGTTGCCTTTGAGGCTGAGGTGGCATGAGGTTGCTTAATGAATGTAAAACTTTTCCTTTCTATCAAGTAGGAAAATCACTTCAATTCATCCCTCTGTAAATTGAAGTACATCTGTGGTGCAGCTGTTTATTGCATCACAGTATACGTTGAAATTTAGCGTCAAATATGATGACAGAAGTAGTTTCAAGTGAAATTAGAGAGAAGAGGAAATACTACTTAGAATTAAATTTCCTGTTTTCCCAAGACATAGGTCTGGTCTGTACTATTCATGAAAATGCAGCCAAAGCATTTTTATGATCACAGGGGTTGGGCGTCTGGTTGTTCATTAGGTGGTATTGTTACTGACCACATGTTGTTTATCTAGTTTAATGCTCACCGAGAGGATCACTATATTTACCGGAATAACCTTCTCTGGATTTTTCTATCAGCTGTTGACTACACTCTGTTCTTCAGGTCAATAACTATTTTTCCTACTTTAAATACAGTCAGATAGTCCCATGTAAAATGATAAGGAGACTGCTTGAAGATCAATCGAAACCTTGCACTCTTTGAAAATAATCGTACTTACAATGAAGCAGCCTGTGCAATTTAAAATGCAAGAATTTCCAACTGCAGTTATGCTTCTTTTTGGGTAGGTAATAGAAACTCTATCAAGATCTCTATTGTGCTATCCTCTTGCTCTTTTCTTTGTCTCTGCTGAATTCCTACAGTAATACTCACTCGCTTCTACAATGTTTATTTTTAGGTTTAATTAAAAATCCTGTCCAAAGTCAAAACAGATCTGTTTAGAATTAAACAATATTAGAGGATAAGAAAGAAAGGTTGGAGGTGTACTATTCATAATTCTACAGTGCTTTAAAGCTTATCTAACTCAGCATGAATGGTTCAATAAGTGAAACCTTTCTTTTTTATTGTCTCTAAACACAAAATGTGCTCAATATCATCACTGGTTGCCTGACCTGACATCTATTTCACTGGCATTTGCCTGTAGGGGTGTCAGCAGTGGAAAGGAGTTTTCCATTTACATTTCTCTTTGTAACAGACATTAAGCTGACATTGTTTCTGCTTCCTATTTGTTGGTGCTATATCACTGCAAACAAGTAACATTAAACCTGCTCTCTTTTCTTAGAGGAACAAATTGCTAAGCAGTCAGAAGCCTTTTGTTATTTAGCTTTTCAAAGTATTTTGTAAATACGTCAAACTTAAGAAGAAAAAATCATACAGATTTTTGGCACTAGTTAGGCCACAAAGACTGGCTATCAAAGCCAATGCATTGCAATATTTCATTCTGCTATGTGAGCACTGATGAATGGCACTGCTAGCAGAGGATATGATTCATATCACAATATTAATAGCTAGTTGACATCATTCTACATTTAGTTCTTCATTTGCAAAGGCCAAGATTTATCCCTGAAACCTGTCCCAAATTCTCCAACCAAAATTATTTGAGCTCTACCTCCATTTTCCCAGCACTATCTGCAGGACTCTACAGTTGTTACCAAGCAAAATGTGGAGGACTGCACAAGAAGTGGGAAAAGTGAGAAGTATTGCTTCTGCTAATGTCTGATAATAAAATTGCAAAGCAGAAAACAACCTTCACAGGTCCTCTAATTCATTCACTGATGGAATAATCAGCATGCCTATATCATTCTTCTTAAGTGCTTTTCTAACCTGTTCTTGATAGCACCTGATGAGGAAGACTCCATGATCTCTCCAGACCATTTATTGCAGGTATTGCTTTCCTCAGAGTTAGAAAAAAATTATCATCTACCTTGAAATACATGCTACATTTTAAGCTCATTACTTCTTGTCATGGAGAGCAGATTATTCTTTTCCTCTGTAGCAATGCCTGACAGTAATATCTTCACTCTTTCTTTTTTCTTCTAGACTATCTCAGGACTTGCACTTTACATAAGGTCTTATTTTCTAGATCTTTGATCATGCTTATTGCTGTCTCCTTGACAGGAATACAGGTGTACCTGTCTATATTCATTAACTTTCTCTTTTTCACAGTCCCTAATTTATGCAAATCATTTGCACTGTACTCCCTTTCCCAATTTACCTGTAGTTCTTCCCAGGATTTTGTGTCACTTAAAAGTTCATTATACAACCTATGATAGCATCATTTATGAAATAATTAAAGACTAGCATATCCAGGAAAACCCTCCAAACCATTCCCCTCAATGTGTTCTTCTATTTTAAAGTAAACATTGATAACTACTGTCTTAATATGGTATATAAGAAATGAAAATACGTTTCTTTCAGAGCAAGTCAACATTTAGAGGCTTTAATTAGACTACAAATACTACTAAAAGATAATTGTTCTGGAAAATGAAGATTAAGAGATAAGAAAGGTGAACCAGATAGTAGAAAAAAAGGTGGACTAACACAGAATGTACACAGGAAAATAGAATTGTGTGATAATAAACTTGGAACTAGTTCCTTAACAGTGTTTGACAAGTGCCCTCACTTTCCTTTAAATCTTTTCTAAAAATCAATTTGAGCAAACCCCCAAATTTGCTACATCAGTGTTATCTAATTATAACTAGATGATGAAGCTTTCAGATTCCGTTTTGCTTTGATGTTAATTTTTGCCTGGCCCCTATTAGACATGGCATACAGATAAATCATTATATGCAGACCTATCTCCTATCTTTCCTAAGAAACAGTTTCTGATTTCAAATAATACTCTGCATAATTTTATATATATATATAAAATAACTCCTTAAAATAGCTCTTTTTCCTTGCTGTCTGTAAAACATCTAGCACTCCTCTGGTGCTATATACAATGAGGAGGAAAGGAAGGTATTCCCAGATGACAGAACATGTTAATGAAGAAATTCAGCACCTTACATTGCTAAATAATATTAAGGATAGGAAATAACATTTAGGTCTTTTATCTGAACCACTTCATTATTGATTTAGCCCCAGTATCTCCTAATATTAGAGTAGCACTTATTTTGTATAAGACTTTTTCACAAACGATTTTACAGCTGTGAACTTCAAGCATCTTCAAGGAACAGAAAAGGCAAATACCGCGGACTATTTGCAGAAAGGGATTATTTTTAACTGCTGTGGTCTAAAATTATTTGTAGAATGCTTAGCATTAGCTTCTGGTAGTATGTAAAATTTATCAAAATAAGACATGATCTGATTGTCATAGCATGAAGGAGATACTAGATAGACATAATTATCTACTATAATTAGAGATGTCTTGGACATTTCTCTGAAACAATGAAAGGAAAGTCACAAGATACCACCCCCCCTTCAACTAAATGGAAGAGAAATTCTTGTCAATTTATTTGTCACCCATGCTCCACCGATTTGCAGATTGGAATCCCTAATTTTCTGAATATTTATATCCCATACCTACAACTGCATTGATAGCAGACTCTATAATTGTACAGGGCTACGTGTAAATATTGGTTCATACAGAAAATGGTTTCAGATGAGGCACTTAGATCTTTCTCTAATTCTGCACGCATTTTGTAATTACTTTCAAAGTTACCCTTCAGTGTGTAGCAATGAAATAGAAAAGTTTATTTCTGATTTGGTGTGGATGTTGGTGCAAGAAAACAAAAGGTATCATCTCTTACCTCCCTGAAAGCACTGGGTAAACAGCTTCGCCTGTTGCAGCTTGGTTTGTGAATATGAAAATCTTGAAATAGGAGTCCTACTAACAGAAGCTGAGAAAGAGCAACTTCATGCACTGCAATTTCATGGCTATTGCAACATGGAACTGCATGACTGGAGTATTTGGACCAAAGTTGCTCCAAGTAGTGTAGACAGAAATAAGATTTTGAGTCTGTTTCTATAAAATGATGAGTGTTCACAACAAGTAATTAGTTTATTTCATCTACATCATCACTTTCTTAACTGGGTGATGTGCAACACACACTCTGTGTAGTTCTGCAAAGAATTCTATACAATTGTGGTCTTTGGAAGTTATCTTAGTGGATAGCTAGTGGGTGATTTAAGCATATGCTAATGCATTTCCTGTGGTTTTAAGAGATTCTTCAGAATTAGGTTGGTTCCTTACATGGATTGTTTTGTTTAGGATTCTAATTACCCATTAGGTAATGAAGGGGCTTAAATCTTGTGGAGACTGGTAAATTTAGATATTTCTCTTGAAATAGGCACACACTTCTGCCCATATCCTTATGCAAACATACTCAAGAATAGGAAAATCCAGACAGGACTTGGCTTGAATACTGGGTAAAAGCTGAGTGTGACTGAAACATTATCTGTGGATGAGAAGGGGAAGAAGAAGCACATAGAAACAAAGAATATTTCAATCCAGCCTGAACCATGTGTATGACCTTGTAGGGAAGATTAAAAAAACCCCAACCAACCAACTAAAAACCAATAAAAACCAATAAAACAAAACAAACCTGGGAATGGATTTTGGGTCAAGATGCTGACTGACATTTTGGTGCTGTAAACCAAGGGAACTACTCATGACTTTTTGATTCCCCTTCTGCTAAATAGCAGTTGAATCCAAGATACCCGGCTCTGAATTATTCTCTAAAATGGAAAGATCAAGAACATCCCATGATAACTATCTCAGTCTAAGATTAGTTAAAGACTACTTCATAACCGAAATTCACTGGACTTCATTATAAACATCCATTAAAGAATGCACAGTACTTCTGTTATGCAAAGTATAAGGAGAAGAAACTTAAAGAGGACAAACATACGTGGGGAAGGATCACTGCTGGGAACTACAAGCATATGAGTAATAAAAGTGGAGGAAAGGCTCAATATTAGGAATACTTTGACAGTCAGAGAGCAGGCAATCTGCTGAGGTCAGACAAATAATGTCGGCCTAGACTGACAGTAGAGACAAGGATGGCCAAAGCTTGGACTGACAGGTGACGATGAGCTGATACAGCTTAAGAAATCTTATTTGTCCAAGCTTGAGTCTTCTGTCAGTGCATGTGTTCATTTACTCAAGTGAGCCACCAGTGACAGGGGCATTACTGGATGCAATTTAACACAGCTGTACAGCTCACCTTTGACCTTAACAAATGGAAGGAAACTTCAAGTTATAGGGTCTTTTTATATCAAAGGTAACATATATAATCAAGGACTGTTTTTTCTGTAAGCTACTTGATTACATTTCCATACAGATATACAGCTGCCCTGCAAAATTATCTCCGAAGCTGTTCAATTTACTTGCTACAACACATATGTCAAATACTGAATGTTCATGAGCAACAATTGCAAATAAATTGGAGCTAGCAAATTTTTTTGAGTAGCCCAAATTAATTGGCAAATTGGTTTCTACTGAAAAGACAAAAGTTTGTGTTTGAAAGATCAGCTTGGTATTTTACTTTATTCTGCTGAAAACCAGATATTTAACATTACATGAACAGAAAGTCAGCTGAGTCATATCTGCCAGACCACACTGGTTCTATAGGCAGCGCAGTACGAAATGAGTTGATGGGTTGTGGTGTACTTTGGCATTAGTGGTGGCATACAAAACCCATTGTCGCTGTCTCTGTGAAATAGACTTTCAGTGTGTTTTCATCAGAGAGACAGTGAATATAAACCACAATCCAGGAATTGATAGGAAAAATCTACAAACCACATTCTTAGTGCTCACAAGTGTTGTGATGCTAATAGTTGTTTTCCCTTCTATTCCGGTCCAACACAAACAAACTGGTATGTCACAGATGCTTCAAATTAAATGAAGGGATTACAAAATAAAGAACTGGAAAATCAGAACAATATACATATACTTTAATTGTATGAGTTAACAGCTGAACTCCTAGGTGACAGAAGAAATTGTTACCCAAAACCTCATTATAGAGTAAATCAAATCTCAGCACACTTCCTACGTGATACAAGTGATAACTGTATGTGATAACTGTTGTATCACTAATGTCCATGGCATGTGTGAAGTAATGCCACTGATGCTGAAACAGTTTTTATACTTTGCTTTGTTTTGTCAGAAGCACTTTAAGAATGAACATTTTCAATGACAATACTTATGAAAAGCAGAGGTTTCTATACAGGTATTAAAATATACACTTAAAGAAACACCTAACAAAATGCTAACAAATAGCAAAAGATTAACTGAAGCAGGACATGTGTGTAACCTGTCAAAAATAAATCACACAATGCCTTAAAATAAATTTTAAATGGAATATAAAACACTGGAGTAGATGTCTTATAGAATCTTACGTTTACAGTGGATCTTGGAGAATTGAAAATATTGATTTGTGTACTGTCTTCTTTCATATTGCCAAAGCATCTCAGTATTTCTGCTAAAATGACGTACTGTGAGAAGTATAAAGTTTTGCTTACATTGTCATTAGGCTTCAGAGTTAACATCTCAATTATATCACAGCAGCCATTCACAAAGTCACAAAATCCTTAAGCTATTTTATACAAGCTCAGGAGGGTAATGAAATTAAATAAAATATGAATTTTTGCAATGGTAGGTCTTTGCTTTTTAAATTCCCATGTAGCTAGCAAAGTGACTAGTTTTAAAATAAGTGACCAAATGTAACATCACTGTACATGTTGCTTTTATTCTGGAAAAGTGCAGTGCTTTGATTTTTCAACTCATAGTATTTTTAGGAAGGAAATTCTAACAAAGCAGAACATTTAACTAGATCATTTTGTGTCAGATGTTTCCACATTCTGAATATTCATGCAGTTCTGGTATCTCATCTTAAAAACATTATTGTAAAGCCAAAGATGATATAGGGGAGGATAACAAGAATAAATCAGGTAGGAAAGAGCTACCATACAAGGAATGACTAAATAAAACCATTCAATTTGGAAAAGAGACAGCTGGGATGGGCTATGTCCTAGATGTCTACAAATCATAAAAGGAAAGCAGAAAAAGAAGGCAGCAGCACAGGAACTAGAGGGCTCTCACGGACATTGTCAGGAAACAGTACTACTGACAAGAAAGACAAGCACTTTCTTGTGTGGTACATACTAATCTGTGGAACTCATTGCCCTAGGTTCCTAGGTTCACAGAAATATATGTGAGCTAAAAATGGGATTAGAGAAATTTACTGAGGATAGCTCCCTCAGTAGCTCTTAAACATTATAGTGCAGATACAACTTCTGCTAAAACGTCTCTTAACAATTCCATAACAATTAACCTCTGGAAGCTGCCCAGATGTAGAAGGGAAATGATCTCTCCACGTAGGTCCTGATCTAATGCACCTTTCAAAGCATTTCCATAGCCACAGAGTCAGCCTAATCAGTATGGCATTTCTTTGGTTCCATGGCACATGAAGTGAGAGGATTACCCATTTTGTCATGTAAAGCTGGTGGCCTGCTAGTAATTCATATTTACTCTACAGAGTACTTGGAAATTTAGCAACTTCATCATCTCTTCATGATTTTCAAACAATAAATTTATACAGGTTTTTTTCTAACAGTCATATAATTAGAACTGTAATGACTTCAGCTGTATTTCAGTCTACAGTTTTGCTGAGTATTTCCTAGCTGAAAATAAAAGAAGATCTATAAATAAATCTCTAATTTTTAACAGATGTAAATATTATTTAAAATATACTTCAGATGCAAAAGAAAATAGGACAGATTAAATACAAGGTGTAGACCTGTTTTGCTGGAGAAAGGCATTTTCACATAGTTATCCTTCTGACCAGAAGGGTTTTTAAAAATGCCCATTTACAATATGCCTGTATGTAAAATTAACACATCATCATCATCTTGAAAAGTCAGTGGGCATACTGACTTTCTTTAACATGTTCTTTTTGACATGACACTTAAACTAGGATAGTATCATATAGGGTTTCTGCTTTCACCATAATAAAATCCTTAATGAATTCAAAGGGTGTCTCAGTTGGTTTAACTGTCATTTTAGTGCCTTTTTTTTGGTGATACTTGCATCTTCTGTAACTTATTTTTCCCAAATGTATTCATATTCTTGCAGTCTCATTGCAATACTTCCACTTGTATCATGCAGAAGCAGAAATGTTCCATGTCAGCTTGTTAACAGCCTTCATATCTGGAGGCTATTGTCATATACATGTTCCTAAAATACTCGAGAGTTTGTTGCTTAGCTAAGGATAGAAAAATAACTGGTATAATGTTTTTCTTTTCTTCAAAGAAAACTGACCATCCAAGTGAACAGCAGGGTTGAAGCCAAAATATGATTTAAATGTCCTGATTCCATCCTTTCCTCATTTCATGTTAAGACTGTAAAACATACAGGGTTCCTCAGGGCAAGAGCCATGTCTCTGTTTATTCTGTAAAATGCTTAGTATAGGGGGAACTTAAAAAAAAATTCCAAGCTACAATTCTTCTCAAGCATTTCCTTCACTGTGTTTATACTAACATTTTAAAACTATTTAACTGTATTGCTCTTGGAGATTTTCAGTAATTCACATAGCAAAGAAACGGATGCACACAAATGCAGTGAGAGCCTGGGACAGAGAGGCACTTGAACCTGTGCAAAAAAAAGTGTCTTGAATTTTCAGAAGCCTGACTTTTCTCAGTATGGTTAGACAACCATACAACATTAATGCAGAAACAGCTTTAGGCATTAAGCAACTGAAAACACATGCTTAGGATGGCAAATAACAAAAGACTGTAAAATCAGGTCCAGGTCCTACGGGATGCTGACAGGGAGCACTGCTGTGTAGCAGGAGCCTGCCTTAGGCAGTTGTGACCGAAAGCCACGCTCAGTTGATCCTGGGTAAGGTCTGCAAAACTGCAAATCTCCTTCTCTGTCTGAGTCCTTAGAGCAGCAAAATCTACTTTTGCATGTACTGCTGGGATGTGTTGTCCTCAATTTGCATAAGAAACAAATGATGTTATAGACCTGCATATTCACACTTTCCCTTGCCATCAATCTTGCATAAACTTGTGGAACTCGTATAATGTGGAACACGGTGAATTCCTTAAGAATCACTTGTCTTCTGGAACTGGAATGATTCATCTCCTAACTCTGACATAACCTTCTTTAACAACCTCGGTTGACTTTTTCTGTATCGATTTTATTCACACAAACAGCTGTTATTTCTGCTCATCCACAAAAAAAGGGGACTCAACAGTCTTGAGAAAACCTTTTCATGTGTAACATGTACAGTCCAAGATTAAAAAGACAAAAAGAATTGGAAAAACATCCAGAACTTTTGGTGCTTATCTTGCATAAATCACTCGATTTCTGTATCACTGAATTCAAATTGCTTTTGTTACTTTGAGCTGCACTGGGATGTCTATAGATATAGATGATAAAGCATCAGGCGGGGAATGATAGGTCATGGAAATTCTACAGCTGTAGGCATTGGAAATACTAACTACCCAATTCAGTTCTTACAGGAGGCAACAGAATTTTTTCTTTTATAGTGACCACAAGTGGAAAACAAGTATCACAAAGCTATCATAGCTACATCATAGCTATTGCTTCCTATCCTTCAGTAAGAGAAAAACAGCTGGAAAGTGCCGACACGTTAACAGAGACCCTGGTGACTTGTAAACCCTTAACATAAGTCACCTTTTTAAAAATATGATAGTAAACTTTAGACAATATACAACAGGGAAGAACAAGAGAAACTCCCTTGACACGTGAGTGACTGTGCCAGCTGCCTTCTATTCTCCAAGCAGCACATGCGAATCAGAGACCCCTCCCTGCTCTCTATAGGTAGGATGTACAATGTCTTACATTTCCTAATTGACCACACAGTTCTCACAGTTTCAGTGAATTGTTTGACATAAAAGCATATTTTAAACAGGGCAAGATCATTTATAGTGAAGCAGAAGAATCTTTCATCGATTTTTTGGAAAACACGGTGTCAGTTTTAGAACACCAGCAGACGAAGAAGCTTTTTGCGTGCACGCGTCTGTCTTTCTCTGCTTTTTATCTGCTTTCAAAGGTAACAAGACTCACATTACAGGAATTTGTAAGAATCTTTAAAAATAACTGTCAAATATGTGAGTTCTTTCTATATTTGGGTACAATGCTCGAGGGCAAGTTTTACAAGTTTCATAGACTTGACCCATCCTGTCAACACCGTTTGTTGCCTACTGTTTCAGAGCTATGCAAGCATGGTATGGAAACTACTGCATCTGCTTCCTTAAACCTTGTGGTAGCACACAGTGATTATATCATTCAGGCAGAAGAAATGAAGAATCCAGTAGCATTTGATTTTTTTTTTTAATCATTTTGAAGTGAATAAAAGGAAAAAGAGATCAAAAAGGTTTCAATTACACACTTTGTGAAAAACAAAAAACCTAAGCAATAATATTAATTTGAAGGCCTGCTTTTAATGCTTGTGTTGTTCACATCTGAAGTGGAAAAATCTTACATGCATAGGATTTTTGCCTGTAGCAACTGATTTTTGCAATTTTTTACTTGAAATAGTTCTTAGAAACAGAATATAGATAGCAATAAAATTTGAGAGGTATTTTAAGCAAAAAGGTTTAAGTGCCATAACAGTATATCCACAGTCCCTAGGAAAATAAGTCATGTGCCATTGTTGTAAAAGAACCTTGCTTCTTCTTAGTTAGCATATGGGCATCTCCTACTTCCTAGTTCTATAAATATCTTAAAAAGCAGAGAAGTACTTTTAACTTCAATTCAGTAAGAACTGAGGTATAAGATCTTCTTCAAGATTGTATTGGGTTTATGTGGCAAGGTTTTGGTAGCAGGGGTGCAGGGGGGCTGCAGGGGTGGCTTTTGTGAGAAGACACCAGAAGCTGCCCCTGTGTCAGACAGAGCCAGTTCCCCCTTTTGCGTCCCCAAAGCTGAGCTCATCAGCAATGCTGGTGGCACTTCTGTGATGACATATTTAAGAAAGGGTAAAAAATGCTGCACAGCAGCTGTGAGAGAGCAGAGTGAGAAGAATGTGAAAGAAACAGCCCTGCAAACACCAAGGTCAGTAAAGAAGGAGGAGGTGCTCCAGGTGCGGAGCAGAGATTCCCCTGCAGCCTGTGGAGAAGACCATGGTGACACAAGTTGTCCCCCTGCAGCCCATGGAGGTTAACGGTGGAGCAGATATCCACCTGCAGCCCATGGAGGATATCACACTGCAGCAGGTGGACATGCCCTGAATGAAGCTGCAGCCTGTGGAGAGTCCACACCGGAGCAGGCTTCTGGCACAAACTGCAGCCCATGGAGAGGAACCCACACAGGAGGAGGTTTTCTGGCAGTAACTGTGGTCCATTCTTGATGGACTGTACCCCATGGAAAGGACCCATGCTGGAACGGTTCTTGAAGAAGGATCCATATTGGAGTAGTTCATGAAGGACTGTATACTGTGGGAGGGACCCCACGACGGAGCAGGGGAAGAGCGTGAGAAGGAAGGAGAGGCAGAGACAAAGTGTTATGAACTGACTGCAGCCCCCGTTCCCCATCCCCCTGCGCCGTTCGGGGCAGGAGGAGGTAGAAGAGTCATGAATGAAGGAGTGAAGTTGAGCCTAGGAAGAAGGAGGGGGGTAAAGTGTTTTTAGTTTTGTCTTTGTTTCTCACTATCCTACTATATTTTTAAATGGCAATAAATTAAATTAATTTTCCCCAAGTCGAGTTTGTTTTGCCTGTGATGGTAATTGGTAATTGATCTCCCTGTCTTTATCATGACCCACGAGCTTTTACATCTTATTTTCTCCCCCTGTCCTGTTGAGGGGGAGTGAGAGAGTGGCTTGGTGGGTGTCTGGCATCCAGCCAAGGTTAACCCACCACAAAGACAGAAAATTTAACTTAGTTTTCCCAAATTAGAGTTTGGTGCTGCAAAAACTGGTCCTACTTCCATTTTTGTTTAGGTTAATTCATCCCTCATCTGTCTCCCATTTGTTACCACCACTTGCATTTATTTAGTCTAAATAGACTATGCCCAGACCATGGATTTATTCCATTTATCCCATGCCTTTTCTGCTGTAGCCTCAGAGAAGAGAGAGAATGACTATTAAAGCAGCACATTACACTGACAGCCAAATAAATACTTGTCATTGTAACAGTGCATAGCTAGCAACAGCCTTTGCACTGCTGTTCCCTTTGACTCAGTCACCATTTTATCCACACTGCTCATGAAAAAGGTCTAAAAAATGGTGTCTAGACTCAGCCATGAGAAAGATTTAACAGCATGCCTGAGAGGAACAGTTTCTGCTTAACAAGAGTCTTCTCTGTCAATGATTTGTCATTCTCAGTAGGCTGCTGCAAAAAAATCAAGCAAGGAATTACAAAACCTGTGTATTTAGGAAATCACCTTTACTTTTGAGCTCAGGAATGTTTGGAAGATGATAACATTAAAAAGATCCCAAGATGAGCAGCAGCAATGATAAGCTGCTGCAAAGACCAACACAAGTGTTGACAAACCTCACATTCCTATCAGAAGTCTTGCAATAGTCTTTAAGACAGACTCTGCAATAGAGTGATCAAATAAGTATCCTAGTTTTCTTTTTAAGATCCAGAGTAATTATCTAGTTCAAAAGAAGAAAGGAAAAAATGCTATTTTATTTTTCAAAATCAATATAATTTTAAATTGATATTGTATTTTTTTAATATTGTTATAGACAGTACTGGATCTTGGATGAGGAAATGGTGAAAAAATAAATTATTTGATTTGACAAGACACTGAAGAAAATTCAGATCAGCATATAACTTGAAGGCCATTGTTTATAAGAAAAGAATAGCTCATAAGCTGGATGCAGTCAATGACACCTAGTCCAAATATCTTAAGGAAAAAAACCCAACAACAGTGGTATCTGTGAGTTCTAACAAAAGTGGAAAGCTGCTTTCCTGGCACAAATTTAACTTGATACATTTTTTCCCCCCCTATGCTTCATACCCCATCTGGTCACTGCATAACCATCCTGTTTCTATTTTCTTTATTTCTGTGTTTTGTACAAAGCATCCTTAAAATCAGCTACTATTGAATGAGCTCTTAGTTTTTTCCTCAATATAGTAATTGCCTTTGTCCTACCTCCTTAATTTATGTTTCAGTTAATCTGTTCTGAGTACTCACATTCCTTCTAGTCCCATGTATTTACCATTCTGGGCTTGTTTATAAGAAGAATAGCTCGTAAGCTGGATGCAGTCAATGACACCTAGTCCAAATATCTTAAGGAAAAAAACCCAACAACAGTGGTATCTGTGAGTTCTAACAAAAGTGGAAAGCTGCTTTCCTGGCACAAATTTAACTTGATACATTTTTTCCCCCCCTATGCTTCATACCCCATCTGGTCACTGCATAACCATCCTGTTTCTATTTTCTTTATTTCTGTGTTTTGTACAAAGCATCCTTAAAATCAGCTACTATTGAATGAGCTCTTAGTTTTTTCCTCAATATAGTAATTGCCTTTGTCCTACCTCCTTAATTTATGTTTCAGTTAATCTGTTCTGAGTACTCACATTCCTTCTAGTCCCATGTATTTACCATTCTGGGCTTTGGCATCTAACTGTAACCACAATCATGTTTATTGTTACTGACTATAAGAAAAAGTGATTGACAACCATGGAATCAAGCCAGCAAGGGGAAGGAGTTCCAAACTGCTAACTGGGACACAGCACGTAAGAAAGCTGACCTCTCACACTGACAGTATGCAACACTGAAAAAAGTATTTTCTACAATTATACTTTTCTCTGCTAGGAAGAACGCTAAATATAAGTAGGGAGTGATGAGGATAGCTCATCACAGGAGGGCCTGATGCCCTCCTGTCATTTGTGTATACAGGAGATACTTACCATTTCAGCTCTTACTCCAGCAATTTGAAAACTCAATGCCTTTATGTAAAATTGTTTTTAAAGTACAACCCGACTAGTTCCATGTTTCTCCAAATTGTACAGTGCTTCTGTACAGGTAGTGCAGAAGGTTTTCTTTATATTCCTACCGTTTTTGTACAAAACCCACAAAGTACAATTTGAAGAAACTGGTTAATTCCAAAGCTAAATATTTTTTGAAAGCCAAATAAATCCTTCAGTGATGGATCAGCAACAAGAATTTAGAAGTTAAATCTTGACTAGTTATCATAAGGAAAACAATTTAATGTTTATTCCTAACACAAACATTACCAAGGTCCTCACTGAAGGGCAAATAGATAAGGTTCTTCCTGCAGCCTGCCAATGCTATTCTGAAAACAGAAGTGTATGACACATTCTATAGTGTATTTCAGTTACTGCTATTGCAGAGTGACTAGGTGAGCAGCAATTCTGTAGAAAACAATCTAAGGATTATACTGGTTCAGAAGTGTTGACAATATCATGCTGCTGCAAAGACCGGTAATCACAGTAGGAAGTATATACATAAATATTATGTTACATGTATGAAGTAATGATTTGAACCCTCTCTACCCTTGTAAAGCTGCCCTTTCCAAGAGTCCTGTCTAGTTTTGCACAACAGATTTTAAGAAGGAAGCAGACATGTGGAGAAAACAATGGTCAGTGAAAAAAATCAGAGATACAGTAGCTGAATTCTGTGATGAGAGAAATGGAATATGAGCCTATCACAGATTGTAAGGAGACTGTACATAAACTAACAGTAAAATAACAAGGGAGACTATGTCAGTGCTAGATGTTCCAATGGTAAGGATAGTGAGCACTAGCATAATCTGCTTGGAGTCCATGAGAGATTTTAAAGAACAAGTCAAAAAATGTCTGTCAAGGGTGATATAGTCCCTGCCTTCTGACAGTGAGGAGAGACAATGACTTCCAAGGTGTTTGCCATCTTTTTTCTATGACTTCTCTAATTTTCATAGAATGAGTTGCTAATTTATTAATGCATTCATTTATTAACTTATTTACCACACTGGTTTCCTCTATATTCTAAAGAATATAATGGGTCACTGCAGCACTGCCTACTTTGTTCCCAATGGCTGGAAATGCACGCTAGTATTTCTCTCTCTTAGATATAAAATCCAGTCTTGAAGAAGAGCTGATCTGGTTCTACTTCAAGCTCTGCCTCTAATTTGCAAAATTAGCAAGTGATGTGTTAACAAGCCACTTTTAACTGAGACTTAGACTTCTTTAGTCTCTACTCATTCTGCACTAATGCTCCCTTTTTCATTTGCACATCTTGACGATTCAGTGCCTAAATGTGTTACCATTTCTTCAGCCAAAGTGGTTTCTCATGCCAGACAAGTGTTGGTATATTAATACTCTACTTCTGATAGATGTTAAGCCACACTCTGCTGAACTTCCCAAATGATTTGGTGAAGCAACTGAATTGCAGCTTCAATTCAAAAAATGTAGTCAGCTTCTAAGAATGCCCAGGAGAGAATAAATCTATTACCAATAGACTGACTGCAATTAAAATTATTTGATATATCCCTCTGCACTTTTGACCAAATAGTTCAGGGTTTCAGGAGAATATCAGTAGTACTAAAAAAGTTTGACCACCTCAACCCAGTCTGCCTCCTCAGGCCATTGATCCTTTCAATATCGGCAAGCCTGTCTATTAGTGTGAGATATTAATGTTCTGTCAGCTATCACATTCATGAACAAAACTGCTGGAATAATGAGGAAAGAAGTCCAAAACTGGATTTTCTATGAAGCTGGATAGCTCAATGTTTTAGTACTTCATAGAGATTTTACAGGTCAAGATTAGCCAGCAGACTGAGGTGGGTGCAGTTATAGTGGATATCTGCTATAGACCTCCTGATCAGGAAAAATGAACAAAGAAAAAGATAAATGCCTTTTAAAAAGTTCTCCAGCTCAGGATTTGTTTGTGAGTCATCAAAATATTGACTGTTTCTCCTGGCAGTTCCCACCGGAGGTGTAGTCAGTAGTCCAGCTGGATCAAAAGTTAAATTTAGCCAATTTAATTTTTAAGCAGTCAGCATGGGTATATGAAGGGGAAATCATGCTTAACCAACTTCTACAATAACGTGACTAGGTTGCTGGATGAGGGGAGAGTGGTGGATGTTTGACAGATCTTTTGCACATAAAGCATCAAATTTCAAGGAATTTTCTCTGTTCATTAAGCATCTTATTGCGTCTTAGCAGAAAATAAGGTTTCCCACTCATGTATTCTTCTCTGCAAGCTCCAACCATGGGAGAATTTTTCAGGAAATATGCTTAAAAAGTTAGATTGAACTGATATGATATCACTATTTGATATGAAGGTAGAATAGAATCTGACAAAGATGGTATGGGAAAAGGAGATTTTTGCTTTGGGTTTTACTCCAGACATGAAATAGAAAAATACTGTGAATAAAATACAAATATTGAGTCCCAAGCAGGTAAAACACAATAAATGAACGGGGGAAAGAGGTGTTCTACATCAGATTGCTTTCTAAATACACAAAATCTCTTCAATTTGATCAAGCCAATAATCGTGTGTTAAAGTCACAGTGTTTCTAATTCATATCAGCAACCATTTGCCAGTGCCTACAACAGTGTAGAAAGTTAATGATCCATAGACTGTTGGAGTATCTCAAATATGTCCATTGAGATCTTACTTTTTAAAAGAAAAATCTGCATTATATCTTCTCAAAACATTAGTTGCAGGAAAAACATAAATTATCTCTTCTGTGTTATACTCAGTTGGTCTTTTGGATCTCAGCTGGAGCACTTAAGTTTTGTATCAATCTGATTGGAAAACCTGTGGCAAATGTGCAAAGCAATAATTTTAGGTAGAGCAGAAGCTACAGTTTCAATTTTCTTGATTTAAAAGATACTGATATTATCAATACAAGATCAGATGTGTTAAAAAAGTGTTGATGATAAAATATTTCTTGAAACAAAAATGGTTTTAAAAAGCTGATTCATATTTCATTGTTTATATCACGCCAGAATGAGTAAAGCAGATGTTCAGTGAGATGAAATTGGCCAAATACACTGTCTATACTCTGTTTCAATTTTGGACAAGTTTGTAAGACTACTGAAATTTGATTCAAAATTAAGCAGGAAGTTTAAACACATTAAAAATCTCCCTACTTTAAATTTATTCCTGGTTCAAGTGAAATGGGAAGCATTTCAATTTATAATGGATTTTGTGAGCAATGGCCCACATCTTCATTTATTTTTTAACATTATTCAGAATTTTAGTGGTTACATTTCTTGACAGAGTTCTTTTAAAGATTCATGTATTTTAGTGCACTGAGAATTCTGCAGCTAAATCAGTGTCCTGCCTTGAATACTCAAAAATTAGTAAATGGGTTATATATTACAAGAATGTATTGGTAATTTTTAGAGAGGAGCTGGTACAGCAATCTGTATTTCTGTGCTATGTGATGTCCTTCTAGGTAACATGACTCTGCCTCTGCTAATATATTCAAATCCATACAAGTAGCCAATGCCGCTGCCGTCAGAGATCTTTTCAGTAGTTTACATGAAATAAACTGGTTCCTCAGGCATTCTCATAAAAAATTGCTACCAAAAGTGACATCCTTATGAATGTGCACCACTACTACTTAGAGCAGATCCCTGGAGGCTGAAAGTTGAGACAAATGGTGATGCAGTTCAAATGAAGCCTTCAGTAATTCTGCCTGTTCTGTGCTGTTCAGCAAAGGAGTGCTTAGAGCTCAGAGTCTTTAAGGTCATTGGTTTGGCACCTTTAAGGCAGAAGCGAAAAGAGTCATCCTATGTACATAAGAAGTCGCAATTGTTATGTTCTGTAGGTATGGTAAATGTTCTCTGTACCCTTCAGAATTTTAAAATCTTTATAAAATATATATTAAAAATTTTGCTTGCATTATTTCAAGTAAGGAGGAGTTCAATATCACCTGATGTACACAAAGTTATTTGATAGCATCTCGGCGTCTTTGAGGCTTATTGGGTGTCCAAGAACATATACATACATGATGTTCTACCATCCCCTGATGCACTTTAATATGCTCTTATTGAAAGCATCATCTTATTTTAGGATGCAATAGCTGTAGAATTATGTTTGGTTCTGTCTGGCAGAGACTTTGCTTCCTTGGTAAGAGCTTTTGCATAATAAAAAATGCCAGGCATTACAGACTGTGCTTTGAAAGCAGATAATTATTTGATCTCATTTGCAGTGTTTTTTGCAAAAGACTGATAAAAATTTAGCTCAAGTGCCACATGATGTTATTGACTTGCCTTCCAAGAGATAATGTCCATAACTTTTTTATTTTATGTTATTTAAATGGACTCAGAATTATGGCTTCAGGCAGGCATTGTGTAGACAAAGAGTTAGGCATATGTTTCTCAAGCACACTAGCAATGAATTCTCACATAGTCCAGTAGAACCCCCTGCCTGTAAATGTATTGCAAAAGTCATCTTACTGCATCTCAACTACAACCTGCAATCTTATCTGTTATTTCTGGTTCTGCATTCCCTCTGCAGCTTGACTACTGCTCTTCAGACTTAATTGTCAGCATGCCTTGACATATCACAGCCATTTCTGAGAGCAGGCTGGTCATTCCCTTGACCAGTAGTGGTAACAGATAACAGGGGAGTAAAAGAATGGATCAAAGGTAATTTTCAGTAAAAGAAAGGAAGGGACTGCCAGCATTTCACTGACTAGTTGTGGAGGTAGTGGTTATAAGACCTTCAGGCTTGGCCTTAGGAAATATCATACCACAGAAGCATCTATGACACAATGAGCAGAAATTATCTAAGCATCTCCATTGTCACACTAAAGTATAAAAGAAAGACTGTGTGTGCATGCACAGGAGGGAGTAAACTGGCAGGACTTACACTCGTGGAGCAAAGAAGAAAGCCAACTCTTATAAAGCAAAAGAAGAGTAGTGTTGTTTGCTTCCAAGCAAATCTGTTGGAGGCATGAGCGAAGACGTATCTATCATTTAGAGTGATATTTGTCTACTCCTTCTTTGAGTACTAAATTAATCCTTATGTGGTTGATGCTGCTCTGCCTGGGATGCAAGCTTACAGTGAAATAAAGAATCACTGACTACCTAGCCACTGCTGCTCAGTAAAGATCATGTGCCCTTTTCTTTACTACATGTATTTTACTACATGTATACTTACTAATGTAGGGCTATTAGAAAAACCAGGAGTAAACCTACAATAAGTTTTCTCTGCAGTTTGAATTTTACACGTTTGTTTCTCTCCTTGTCTGAAATTATGATGCAACATTGTTGTGTTATTTAAGCCACTAAGTAACAGTCAGATTACAAACTAGAAATGGCTAAATTTCCATGAGAACTAATATCAGTTATTCACACCATGTGGTTTCCTAACATTATCTTCTGGGGCTTTAGCAGACACTACATACAAAGATTAGTAGCAGCCTAATCTAGTAACAAGGTTACAAAGAAAGCCTGTTTGTGAACAGTTTCTTTCAAAACTGTTTTTACTCCTTGATTAACACTTATTCACATAAACACTGCAGCAGTATTGCTCATGTAAATAGAGTATCGTACAAGGTTTGTAATGTGTCTAGAATAGCAATTCAGGCTGTTGGATTTCTGATCAGCAGTTTAAGAAGCTTCATATAAAACTTGGGATTTTTTTCATTCTAGTGGCAGATTAAATCAGAGTGGAGTTATAATCTCTCTAAATTATTTCCCAAACTGGAAATCTTAGTGTGTCCCATAATCTTAAAAAAAAAAAAAAAAAAAAGATTAAAACATCACCAAAAAAATAATGCATCTCTAAGTCTATTGCCAAGCAACAGTCTGCTCTGTAATTGCCCTCTGCCATTTTTGCAGTTGCTGCAGACCAAATTAAAAGTAGCTGGCCACAAAGGGCAAATCACAGGGAGACTTGGTGCCATTAGTAATCGGAGGTGATGATTAGTGAGAATGGCAGAGGAGACATTAAACTGTGCTAAGTCATTAAGGAGAGACATACAGACACTGAAATATGGGCAACGTGGGAAAGAAAAAACAAGCAAAGCCCAAATGGTACTAAAAATATTTTCAGCTATAACATCTGCATGTGAAGACCACCTAATGAGTAAAAACCTGGCAGGTAAGTAATCAGTACATTGGAATTCTTCTCATAATTTCAAGTGTTTTCTTCTCCCATCCTCATTATTTTCAAAAATGTTTTCTTTTTACCTGCTTCATTTACTTACTTCCTTTCTTTTGACTTCTGAACTGGTGGGAAGTGTGAGATTGACAGATACAGTGACTGAAGTCCATATTAGTCTTTCCAATAGGCACAGCATGGGCAGCAACTGAAGAAGATTTCTCCTTGCTACTGCCTGCCAGTCTGTTCCATCTGTGTTGCAGACAAATCAAATCTCTTAGAAAGTGACAAAGTTTCACTCCATTGGTCTAGCTAATCCTTTCAACCACAGCTAAGGAAGGCAGAGTATTTACTGTAAATATGGTAATAACTAGCATTTTCTGGATTCAGTTAGAATAAAAACTATCTATCAAGAGAGATATCAAGGTGATAGAAGCGGTCAATGCAGAATGAGACTAAACGTATGCAGGCAACTGCCATCCCTCTAAATTAAAAAGTGATTTTCAGCCTTGTCATGAAGGTAGTGGAAAACATGTTGTGTGCTTTTGGAGCATGGCAAGATATTCTAAGATGAGCAATCCTTATTAATATTGGTAGACTGTTCATCCCGTAATGTTTTGGTGCAGATTGGTGAATGTGAACTATATACAAATTAAGATCCCTTTGTTTTTTGATTTTTTTTTTTTAATCTTACAGAAGATCCACATTAGTGGCTATTACCTGAACACATTAAAAGACAGTACAACAATAGCAGTTTATGTGATTATATCAAACTCTAGCCGTCATCTGTGATATACACAAACTACAGTAGCATGAACAATTCCAGAGAATCTCTTTGCGCTCTTCTGGGCAGAATACCCAGATTTATAGATTTAATTAATAAAAAATAACACTGTAAAATCATTCACAGTATAAGCATGGTGCTCATCTAAATTACAGATAGCTGGGAAGACTTTGTGAGTCACAAAATCAACACATTCACAACACATAGATCTCTTCTTGCCTTCTTCTTGGACCTTAAAGACTGTGAAATACACAATTTCTTGAGAAGATATCCATAGCTGATAGTTTATAAGTCATGAAGATAAACATCAAGAAGACAAACTATACTAGAAGATTTAGAGAAATGTATTTTTCCATGGCTAGGCCTTTAGAAGATGTGCAAACAAGAAAGGAATCCTGATATATGATACCTCAGGGATGAACTCTGTATTAGCAATTTCCTAGGAGAAACGGCCTCATCCACTGGAATCTTGATTTCATGATAGTTTTTAAGTCATGAAGATAAACATCAAGAAGACAAACTATACTAGAAGATTTAGAGAAATGTATTTTTCCATGGCTAGGCCTTTAGAAGATGTGCAAACAAGAAAGGAATCCTGATATATGATACCTCAGGGATGAACTCTGTATTAGCAATTTCCTAGGAGAAACGGCCTCATCCACTGGAATCTTGATTTCAAAAACATGTCATACTCAGTGGGTGGACAGAGATATTCTGTTCTGGCTTGTTTTACACATTATCTCCTCTTCTCCCTTCCCTTCCCTTCCCTACCCTTCCCTTCCCTTCCCCTCCCTTCCCTTCCCTTCCATTCCCTTTCCTTCCCATCCCTTCCCTTCCCTTCCATTCCCCTCCCCTCCCTTCCCTTCCCTTCCATTCCCTTTCCTTCCCATCCCTTCCCTTCCCTTCCATTCCCCTCCCCTCCCTTCCCTTCCCTTCCCTTCCATTCCCTTTCCTTCCCATCCCTTCCCTTCCCTTCCCCTCCCCTCCCTTCCCTTCCCTTCCCTCCCCTCCCCTTCCCTTCCCTTCCCTCCCCTCCCCTCCCCTCTCCTCTCCTCTCCTCTTCTCTCCATTTGCTTTGGTTCTTTTCATTCCCTTAACAAAAAGTCAATTTTTTTTCCTTCGACCTGATATTGAGCTCCCTCTCCCACACACACCAACCTTTGCAATAAGCAATGTAGACACACTGAAATATGTCCAAACAAGCCTCTTCCCAAGTGACGTAGAAAGCTCAAAACACCACCTGCCATTCTAGGTAAAATTATTAGATGCAAGCTATATGCATCATTTAAAATCATTAGCATAAAATCAATAGGTCTAGGAAATAATTACAGTTTTCACCATGACCTTGTCCCTCATGGTACTTCATCCTCAAGGGTCATTTAATTAAGGCATAGGAAGGATAGTTTTGCTTAGTGATTCTGCATGAAATTTAACTAGATATTGAAGGACTCCCTCTCCTCCATTCTGAAAAGCCCTTTACTTCCTTTTCCTTGATTCCAGCTAAAGGCTCTTAGAAACCTGACAGTGTGATTGTGATTACAAATAGCTTCAACTGTGGTAAGTAATATTTAGGAAACCTTTCTAATTATAACAGTTGTGAAGCACTAGAATGAAGAGCTTACGAGAAGGATTAGAAAGGATGTGAAATTTCCTTTGCTAGCTACCTTTAAGAATAAATTTGACTGTTGTTTATATCCCACCATGGGATAGTGCGGGTTTATTACTTTACACTGTTCAAGATGGGTGAACTTAATGACATCCTGAAGTCTCTTCCAGTGCTATCTTTGAACAATTTATCTTTAATAAATAAACAGCTTTCTGTAATCACCTAATCCAACTCTACTTTAGTTCTCTCACTATGATCCCAGCGTGCGTCCAAAATGTATGAAAATCAAATGCTGTTCTTTTTTAACTGCCAGATTTATAAACTTCCCTTATGACAGAAAACACAGGCTTTTTCCTTTATTCCTGGACACCAGCACCATCAATAAAACCTCTGAATTTGGATCTTAGCTGAGACTTGATGATCGTTTATTTACTGTTTGAATTCAAAAGTTCTTACTGACATGGCTTTCTAAGGCCCTCTACTCAGAACAGATGGGCTATAACTAAGGTTTAATACATAGGACTAAAATCTGCATGTCTATTTTTATTCCTAAAACTAGGACAGACTCATTTTGTGTCCTTAAGAAAGTGACTTAAGCTTTCTCAATTCCTCAGTTTCCCCAGAAAATATAATTGTCTGTTTCTATTTCATGGAAGTAATAGAGCACACTGTTGACAGAAAGAACAGAACTTTTTCAGGAGTATCTGAGCTCTCACAGAGGATTTGTTCTTACCAGATTTCTAGCATAAGTCTGTCAATGTAAGACACTTGAAAAGTTTAAGGAACTCAAGAGCTTTCCCAAAGTATAGCTACTATGAGACGTCTAGAACTTTAGAACAAAATGGCCAGGATTGATACAAATTTCAAGAGGAAATGTTTGCACGTCATTGGAAATTTAGAATTATAAAAATGGAATGAAATTTTGAACAGGAAAATGTAGGCAATATTGGACTCAAAAGAAGGAGCATTTAAAGACCATGGCTGTCTCTCTACATCTGCACTTGTTGAATCAGCTGAGGTGGGATGAAGCAGCTTGAGCTGGGAGAAGTTAGGGACATAATAACTATTCCATTACTGCTACACCATAGCATTTTTACAGGTCCATCATCTAAGAGTTGGCCACTGATGGATAAAACTGACCAAGACTTGCTCAAGGGAGTAGTCTTAGAAAGGAGGAAGAGAAGAACCCTTCAGTGTTGGTGTATAGAGGCCAAAAAAAAAAAAAAAGGAAAAAAGGAAAAAAATCACATAGATCAATTTTGGTTCTTATGGTTCTACTGAGATGAAAGCCCTGGAGGCAGAGCACTGCTGTGTTCCCCAGAGCATAAGTCTGTGAGTGCAGTAGACAATGACCGCAGAAATGTTTTCCAGAAAAATTTCTCATTCTTCTTTTAACAGACCTTTGGGTCTTTCTATCAATGCGGTCTGATTCCACAAGCTCTCAGAGGGAAGAAGTAGAAGTTGGGCTGGAAAATATGAGGTTTAAATTAGGGCAACATAATAAAAAAGATGCAATTGTGTACTGGATTTCAATTTCCAGCAGCTATGATGCCATTGTTGTAGAGATCATCCAAAATTGTTTAGCAGCATTTAAATTAAAACCTAGTCCTAAATGACAAGTACAGTATAAGGCTGGCTACTAGCTCTTCTAATTTAATGCAGACTGTCACCAGGGAGGCTGATTTCCCTGCCCTGCTCTGTCTTTGCAATGAGGCTTAAAAAATACTGACAGCGATTACACAGAAATAAGATTTTAAACAGGCCCAATTCAATCCTCAGAATGGATACGATGCTTAATAAATATGCTGATTCTGAAATAGGGCCTGTCTCAGGTGAAAGCTGTGACACTCTAGATAATTTCAATACTGTGACATGAGAGATTCTTGTCTAAAATTCTCTCCCTTGCCTGTACGCAAAATGTAGCCTTTACATTCTGGTTCATGAGAGCTACAATATGAGCTGATATGTCCTCTGCTGGGAGCTGCAGTCTCTTTATGCTAGCTGTGGATTCCTCCATTTCCAGGAAATTCACAATCGGCCAATTACCTTTCCAGATACTTTTTACCCCCTGAGACACTGATCTCATACAGGATCTAGGGAAACCTTCATGGGAAAGAGGGAAGGTGCTTCAATTTTCTTGACTGTGATTTTTTTAATACTCAGCTGTTATACCTATTTTGTTACTAGTCTTTTAAATTGGATGCTTTGTCACAGTGGGGATACTTATAATAATAATGAAAAACTATTTCTATCATTCACCAGAAGCACTGTTTTCAGGCATTTTTTGTGTAGTTGCATATATAAATAGGGCTGCACACCTTTTTTGAAAAATAGCTACAGTCGTACATGCAAATGAGGTCACTGTGCATGTATAATAATTATGTATGTGATGGGCAATTTTCACATACACTTCTATTGAATTCCTCTTATCTACATCTTAAAGCATTTAAATTAGGTACACAATTGTGCATGCATTCTCTGAATTATCCTATCTTTCTTTTATATAAAATATTATCAGCAATATAGAAACTGGCTTCAATTGCTAATCCTTAAGTACATTTGATGGCTAGCAGGAAACATACAAACTGGAGAAAGTGGGGTATACTGAAGCCTGGGGAACTGTTGGAGGCTAAGGTATCATTAAGCAGTACACACTGTAATACAAATATTAAGTAATAAACCTGACTGACCATCAATTTACTGATAATTCAATCTGAAAGGAATATTCTGGGATGGCTGGCAAGGTGACAGTGATTTGTTTTAGGGACAAAACCTGAACTCCTGGTTTAGGGCTGTATTGAATTTAGGTTTTATATTGTCAAACAAAGGGAGTAGGGAGGAGTAAGAACTCACTTTTATAGTTAACTGAGACATGGCTGACATTGCTTAAAAACATGAATTATGGAAGTAATTAAAAAAAACAGTGGGAGGCTTATTACTTGAATGCTCAAGCAACTCAGGTAACAAAAATTGATAGCAAAGATAAAATGGAAACTAAACAAAGGAACTGAAAGTAATGAGGAATGTCAGAAATAGGAGAAATTTTCCACAGGAAAGAGGCTGAAATCAAGAAATCCTCATTTAGGAAAGCAGAAGAGTAAGAAATGCTAGCACTAAATCTGAACAAATACCCACAAAAGTTATTGGCAAACTTTCTGTAAGTCCTATGTTTGTGAGCATATAAATTGCTTTCCCTGTAATTTCAAAGTTTGAGTGACTAATTTTGCTGAATGTTTATCAAACGAATTAGACTTCCTAACAGGTAGACGAATTTCACTGAAGAAAAGAAGCTATTCCTCATGTAATGTACATCCAAACAAGAAAGAAAATCCAGTCAAAATTGTTCAGTGGAAATATTTGCAAGGAGAAATCATCTGTTTGAAGATAATGTTTAGAACATTTAATAATTTTTTAAATCTATGTTTTCTGAAAACTATTTTAAATTTTTAAAGTAGAATTCTTAGAATACCTTTCACTTGTAACAAAGGGTTTCTTATAACAGAATTTTTAAATATAATGAATAAGAGAGAGAAGTTCTGATGTATGACTACATCTATTTTTCAGAGTATTTTTCATACTCTTGGTTTTCGCTGTAACAGTTCCCTCTGTAACTTCTGACTGCAGTGGTGTTTTTCCTGTCTTACATCAGTTAGCTGGGAGGAAAGTAAAGTTCTGTATGGGATTGAAACTGTGTGCCAATGTACACAGGTTTCATAAAACTTAAGCAATATCCACACAGATACATGCACATATGTGTATGTGTGTATATATACCTGTCTCACATAGTTTTGCATTACTTCTATATACATTTCACTATTCCATGCTGTCCCTTTACTGCATAAACAAGAGTTAGGCCTATGCATACACCTGAATTTTCCCAGTGTTATTTGCCCAGATCCCTGCCCAGAACTGAACAAAGCGCCTCGGTATGTATACTTTTTACGGCACCAGTAGACATCTCACTAGCATGTATTTTGGGACAGTCCCTCCACGCAGCCTCTCCTAATGATCTAAAAGCCTAAAACCAAGCAGCCAAGGGGATTTGTGTAGTATGTTAAACCTTTAATACAACCTGAATGCTGTGTCAGCACCAATTCTAGTTACTCTCTTTGGTGCTATTAGATACACATGGTGAGACTTCATTCCCATCATGTTTATAGTTTCAGCATTGCCTAAGGGGGTTATAAAAACCAGTCGTGCCTGTGTAATTCTTGTGGCATGGCTAAAAGAATAGCCCTGAACTCTGAGAGAATGATGTCTGGATGTAAAGCAATAATGGGCTATCATTCATTCCTTTCTTTTTTGGCTACATTAAATAACGATTTGGTATTTAGACATAATTCACAATATGTAGATGCTGAGAGAGAGAAAGAGGGAAGTTCACTCAGTGCGACTGCAAATTCAAACACAAAGATAAGAATACAAAAATTACCATCCTACACCCTGTTCCTCCCTGATTTGAAATTTGTTGAAGTTGCCAAACTTCAAAAACTGCATAGCTTCTCTCAGAGGTGGTAGCCCCTAAGAGGTGGGCAGACTAATTTCTGAGCATGAAGGTGTCATGTATTTTTCATTGAGATAGAAAAGCAAGATCGAATGAGAGTTTAGGATGACTTGGAAATGGCAAGGTGGTACAAGGCGGGATTTTATACTGCTTTTTCAGTTCTACAGTGTAGGTCTTCAGTAACTGCCATTGACACATTTAAGATGAATAACAGTATCACTGTTTATACTGTAACATAGAAACAACATCATTTAGTGACATTTAAACAATCCAGCTGACCATTTGATTTTTTTTGCCATACGAGATGGAGCATAATGTTAACAAAATAGCAAAAGGAATGGTCTGGTAAGTGTAGCAGATGTCTTCTGACTTTGAAGATATCTACTTTGGACTTTACCAAAGACTTTGTGGTTGTATCTAGCAGTGATTATCTGTCATAGTTGGTACACTGTTCTAGTCACCAAATTACTCTTGAAGTCCCTTGCACACTTGTGTTTCCTTCCAGTGGAAACCCACAGCTCCCATGACAGTAGGCAGATCCAAGTGGCGGTCAGTAGGGTGGACCAGGGACTCTGAAACATTCCCAAATCCACTAGTTTAGGTTTAGTTCAACCTTCCAACACCTCATTTCCCTGTCCCCATTCCTCTGTCTCAAATGTAAGAATAACAATTCTGTTCTCTATGCTGGAGTGGTAAGGATACCTTTGTTAAGATTGATAAAATAATGAGCAGTGGGCCCTTCTTTACCTAAACCAGAATAAATGAATAACGGTATATTAGGTAAGTATAGCCTGAAGACAGCCTCTAGGACAAGTGTCTTCTTGTATAACTAATGTGGTCAACTGCTTTCTTAGGAATGACTTTCCTTTGTACAGCTATGACTGACTTCTCTTTACTGTCCTGATTCAGGAAACAACATAAACAAATCCTTATTTTAATTACATACTCAAACATATGCTTCACCTAAAGCATACACTTAAGCCTACCAATTTTTTAGCAAAGCACTGAAACATCACCTGTACTGCAAAGCTAATGAATAAAAACCAATCGGCTTTTGGTGTCAGGGCACGGCAAGGGCCAGCTGCTCCCTGAGGGACAGTGAGCCAGGGACCACAGAGGATCCCTGGGCTGGCAGGGCAAGGGCCTCACCACCCAAGGCCCAGCCCCACAGTATCCGTGCAAGGTGAGCAAGGCAGACCCAAAGACTGTGGCCAGGTTCAACCACGACTGCAGATCATCAGGCAAGTTCACAGTCATGAGGACGGGCCAAAGCCAGACTAGGATGTCAGCCCACAAGTGGGGTCAGGATCAGGCTTGGTGGGGGAGACCCATGTCAGACACAGCCCCAGCATGGCTGGGCAAGGCCATGGGGGTGGGGATGGGCTCAGGGCAGGCTGGAATGTCAGCCCACAGGTCGGGCCCATCTCAGCAGGGCCCATGGCTAGGCAGGGCAGGGCTGAGGTGGAGCTGGAGATCCTCACTCCTACAGCATTGCTGGGGCAGGGACTGATGGCCCTGAGCTGAGCTGAAATGGGACTCCTGGTCCCATGATCAGGGGTTGGAGGAGGCTCCAGGGGAGGCCGGTCAGGGCCAGTATGGGCTGTTATTGCCCTCAGGGCCCTGACATTATGTTACACAACGTGAGAAATTCCTATCCTGTCATTGCGCTGTGAAAATTAAAGAAAACCCTAAAAGCTAGGCAAGATTTTTTTAAAATATAAAGTAACAACTTATTTTTTTTTAATTAAAGCCTAGTAAGTGTTTTTACATCTTTTTCTGATTTTCTTTATTGGAAAACAGTAATTACAGAGATATTTTTAAATTTGTGCAATATGACATGGAAAATTTGAGGGGAACATCTTTATGATTATGG
>NW_008795128.1:1206087-1228293 GCF_000699145.1 Aptenodytes forsteri
GAATTAGTTCCAATGATTTTCTATTAGTATATAACTTTGCTATATGGGCAAAATACATACTTGATACCTAGTGATTTATAGCCTTAACTATTATATTGATAGCTAAAGATTGCCAAAGGATAAACTTTATGATGTATTTATTTCAAACCAGTGTACAGTTAGAACTTGAGCACTTTTCACACATAAGACATATAAGGTAATTTTTTACTTCAGTTTAACACCTGTGATTTTTTAAAAATATTTACATTGAAACATAACTGAAACAGCTGTCAGTGGACCTTAAAAATGACAGTATTCTCCTTTAAAAAAACCAGACTTTTTTATTTCTTCACATTGTAAATTAAAGAGTTGTGTCTAGATTTAGTATCTTTTAAGACAAAAAAAGACCATTCTCACTAGGTACCCTATTAGTGACTAATTTGCATTCTGCCAAATCTGTGGCCACCTAGGATTTCACAGCTGTCACTCTGCAGCACTTCATGGTCACCTGGAACTTCATTAACAGGAATAGGAACCAGACGCTTGTGCTCTAAAATCACAAATACTTGTCACTGAATATAAAGAAACAACATTATTACTGTTACAAGTATAGGAGCAAAAAAACAGTGACAAATCTGAGGAGTTGTGAGTGCATCTAATCATGGCTAGTGAGTACCTACACTAGCTAGACTCATTATTGAATGAAATAGAATTGTATATACTAAGAATAATATTGTAACAGACAGAGTTTGAGATCTTAAGATGTCATTTAAGTGGAGGATTTGTCTTGCCTTTAGTAATCCCGAGGCCTACAAAAAGGATTTGAATGGATTTTATAAAACACATTTACACCTTTCAGCCCAAATCTATACTATTGCATAGTCAGGACATGCGATTTAAATCCTCTAACAGAGGGAATCAATCATGGCAAAGAATCTTGATTTACCATTGTGTGGCTGGGCAGGACACCCGCACAAAATGACTGACGTTCAGAAAACTTCAAATTATCAAATACAAATTTGTTTTGCAAATCAATTTTGGAATGCTTAGTCAGACCTGTGGTAAGCAATTATTGATTTAAATTAAAGCAGAAAAGTTTACATGCAAATCAAAACTAAATTAGTTCATTGTTTATAAATAACTTTCTTCTCTATTCATACAAATGGTGATCAGAAAGTGAGAAAGAAAAAAGAATGAGAAAAAGATGAAGACCCATTATACTTGCTTTCAAAGTAACAAACACCTCGGAAGAGATGAAAAGTCCTGCCTTCTTTTATCATTTACTATGTATTTTGTGTATGAGCCACACTTACGGCCACTTCTACATAACTTAACAAAACCCTCAGAATGGAGGAGTGGTGCCCACTCCGAATGCCTGCGTGTATGGAACAGGCACGAAAATGCAAAATTGATTACAGAAGAATAGAGGAGGTGGCAGATGTTGGATGTATGTATGTTGTGAGTTCATGTGAAAAAAACCCACAACAAACCTCTTTGCACCTATACATGAATTCATATTTCATATATGTAGGAGAAAGAGAATAAAACAGGAAGTCCTTTGACTTGTCAGAACTATTCTCCAATTTGTACTCCATTTATTTAGGGAAGAATAAGACCCATTCATTTATTTTTCTCTAACAGTCTTATCTGTTCTGATCCTGAACAGTCCTGTTTATTTTCTGTGCAATACAGATTGTACAACTTGACCTAGTCACAATGTATCTAAAACCAGAGTCTAAATGAATGCTATCACGTTCACTAACCCACCTTGTAGATGAGGAATGGATTCTAAATATTTCTATTTAAATTATTTTCTAAGAGTGTCATTGTCCCAAAAGGGAGCATTTCCACTTCTGCCTACTGCTCAAAATTGTAAATGCTTATATGGTTTGTTGTGCTTCTGAACTGACAGTCCTGAACAATGGATCCTCTGTACAAAACCCAGAATCACTACAAGCTTTTGTCCTAAGCAGCTACTTATGAAGTGCCATGGTCTAAAAATACCACCTCTGCAGGGTATAGAATTAGCTGATTTTATAAGCTATTTCCATACCCAGTCTTTTGCCTGACAATGTTAAAGTGGGTAACAGTTTTAGTTACCCTGGTGTGGTCTGAAAGTCAAACATTATTTCCTTAGAAACTGGTTTCAAAACTATCAAATCCTGTCCTAAAGCAAACATCTGGGGGAATCTTTCTGATTCTTTCTGATCTGAGCTGAATTAAATTGATGATCAAGCAGAAACCTGTTTCACACTCCTGACTGCGGATATAAAGGAACAGGATTAACTTTATTTTATTGATTTTTTAATTTCTGGAGTATGTCAGATTTTCACAAATGTGTGATAAATTAATGTTGTATCTAATCACAGGTATGGCAGCACCTAGATATATGACCACTCAACCTAAAATTTCCCATGATTTTATAGAATAAATTAAAGGAAAGTCTGTCTTTCTTTTCTATTTTCCTACTGTTTATATCACTAATTGATAATATATGTAAGGTTCTCTTCCCCTAGAGGAGATACTAAAAAGCAGATAACCAGTTTTATCAAACGAATTTTAATGCAAACCTTAGTACTGAGCTCATATGCTGTTGTATTAATTACATCAATAAGCAGCACATCTCAGAGTCAAGCATTTTATACTTTGGGGAATTTTATTTTGAAGCACACTACCTTTGGTACACGTTTTGGTTTTTTGTGGGTTTTTTTCTGGATAAAAATTTATCATCTGTTTTTTAGCCTGTATGCTGATATTCTAAGAATCAGCATTTAAAAAAAAAGTCCATGAAAACATGGGTCCCAGGGTATGTCTGATTTCTTGCAGGAAAAAACACCAAAAAGTAGAGAATCCGATGATAAATTGACAAGATAACATTTGTATCTATCCATTTATTAAAAAAAAAAATAATTAAAACCACAAAGATTTCTGCAGATATTTACACTGTGGTTTGCATTTTGTCATGTAACATTTTTTTACAGTATAAAGATTTAAAATTGTTCTGTACTACATTTTTTAACACACCCATCATCATAGAGCCTTAATTAGATCCTCCTTCTCATTTTTGTCACACTGAAAGGTATTAAATACAAATTCAGATCCCACTGATCTCTATTTTGGCTATAGGTTTCAATTTAGCCAAATCATACTGTTTATAAACATATAAAATCATTGTGCCACAACATCAGATGATAGATGAGAGGACTCCTTAAGAGCCTTTTCAAACTAAAGCATTATCCAGACAAGACAAATGGGTGTATTTGCACTTACAGACTAGGAAATGCATGAAAGAATCATAATACAACATAATTATACCTTTGTCCATAGTAGCTTTGCAAATGCATTTCATTCCTGACTGTCATTGCCCTCTGTTATTCTGCACCATGGTTCCCAGGCAGCTGTGTACCCTAATGCTAACTTACTGAATTTACCTTCAAAGCAAAAATTACCATTCATACTGAACTCTGCACAACAAAGGATAGCAGTAAGAAAGGTGACAAAATTCATTTTCTCTAATGACCTAAGTATGTATCTAAATATGAAAGTCTACTGCATTTGATTTGCTCCTCAGGTATTTTTAGTTGCTTTTTTCTTCCACCAAAAGGGCTAAATAATCACGTCTCTAACTATTCATTCTGGCAGGTCTTCAATAAATGCATACAGATGAGGGAACAAATGACAGATAAGAGATTTAAGAAAATACTTTTTGAAGGAATACTATTTATTTTATAGTCTTTGAAGAGCATCTGACAGCAATCCACAATGCATGGCAAGCTTTACTAGCAGCAGTATAAAGAGAGCAAAGTGGTCCAGAAAATATGACTGGAAAGGAACAACTGTAAACTTATGAAGGTTGACCTTTAACCAGTAGATTCAGTCCTGGTGGTGAAGAATAGTTAATAGTTCTTTAGAAGGAACTGGGTAATACTAATAGTTCTTTAGAAGGAACTGGGTAAAAATGGGTCATACATTCCTTCACAGAAGTATGTAAATATGTTTGTAATTACAATGACAGGTGAAGAAACTTGAGAGCTTTGATTACATAGAAAAGAAACAACAAAAAAAGTCTCTTAAAAAGCATTCCTTCATAAAGAACAGATCATATTTCAGCAGGACTAATATGTGTGGAACAGGAGATACTACAATACAGAAGCTGATTCTCAGTTCTTGTCCACGAATGGCAAAGTTCTGAATAACTATCTTTCTGAATAGCTTTTTTCTGTATCTGCTTCTCCTTATGTTAGGTTATGAATCAAATATGATACATGCAGGAATCTCCCATATCCTCTCCCCCAGAGTTTTAGCACTCCTCTTGTTTTGTCAGAGAATTTTTTTTTTTTTTAGTATAGAAACACAATATTCCGTGATAGTCAACCTACTGGACAGTAACACCTCTAGGAATTTGTATAAGGATTTATTGTCACCATACTGAAGATTCTGAGTATTACCTGAGAAACTAAAGAAGGTAAGACAATTTACCTCCCTTTGCTTACAATACATAAGGTGAAAGAAGACAGGCTGGATTGAAAAGCAATCAGTCAGTCTTCCCATTGTCACCTTGACCCTTCAGTCTACAGTTTTCACTAAGACCTGCAAACTGGTTCTGCTCTGCATTGCTGTCAACAATGAGCTCCTTAAAGGGAGGCAGGGAGATTGAAGAAACACATTTTAAAAAAATTAGGAACTGCTTATTCCTATTCAGCTTCCAGTCTCTGTTTCCACGCACACAGATACACCCTGCAGGCAAGGGGCAGGCAGTTGCTGTCGGTTGGTGACAGATTGTGATTTAGAAGCATATTGTTTGCCAACCTTTAAGTTTAAGTCCCTAATAACAACAGTTTTTAATTCCTGGCTTATTACAAGTGGCAGTGCGTTGTATCGGTCATTGGGTTTAGACCCCTTAGCACTGCTGTGAGATTTGCTGGGTGAGTTGGGGTTTTATTCTGCTTACTAGGTGTCTCTTAAGTCATCAGCCAGATACTTCCTGGCACTGTTCCCTCAACAGGGCTAATGAATCATGGCAGTTCATCTCAAATAGCCCAGCTCAAACATTTAAATGTCCACCACAATCTACCAATGAACCCATCTGACTGCCATTGGGGATCAGTGGGAGAAACTTATTAATACACATAAGATTTGGCAGCATGTCAGGCTTAATCTATCACAACAGCTGAGATAATACACTTGTGCCTTCCCCTCTCCTAGCCTGTGGTGAGAGAAGAGAGCACCAGCAGTGTAATATCACCAGGAGTGCAGTGCTGCCATCCGGCTTTGCTGCATCTCACTCTGTATTCACCCACTTGCTTATGTGGTACTCTGAAGAGTACTCATTTCTTTCAGCAGAGAAGTTCTAAGCTTTGCAAGAAGTGAACTAGACATTTCAAAAAGTATCTTTCAGAAGTATTTAGGAAATCTATAGTATTCTGATTAACAAAAACAATACTCATCTGACTCCCCCTTCGACACTAGAACCGTGATAGAACAACATGAGATAATAACAAGCCTTTAGCTTGATTTGCTAATGCATTTTTTTTCAGTCAGAGAATCTAAGTATTACCACCATAAAGTAGCTGAAGGACAAAATGAAATCTCCTAATATGTAGCTCTAAGTGGCTACATTTTTTCCCCAAAAAGCCCCTAAAGGCAATTGGGACAAAGACCTTTTCGTGTTGGAAGAGCATTACTGTGTCTTTGGTGCTATCGGTACACAGATATATATACGATACTAACTATACTAATAATAGAAAACATATGTTTTATTTCCAATCCAAATGAAAAAATCAGTTTTCTCAGAAGAAGCCACTGTGACCAAATGAAATTCACTTTTTTTTCCTTATGGTAGGGGTAATACCCAGTGGAGAGAAACTTTTTGATAACAGAAATATCTCTGGAGACACGTAATGGGAAAGAAGGCATGTTACAGCTCATTTATTTATAACAGTTAAGTGTTAAATTGTGGATGGACTAAAGTAGAATATAATTCTTTGAAAAAGGCAGCAGTGAAAGGATTTGGAAGTCTATCCCAACAGAATTGCTCTTTGAGTTAATATTTTATGGCTCAGTATTAAAATAATTATGCACATTATTGATCTTGCCTATGTGGTATGGGCATCCAAACAGCACCAAGTAATGTTCTTAGTCTTCTCCAGAAGACTAAAACTTGGAGTGGCTTTCTTTAACATGTTATTCACAGAAGGGTTATGAAGAGGATTTCTTGAATTAGCTTGTAATTTGTTTTCCCTTATGTCAGCAACAGCACAAAAGCTGGAAAAACATTTTCAAAATGAGAAAACGATTGTGTAAGATTTGTTTGCCATTATCAGCCCCTTCTTTCAGTCATTCCTTCAACAAACTGTCACAAGTTTTATATTCAGAGACAGAAGAGAAAGATTTTGAGGCTTTCAACTGGGATGTGAAAGTCATAGCATTTGCCCATGTCACATAGTGCATGACTAGGCTACATCAGCTGCCTTAGTGTGCAGTGATAGTGCACTTTTGAAGTACATCTCTCACTTAACACAGTTTATCTTGTATTGGTTCACTTTGCAGAGAAATTCTGACACATGTTAAATAGATTCTTTTGGGAGGGAGCTAAACCAGAATCTCTGGTTTGATCATGCACCAAATATTCTCCAGCCCTTCCCAGGGACAGCAGGGTCTCAACCAAAGACTGGTCTTTTGGATAGTTTCAATCCATATGCATAGTGAGGATGACTGATCCAGCAGAAAAGAATAGTTCTAGTCCCAAGTAAGATTCCCAAACTGCCTGTTATGTTGGTGTAGGGGCCTCAACACCTTCATTTTTTGTCTACTGATTTACTGCTACTGCACCAAATTTCTAGCTAGTATAGATCTCATCACTGAGAGTTACTTATTTGTAACTCATAACAAAGTATAGCAAACAGCTGCTGTCATCTCAGAAGATGTCAGAAAAGCATTCATTTTCATCCATGGTTCCAGCTGCTCTTAAGGAAAGTTATCTTTCTCCCACAGAAGGGCATCTCTATTAGGAGGGCAAAGGTAACAGTAATGAAAGAATTCCCAGCCTAGACTTGTATTTACAACCTTTTGAAAGCTTATTTCAAAACACGGGAAAATTCACTGCCTTGCTGAGCTGTAGAATTCATTTATATCCTTTTCCTTAACTTTTTTCTTCTCATTTCTCTTAGTTATCCCCAGATTGCATTATTTTCTCAAATAGCAGGACCCTCCTGCTTGTTTCTCCTTGGTGGGTAAAGCCCTCCTTTTTCCCCTCACCCCAAGTGTGATCCTACAGAACTCTCATTATAGTTGAAACAACATATTAACTGAAATATTTACACAGTGCCTTGAAGCATCAATGATCTAACAATTTTTGCCCCTAACCTAGTCCAAGAGACAGTACATTCCTGAATGTGCATTAACGTTATTCAGCTTCTTTTCTTGTAACAGAATTGGTCTGATTTCACATTGCATCAATGACTGAAAGTCATTGCAACTGGACATGCCCTGCAGCAGATACTTGCTAGGTGCTGGAGACCAGTTCTTGGCATATGAGTGATTTTTAGATCTGGTGAAAAGTGCTGGATCTGCATTCCTGTGTAATTAACTATTTCTTTATCTGCTAAATTTAAAGCACAATGATAAAATGATCCTAGCCACTATTTCAGTGGGCTCATTTACGATAGTGAAACCCTGAAGTCAGCAAGCATATCTTTAAATCCTCTTAAAGCCAACAGATTTTTTTTTTTTTAACAAAGAATTGGTGCACTTTCATCAATTTGACTAACCTAGTCCAAGAGACAGTACATTCCTGAATGTGCATTAACGTTATTCAGCTTCTTTTCTTGTAACAGAATTGGTCTGATTTCACATTGCATCAATGACTGAAAGTCATTGCAACTGGACATGCCCTGCAGCAGATACTTGCTAGGTGCTGGAGACCAGTTCTTGGCATATGAGTGATTTTTAGATCTGGTGAAAAGTGCTGGATCTGCATTCCTGTGTAATTAACTATTTCTTTATCTGCTAAATTTAAAGCACAATGATAAAATGATCCTAGCCACTATTTCAGTGGGCTCATTTACGATAGTGAAACCCTGAAGTCAGCAAGCATATCTTTAAATCCTCTTAAAGCCAACAGATTTTTTTTTTTTAACAAAGAATTGGTGCACTTTCATCAATTTGACCCCTAACTAAAGCCAACTATATAGTTATGCATTTGTTAAGGAAGACAGATTTTGTTCTCAATCACTATTGAGAACAATGGAAGGGAATATATGAAAACTAATTAGTAGCTAAGTTTCCATGAAAGTGGCAGTCAGGCAGATAAGACAGTTGTCTCAGCACAATCAAAACATGAAGAAACAAAGCAACAGAGATTACTGTGTGAGACTAAACTAAATTAAAATCTATGGGAAGAAAGACGAAAGTACATGCAACTCCATGTATAAAGGACAAAGATATGAGGAGATGCAAAGCTGGGATTCTCCTCAACAGATTAACTGGCAAAAGATCAAACTCTATATACATCAACACTCATGCAGAAAAATGACCGATTCAGCTACAAGATGGGCACAATGCACTAGGTTTAGTGTATTAGCTATTAATGAATAAAGTAGCTCACAAGCAGGAAAATCTGAATTAGGTAAGTATTCCACCCAAACTGAGTATAAATATCATATACATACACATGTATGTACACATCTGTATACATATAAATCCTTCCCAATGGGAGTAATTATTTGTCTTTCAGAATAGGATCCCATGGATTATTTGCTTCTTGCTATTATAAATAAATCTGCATATTCTCAGGTACGGTATTGCTTCAAAACCCTTCACATAGGTGGTAGCTCAATTTATGCCCAGATCTTGTCAGAAACCCAGTCATTTCTACAGCTCCTTTAAAAATTTGGTGGTCTACTTCATGTAAAATAGTTAGTTGCCTTTTCTACTAAAGCTATTGTATCATACGACGTTATCAACAAGATTTTTAATGTCTGACTTATTCTCTATCTGCAGTTCCTTGCTGTAAAAACTGTGGTACCACTTGTCCTTTCTATGTACTGGGCCCAGCACAGGTTCTGATTCTTCTTTCTGCTATAGGACTGCTGTGTTCACTCCGGGACTGCCCCTCTCTTTTCCAGATCCGTAAGTAAGCCCTTGTATAGCTCACTGCAGCTACAATTCCAGCATCACATCAGAATGGCTACACTCACTGGTGAAAGTTATAAGCCACAACTACTCATATATTCATACATGCAGAACAAACAGAGCCATGATTTTCACAAACGTGAGTGATAAAAGGTTCCTTCAAAAAAAAATTAAGGCCTTCTGTGGTCTCAGCCTGTTACATATCGAGTTATAAGGAGAACAAGCTCATGTTTGTGCTCAAGCTCATGCTTCACTTAACTTGAGTACTTATATACCTCACTCATACTGGCTGGTTACCATTCTGACAAGACACTCTTACCTCTCCAGGCAGGAAGAACACTATTTCATATCTCAACAATGAAAGCTCAAAAACATTTAATTCAATTCTCCACTGAAGCCCATATCAGACAATAGTTTGAATAATGTATATGACTTTAATCCATGGCCCCATTGCTCCTCCAGTCCTGTCTCTACCTTGCTCTTGTGTTCCTGTAGCATTTTGAATCAGAATGGATTATGCATAAGGGATCTTCACGCAGTGCAAGCTATTTGAGAATTGAAACAGTCCTCTAGCTTAATTAGCCTTCTCCTGAGGTGATAAATGCCATCTTTTGATGTTGCAAAGGAGGTTTATGACCATGCTAATAACTGACATTTAACCATAAGTTTCCTGAGTTGCGGTGGTAAACATATCATTTCCCTGACTTCACTAATATCACTAAGTGTTAACTCACATTACAGACCCTGCAGGAAAAGTTATGAGAGTAATAGCAGCTTTGCTGCATTCGCATACCCAAGACACACAGCTAATGACTGTGAGCATTAAAGCCTGTTACAGCTTCTTCAAGACTCTGAACAGAAAAAATCCTTAACTGATGGAACACCTAAGAAATTCTTAACACTGCTACTCTGCTTGGGATGGAAATCTATCATGAGAAAGAAATTTTAAAAGTAGGGGGCAGATAAATAATTCAGTAAAAAAGATGTCAGTAACTGAACAGGCAATGGAAGAATTACTTTTTTGTTGTTGTTATCATTATAGACGAATGAACAGAGGTCACATCAGCCTTACACAAAATAATAAACAGTATTAGATAAATTAAAATGGGAGCCTTTTTGACATAGCATCAGAATACAACAAGGCAATACATTTTATAATGAGAAAATAAAAATCTTTTTTGTATGACAGTTATCCTGTGGAGTTCTGAGCTGCAAAAATTGTTGAGACAAAAGGTTAACAGGCCTAAAAATATATATAAATCAGATTTACACAGCAATTGTTAAATAGAGGATTATGTTAGGATAACTTCACTTTATATAAGTAAATGAAACTACCCAGGCTAATTTAAGTAAGTGTGTGCGTGTGTGCGTGTGTGCGCAGATCTACACACATATGTCTAGTGGGATGAGGGAAGGGGAAGAAAACAGAATTAATGGAATACTCATCATGATTTTGACCACTGTGTTCTGTTGCTTTATCTCATTTTTCAAATATTCTGTGGCCTGAAGTGGGGAGTTGTTTTGTTTAGGCATTATAGCTCTTTGGAATACAGAATACATTTTCTTAATGTAAAATTTCACAACAGACTTCTCTTATAGAAGAAACAGGATAGAAATATTTCCCATGGTACTCCCTTGTGGCTTTACTTCTGATTCTGCCTCCTCTGATCTTTTCCAGATAGTTTGTCCTCCATCTTCAAGAATGTATCTTTCTAATACTTAGGGGTGAGATGGGCCTGCAGAAAGAGGATGTATTACTAATTCCAGGAGAAGTGAAAAACATTCTGGTAATATTGCTGCTGCCAAAATCCTTTAACAAATGTAACTGTTATTTTTTCTTTTCCAAGGAATATTTAATGAGCATCAAATATTCACAGAGGATAGATAATATTTAAATGACATCTTTAAATGATTAACAATGTGCAACTCTCTGATAGTGATCACTACATTAAGGCCTACAATACATTTTCATTAGGCACAAACTGTCTCCAAGGTGGTATAAAGAAAAAAAGATTTCAGAACTCTCTGGGCTATTTGTAAGGAAGTTCACATCCATGACTCTGTCTTCAGGATGAAAAATCAGTGTTCGGGTCAGTAGTAGGTAAGATGATAGATAAAATCAATAAACTGGTAAGGTAAAGCAAGTAAAGGTCCACTCAGCCCATCATTTACCCCAGCTTATGTTCCATTTGGCTAGCCTTCACGTTAGCCTCTTCCTCTGTAATTAAATAGCAGGTATTCTCATTCTCAGTCATGATTCTATTCCAACAGGCCAAATACCATTTGGACACGAGACCGCAAGGTAATGGTACAGGAGATCTAATACATACTGTGTATTTATATAATGTTTTAACATTATGTTAAGATAATACATCTCTGTTTAAGGTATCTTTGCGATAAAACATCACGCTGTGGTTTTTTTGTAGAAAAATATGTTGGAAACTACTCCAATGACAAGCATATTAATTTTCCTCTTCTTTTTCACTTCTTCTCTTGTTTCTGTCAAATTGGTGCTTTGAATAGCTCTGGAATGTTTTTATGTACACTGGGAGAGAACTGCCATGTTTCCAAGCAAATAAAGCAAATAAGCTTAAAGGTACAGCTACAAAAATCAGAAGTCTAGGGAATGTAAGCAGCTGTACAGAGAAATACAAGCATGCTTGTTTATACAATATAAATCTCAATAATTGATACTAACTACTGAAGGATGCCATTGCAGATGACATAAATACTGTGAATTAATAAGAATCATGAATAAATGTGATGAAAGTTAATACTTTAAAAAAATTACTTTTTCGTTTCATTTGAAAATTTGAGTTAGTCTCAATTTATATTTCTTCCTGTATTACCAGGCTTACTGCTATTTTAGTAAAACAAAGAAAGTAAGAAGAAATCCTAATTGGGGTAAAATCATCTCTGCTAAAGTTATGGCTGAGAAATAAGAAGAAAATTAGATTATTAAAATAATAGATTAGCAAAACCAAACCAGGTTTACAAAATGCCAACTTCCCAAATACCTAATAAATGTCTTCTCTATATTGAAGCTAAAGTTTCTAACAAGCTTCCTACAAAGTTCACTTTTCTTTTTTCTGTTTCTTTCTTATTAATCTAAAAGAGAGGAAGCACTGAGCTTCATGACAGCTAATCCTGCCTTTCTCTTGCTTAACCAGTGCTCATTCAAATTATTCTAGCTCCTCCTCTATCATGTCTATGTGTTGCTAAAGTAGATAGAAATCTCTGACATTATTAAACATTAATTTTTAGTGGGAGAAGAGAATGTGAGGTCTACTCAACTAATTTTATCTGCTTCATTTAAGAGGGAAGTTCTTAATGAATTCAGACTAGAAGATTTAGTTGACTGTTTTATTAATTGGTGGAGCACAGGAAAGAGATAATCTGGCTATCTTAGAAGTGTTTACTTTCATTGCTCAGTAAGCCAAAATTCATAAAGCAATGAGGAAGAAGGGACAGTCTCCAAAATGCCATGCCAAAGAGTTGATTTTGCTATTACTGGAGATGCTGAGAAAACTCCTCCTGATAGGATTGAGCCACAGAAGAGCATTTAGTTAGCCTTTTTGTTTTGATCTTTTTTTATCTACAGCTGTCAGGGACACAGAAGGGGACAACACACAGCAAGGCCAGAGCCCTTGTCCAAGAATATTCTGTCTTTCTTCTAACATTATGGGAGAGAAGACCAAGAGTCCTGAAAGCACCTTGATAAGTACTTGTTTTCTAGAAGTGTCAGAGAGCGTAAGAATGGAAACAAAAGAACAGGTGGAGAAAATCCTCCAGAGTAGTTTTATTTTACCAAGCACAGGCAAGTAATTTTACAACACTTCTCTTTTCACCTGCTTCTAGTAACTTATCTGAGATGATACAGAGATTGCAATCACTTTGGAAAAGCAACAGTGGTTTTTTCCTCCCCTGGGGAATAAAGTGTGAGAGGGGAGAAGGGAAAGGTGCGGTAGCAAAAAGAAAGAGAAAAGCTGATGGTTTCAAGAGACCAGAATAAGGATCTTCCTGTCTGGGTACACTGTACAACTACATTAGTAGCAGATGCTCTATGATACTACAAAGACTGTACAACCACATTAAAAAGAAACACAAACAAACACCAAACACCTAAAAATAATGAAATTATGCTTTAGTTTCTCTGCTTACCCATGGTTCTTGTTCTGTATTTCCAATCTCTTCCTAACAGGGTATATACTTCAGGAACTAAGCATTAAGGAGAGCAATAATGACTGAGACATTTACCTTAATATCAGGAAGGTTAGCTATGGAATACCAAATGTTACCATTTCACTACACTATCTGCAATATCCTGCATTTATAGAGCCACTTGGACATGTAGAAGTGAGATGGGTGGTATTTTCAATCCCTGTATAGCAAGGAGTTATTCCTTTTTATTAAAGAGGTCCTGGTCTACCCTTTTGCATTCCAGACCACAGGAGAAGCTTGATGAGAGGAGCATATATGTGTGGTTGTCACGCTAAGTCAAACATTGTCAAGGAGTCTGCTACTGTGAGGACTTCGATCAGATCAATCAGACATACAATCATACATGACTAAAATAGAGGTTTCCTGTCCCCAAATAAAGTCTTTCCTTCATGTACGTGTATTTCCCTGATATAATTCTTAATTCAGATGTAAACATACAGTGTCAGCCTTGTACCAAGCACAAGCTGCTAAGTGATGAAGCTGAGCAAAAAGGTTGAGTGAATGCTGAGATATCGAGGCTTCCCCTCCGATTAAAGAGGAAGTTTCTGGTTTTAGAGCTCAGCTATTACCAGCTTTAACAATTGCATGTTTATTTTGGGATGACCTAGGCAAATTATAGTGTATATTGACTTTCTTAGCATACATTGTGAGTCTTGCTGTGTGCTGAGGCTGTTGTGAGACTGATTATGTGGACTTAGAATTTTCACCTCACAAAGATAATAAAATGGCAAATTTTGTGTTTTTCTTTAGTATGCATTAAGTGTATTTGAGCCAATGATTTACTTGCAAAATTGCCAGGAGGTTGATAAATGCCCACAATGGTCTACTCAGAATAGTACGGTGTTGTATACAGAGAGATTTGTAATGCAGAGAGAGGAAAAAGGTAAGGGCAAATGTATTCCTAGATAGGGAAACTATTGAATGTTTTAGCCAAAGACAGTACATATAGTCAGGGGAGACGGAATGTCGGGGCTTACAAAAAAGATGGCGGCAAACTTTTTAGCAGGGCCTGTTGTGACAGGACAAGGGGGAATGGCTTTAAACTAAAGGGGGGTAGATATAGACTAGATATAAAGAATAATTTTTTTACGCTGAGGGTGGTGAAACACTGGAAGAGGTTGCCCAGAGAGGTGGTGGATGCCCCATCCCTGGAAACATTCCAGGTCAGGTTGGACGGGGCTCTGAGCAAACTGATCTAGTTGAAGATGTCCCTGATATTTATACAAATATCAGCTAACAAAAAACTACACTGATCAGACTGGTCCATGCAGTGGGACAGAAACCTCCTCATCTCTGCAATAATCATCAAAAAGTACTGTCCCTGAAGTGCCAGGAGCAGGATTATTGTTCTGTCATTAATCTCCTATAGAGGTAGCTGGAGAACTGCCAGTTATAGAGAATATTTTCTCATCACCAGGTGTTAAGTCAGCATTCTGTAGATTACATGAATTAGACCAAGAACCATAGCTTCCTTGAACAGGCATTCAAACCCGAGTAATATATATTGGACATGAGGAAAAATTGCTTTACTGAAAGAGTGGTTAAACATTGGAACAGGCTGCCCAGGGAAGTGGTTGAGTCACCATCCCTGGAGGTATTTAAAAGATGTGTAGATGAGGCGCTTAGGGACCTGGTTTAGTGGGCATGGTGGTGTTGGGTTGACAGCTGGACTCGATGATCTTAGATGTCTTTTCCAACCTTAATGATTCTATGATTCTATGATTCTATGATTATGCAGCTCCCTCATCATATAGCTATTTTTCTCCTACATTGTTTTGCAGTATATGATAGACTTCTAGCAGAATAAATCCATCCTGGAGACTCTCCAGGTACAGAAAATCTTCTGGGAAAATAAGATATGGAAGTACTGGCTGCTCATACTGTCCAGTCCACATGGGTACTAAAGCCAGCTGGCACAGACAAGAAAATGGAACAAGCCTGCCAAAAAAACACTTCTTCTGCAGCTGAGATGCTAAAATGCACCCTGTGTTGGGAGGCATGGGGAGAGAGGAAGCTTGCTTTTGTGCCCTGCTTATCAAGCAGGGCTAACCAAGCTGAATGTACTACTTGATAATTTCACAGATACTTTCCCTCTTACCTAAACCATGAGCCAGTTCTAGCCACAGAGAAGGGTTAAAAAGCAATACTTGCTTCTATCAGTTTGCTCACTTTTTTGGAGATTATCTGTGCCGGGGTGCTATTTTAACTTGGATGTTTTTGAAGAATGTATTTGATTACCCTTCAGATCCGGCATTTTCTATTTCAAAAGATCCCAGATTCCGCTGCAGCAACCTTATCTCTAAATTGCACTATTTAGCTCAAACGTTGGGAATTGGACAAATTTGATATTGCTACACAGTGCCCAAATGTGGGTGAAAAAGGAGGCTTTTGCTATTTTATTGGTGGTACAAATGCTTTTGGCCCATCTCTCTCATTCATTGACCTCACCTCATAAATGATTGCAGAGAAAAATGTTACCTAAAATGACTGCATAACTTTTGAGTATAATAGAGACATGGAATGGATTTCTCTAATTCTTCTGGATATACCCATGGGTCTAATTAAATCACTTGAACAGCTCTCTCAGGCATAATGTGAAGGCCAGTGGCAATACTCCGCATCTATAAGTCTAGTCTGCTAACCTCCACTCATCTGTTTTGTATTTTTGTTCATATTGGTATTACTGCCAAACTGCTAAAGCCGGAATCATCTGTTATGACACCAGAGAATGTGTATGCCTCTGACATGGTCATTATAGACTGTTATGGTATAATACGGATCCCAGAAGATCTCAACACCTTCAGCAGCATGGTTTAGAGTGAAAACATTAATGTTTATCATCCAGCCTATTACTGTCAAACTCTGCCTCTAGCTATGCAAGTATCAGGACAGTTCAGTAGCATTTACATCAGGCAATTTTGTGAGGTCTTTTTGCCTCACAAATTTTGCCTCAAGCAATGCAGAATATAAAGAAAGGTTGATGATGCTAGGGGGTATCTGTGTGTGCTTATACAATATGAAAGAAACAAAAAAGATCAAGTAGACACACATATCAAAGAAAATCTTTTTAAAGAAACTTTCTAAAAATAAGGGATGTACATTAGGTTTTAGTTCAGACACTAGCTTAGTCAGCAGGACTAGCTTCTCTGCTCCTTTTGAATGTCTTAACTCTTCAACACTTGTTGCTTTCATTGATAAATTTGCATTAATGCTGCACAAACACTGAAAAAAAGATGTCCTTTACATATACAGATTACAACTTAAATATGATACTAGGTATCATCACACAGTTGTCATCACCCACTGAGTGGAAGCCCAAGGAGTAGGGAGACTTCCTTTACTTTCATGTATCTATTTCTCTCCCTGATTCTCCTACTCTCAGTAAACTAAGATCCAGTGACAGAGAGAAATACTTAACTTCAGAGATGTAGTAAAATGATTTGACAAGAGTCCTAACCCAGCTGCTAAATGTCCTTCTCTGCTCTTCATAAAATACCTCGCATTTAAAACAGATAGTTGTTACATGTCATTGCCTTTGGATTTGGCAATGGGTGGAAAGCTAAGACATCATCACTGTCAGAGACAAAAAACCTCTCCTGAATAGCAGATGTAGTCCCAAAAATACGTAGTTACCTGCCTGAGAAGAAACATTCAAATATCCAACAGGAATTAGTGTACCCTTTAAATAATTACAGTGGTTTGATTTCTTGTGCTGCAGAAAAGCCATCTTGTCCTTACTCCCATCTGCAGTGCAGGTATGCAGACAATGAGAAAATCAAATTGTCATTGATATTAATATTAGCCCTTTATCCTGATTTCTAGCTGCATAACAAATATCTGACAGAAACACATCTGCAAAGGCTCTGCTGTTCCAGCTTTGTTCATGTCTTGAAACAGACGGCTACTTATCAGAGAAAACTTTCCGAGATATTTCGTGGCTGCTGAGATAGAGGATCACACCCCTATATTAATCCTGACATCTGAATTTTAGCTTGATATTTCACTGGAAAACATAAAAACCTCTGCCTTTGGCTCCATTATAAATGTCATTGTTTTTCACAGGTGACACTGTTGCTCTTGAGTAAAGTATACGCTCTGTGTTCATATCTGAGACGTGTAATGAACTGACTTGCATTCTGTGAGGGGCAAGGTCACAGGGATGTTTAGCTGATAAATGTTCTGTTTTGATGCTTTGGATTCTTAACTCTGATGCTTTGTTTCTAATCCACTTTTGAATACGCGCTGCTGGGGAAAAATGCTGCTATTTGTGTACTAGGAAGGTCAGACAAATGGATTAGCATGAGAAAAAATATCAGTAATCTGTTGATTTCTCCATTTCCCAATTTATCATGTAACAGGGGAAATATTATAACTAATCTTTTAATGGGACTGTAAATGCAAGTAGCTGAGATGAAACACTCAGAGGGGCTATCACATACTCTTTTTTTTGTTTCCCCAGGAATTGTTTAGTGATTACATTTGGTGCAACTTTGCATTCAGTGGATCAAGTCCCGCATATTTGAACAAGCACATCTTTACAGCCAAATTCCTGGCTGACAATTTTCCACTCTCTCCATTTTAAAGCACTTTGGTGCTGTAGTTCTTCTGACTGTTTCCATGTGCTGGCAATTACCCTGATTAAAAACCCATTTGGAGCTTCTAAGGTGACAGCTTAAAGCTTTAATTCTCCCTGTGATTTGCAAGAAGGAATGCACACTGTTCTCAAAAGACATGAGCAGTTATTTAATAATGTGGCTAGCCCAAGTATCAAAATATAAGAATGCAAAAGAAGGAATTTACTTGCGCTCTCCAAATACCTGTGACAAAAAGAGAATGTTTAACCTCAGTAAAGAAAATTCACAGTTGTTACTTTCATAGTAGCAAAATGATGAATAGAAACAAAAAATTGGATAGACACAGACCCTGAAGTTCCTGTATTCTTTTTATCCTTACCACCTGAATGATGTTAGAACACAGAATGACAAGAAACATCAGATTATATTTATATTGTTCAAATTCAGACAGACTTAGACCCTGCAGGAGCCACTTCTGTACATTAGAATAGACCAAAGGTTTGCTATAATTTTATGGTAGTTTTATAGTCATCTAGAGGCTGTCTGAAAAGTAGAATTTCTATAGAGCACATATTATAAAAATATTCCCTCTCAGCTCTGTCATCTCTGAGCCCAGTCACAGTCTTGCCTCTCAGGATGCACCACTGGGGTGCTTGAATTCTCCTGTAGTGAGGAAATCCCTAACACCCTTGTTTGTCCCTTCAGTTTCTGGTGGCCTAAAGGTAGCATACGCTGCTAAAATGATAAAAGGAAAATATCTTTCATTGCGTAATTACTGAGAATATGCTAAGGTTATCTATTTATACTGGGTGTTGAAATCAAGCTGGGAAACTTGAAAGAAAGAGTGACAACTAAGTAGCTAATCTGAAGAGGGATGAAGTGCATCTTGGGAGACCTTTTTTTTTTTTATGTCTCCACCAGTTGAATCGCTTTCTTTTGTGTTTTTTCAAACAGATTATAATATTTAGAGAACAATCTTATACTAATTAGGGAATAAACTGCATAATAAAAAAGAATGTTAAATTAAAGGAAGCAAAAAAATAAATTGCAATGTTATAGTACCATAGGAATATCATGGAGTACTGAAAAGCTAAGAAAGATGACAACCCATTAACCAGATTTTCTTCCTTACCTTTTCTTCATGTCTTTTTTTTTCCAGAACAAGAGATTGAAACAAATCAGGGTATCCATCCAAATGGAGTACACTGGTCACCTTTGAGAAGACTCTTTTCCATTAGGTAGCCAATCCAAATTTGTAGACAGTAGAGACCAATCAATAAGATATGAAAAAATAATGTTTCTACAGCTAAACTGGTACAGATTTTTATTTTCCTGTAATCCTTCTTATCACTGTCTCATTCAGAGAAAGCAGAACAAAAGGCATCTTTAAATTTCTCTATTTTGTCCACAGAGACTTAATATTTACTGTTATTTTTGTTCTACTGTCTCCTTTTCACTATTTTCCTTCTTTGGTCTGCCTGCCATGATAAACTCTTTTGTGACATGAGATTAAGGGCTTCATTAACTGCAGAAAAGAGCAATCCAAAACATCCCAAATATTGGATGTACTTTTTTTTTCTTTTCTTTAATCAGAACTGCCCAAGAACTCTTCCTATTGTTGCTCAAACTCTACCTAAAATAAATTTTAAAAGTCAAAATTTGTTAACTTTTTCTGCTCTCATACACATGACTATGTCAAAATATGAGTTTGAGCAGCATTTATAATAAAAACAAAGATTTCAAGTATTCCATTCATATACTAATTCCTGGATTTACTGATACTCTGATCACTTTTCACATCACACCTCCGATCTGCTGAGATTCTGGCCTACTCTGTTAAGTGGTTAGCTGCTTTTCTGTGTGTAACGTTGTTTTGTCTAAATAGCTCACATGTCTATAACAATTCATAGGTATGTGATTAGCAGACTCAGAATGGAACACTGGCAATAATGCAGTTGGCATGAAAGCCAAAAGCCTCCTTTTTGAAAGGAGGCTCCTGTCCTTCCCTGCTAGCCTGAATTAAATGCTATTAACCATCATGTTTATTTAAGTTATTTCATTAATTGATCCCATTTGGAGTTGCAGGTAGGCAACATCTTTGTGATAGTCATTTGCTGACACGATCTCTTTTCTAGTCATGAAAAGGACTGCTATGGCACTTGGAGATGAACTATTTACCAGGGGAGGTGCCTCGCTCCAACAGGAAAAATAAATAGGTAGCCTTCTACATAAGGACGAGGCTTTTCCAACCTATGATTCTATGATTCTATGTAAATTCATTCTCTTTACATTCCAACAGGAAAAATAAATAGGTAGCCTTCTACATAAGGACGAGGGAAGGGAGGAGAAGGGAATGGCCATTCGCCAAACCAGTGACTAACAACAAACATGTCAGCATTTTAGAAGACTGATGTATTCTCTAAATATTCACTTTTAGAAAAAGTGAATGTGTCAGAAAGCTGCACTTAGGAAAGGAAGCACTCCTTTTGCTATGTACACAGGGAACATGTTACCTTTAATATGTTTGTATAACACAAATCAGTCCTCAGCAATATGAACTTTTGTCATTTGTACTACCTGCAGTCCTCCTAAAATTAATTGCTTGCTATGATTAAATATTCAAATTTAAAGTACTGAAGGTTTATTAGACAGACAATAAAACTTTGTGTTAGCATAGTGTTCTATTGTCTCCAACTATACTGATCCATATAAAGGGCATCTCCATGGAGTTCCATCAGAAAATTACTTGTGTATAAAAATCAGTTGTACATTATTAAATGTTGTCTAAATGCTGTAGAGCAATAGGAGAGAGAATTTTCCCTGCCAGTTCCTCTGTGGTTATCTCCAAAATAATATTTAACAAATAATAGCCATAGAAGCTAACATTCAACAAGAATGAAAAAGGAACTATGGAAACTCCAAGTCAAGTTTGGACAAATCTTATTTCTGACCTTGAAAAAAATTTTTGCAAGGCAGAATGGAGAAGAAAATTTCATTCTTAGCTGCTGGTAAGAGAAAAGGCATATTATATTTTTCATTTAGGATGCAGTTACATGCAAATAAATCTAATTTCAGAGGCAATCTCTAGGTTTTTCCATATTTACTGTTTCTCAGATTCTCTCTTTTTCAAATACACAGACAAACACATAGAAGACATTGCTAAACAGTTTCCAGAAAAACCACAAGCACAAATGAAGACAGGAAACACAAGGTAAAAGTATGAAAGGGATAATCCAGACAGATGCGCAATTAACCACATGACCTTACAGAGTTTAGGTCACCTCTTCAAGGATACTACTAAGCCACATAGTACACGTCCTGTCTTCATGCACTAGACTTTGTGTCTCTCAAAACTCTAACTATAAATGCCAGCATTAACCATACTCCCTAAAGGACAGGTAGGTTTGAAAAAGAATTGTCCCCTGAGATGTTTTCTCTCTGAGCAGTAGTTGGGCGTTATTTGGTTAGGCTCAGCCAATAGGCACTGGCCTAGGATTAGGACAAGGCTTGGGAGGGAGACAAAGACTGGTGCTACAGTTGCAGCAGGGTTGCAAGAAGGCTTTCAAGGGAAGGTGTGTGCTGAAAATGAAATGACAGATGAGAATTTGTTTCTCTGGGCCATGGGCTTGTCACCATCCTGATAATTACCGTAAAACTAGGGCCTGGCTTTGACTCACTCTATCTCAAGGACCCACAGCCATGGAAAAAGGCCTCAGGGGACAATTTTTTGGCAGCTTATGAATTCCCATTGAAGTCAATTACAACCCGACTACAGCTGCAGCTCTACACTGTCTCTCTGCCACCCATAAATGTAGATACAACATTTGGCTGAATGAAATCAAGGCCCCCCAGCCATGGCCCAGAGGAAAAGGTTCTCAAGGGATTATTCATTTGGCAGACTGTTTCTCTTGTCAGCACCTTAAGTTTAAGTAAGAGGTCACAAAAACCTTTAGTCAGAAATTTAAGTTTTATTCTCATGTCATGGTTTAACCCCAGTCGGCAACTAAGTACTGCACAGCCACTCGCTCACCCTTGCCTCACCCCCAGTGGGATGGGGGAGAGAATCGGGAAAAAAAAAGTAAAACCCATGGGTTGAGATAAAGACAGTTTAATAGGACAGAAAAGGAAGAGATAATAATAATAATGATAAAAGATGATAAAAGAATATACAAAACAAGTGATGCACAATTGCTCACCACCCGCTGACCAATGCCCAGCCCATCCCCGAGCAGCGATAGCTGTCCCCCAGCCAACTCCCCCCAGTTTATATAGTGAGCATGATGTCACATGGTATGGAATA